>NC_137663.1:4044141-4067217 GCF_963422515.1 Blennius ocellaris | reverse complement strand
CTGATGAGGAAGACGATGCTGACTGCTTGTGGGCGTGCTTGGCCGGGCTCCTCTGCTTCTTCCGGGCACTGGCGGCACTCTTCTTCTGCTTTGGAGTCGACTGGCACTGGGGGAGGAAGAGGAGCAAGGTTAGAGGAGGAAGGTGTCTCCATCATGATTCAAAGGAGGAGTGACAGGAAGGGGAGGGGGTGGGTGAGGAGAAGGGAGGAAAGAAGAAGGGGGGGGGATGGGGAGAAAAGAGGGAAAGCTTAAAGAGCAGGAAGGAGAGAGTGGACGATTTGTTAAAGGAGAGGAAGGAGGAGAAAGAAGAAACAGAAGGAAGTTCTACCTCTTCAAAAAGTCAGCTGCAAGAAGGGAAACCTCCTCTGGGGAGAGAATCTACCCGGGGAGGGGGTACGACGCACAGGGAGAGAGTTGAAGAAGAGAGTTTTGAAGCAGGAAAAGAGAGAGGAGAGCAGCAGAGACAAAAGGCCTGATCCTGAGGCGGCCAGTGAGGGAATGAGAGCAAAAGAGAAATAACTGAGAGAAGGGAGGAGTAGCCGTGAAGTGACCCCTCCCTCCCTTTCAGCAGCAGGCAGGCAGACACACCCAGTAACACACACACACACGCACACACACACACACACACACAGGGGAGTGCCAAGACACACACACACACACACACACACACACTTTCAGCAGCAAACACACCCCTTCGCCTCTTTTCTGTCTCACTTTTCCACTTCCTCTCGAGGCCCATCCAACAAGTCCAACTCTCCAAGAAGTGGAGTTCAGCTCAGAGACGATGCGACACAAAGCTCAGCAGGTTAAAACACATCTACGGCTGATTCTACACTTCTAAAACATCTAAACTACTGCTTTCTTCTTTTTGCCCGCTAAACAACCATTTATGTCACTTTCAGTTTGTTCAACATAACAAAACCAATCATGCTTGGAATAAAAGCGATCAATACACGTTATAGTGAAGTTAAATGCACAAAGAAGAGTTGCAAGTTGAACGACGACTTAAAAAGAAGGAAAAATTTTATGTTTCAAAACAAATACAAAAACTGTTTTATTTCAATAGTAATTAGTTTTTCAAAGCAATTAAACAACTAATTACATGAAAATTAACACAATTATATTTCATCCATGATTTTCAACCATTTTTTTCATAAACATCTTATTTATGTTCTTTTTTTGGTATAGTATACTTTAAAATGATTTAAGAGGGCATGGACATCTGTTCAAATATTGTTTTGGTGGTCTGTTTTAAATACTTTTTTCAAAAATGTTGTGAAATGAATGTTTTTTTGTCAATGTAAAAAAGTAGTATATTTAAATTTATGTTTATTTTTAGTTTCATGTATTTTTAAATTGTATTTTGTGAATGTCACTTTAGGTAATATATTTCGGGTGTATAATTAAAAATGTTCTGTAGATATCATTCAAACGATTAATTTTGCTCTGTTTTAAATATGACTTTTTAATTCATGTACTTTTTCAAACAATTGTTTCTTTCAATTATATGTTAAATGTTTTGTTATTATTTATTTGTATTTAATTCATTTAGCAGTTTTATGTCTGTAAATTTAATATTGTTAGTTTTTTAATGAAAAAAACTTTTGTTATTATATTTTCTCTTTTATAATGTACTTTTGTATTTTTTTATGTATGCACTGTATATACTTTTATATTAATTTAAAGATTTCATTCTAACCATTATTCTGTATTGGTATAACAATTTTAGTTACTTTTTTCATTATGTGAAACTTTACCTTAAATAATTGTATTCTTGTGGTGGTTGTACATTGCATTGTAATTGGAATTTTGTATTTGTTGAGATTGTTTTTATTATGTAATGATTTTGATGAAATTTATAAGATCAGACTGACTGGAATATTGTAGATTAAAGTGGTGTCTGTGACGTCAACAACTGATTAAAAAATTAATGGGTTAATTGATTAAAAATTGACATTCTGTTACTAAAACAATCGTTTTGCACGGCCTCATCTGAGATAGACGCATAAAGACACAATTTCTTTGAAAAAAAGTAGCAGGGGAAGAAAAAAAAAAGCATGTCGGACTAAAAACAAATGTTTTATAAAGACAAAGTCAGGGAAGGGGACGGCCAGGGAAGGAAAAAATAAATACATCTCCAACTGGGCTTTTCATCAAAAGTAATTCCTAGAAATGTATTTACCGCATCGGTCAAAAAATGCATCATGAAGATGAAAAAAAAAAGCATAAGTCACTCTGGACTATGTTGCATTTATTTAGAAATGTTGTTGAGCCTATGTGGGACATTACGTGTCTTTATAAAACATATATTTTCTATTCTGACATGCTTTTTTTCTTCCCCCGCTGCGATTTTAAACTAATGTTGATCTACTTTTTCAAAGAAACTATGTGTCTTTATGTGTAAAAATACATCACTGTTCATCCAGGGTCACTGAAATGTGATAAATAATTCATTTATTATAATAAAGCATCTAAATGGGAATCCTCTATCTGGAAAAAAAAAACACAATCATCTCACTGGGAATCATCTATCTTTAAAAAACAAACAAACAATCGTCTATCTGGGATGCCACTGTTTGCGCAGTAACGGCGCCGTTGCCTCCGGCAGTCTCTGCGGGGGGGAAATCACAACCGTGAAAGAAACGTTCCACCTCGGGAGCTGGGATAAAACCTTCACGGATGCAGTGGATCAGAACACCGGTGTCGTGTATATGGACCGTCCAAAAGTGAAGAAAGTTCTGCGGATGCACTCGTATTCGTTGTCAAAACAATCTTTTTTCTGCCCGGCGTTCTCAAAAACACAAACCTGTCCGCCGTCACCATGAACACGGCTCAATACAAGGCTTAAGAGTTTGTAGTACATATGCCAGGCCTTTAGGGGCGCTGTGACTCACCAAATACACCAAAAATGCAGAAGAAGACACGGAGAACGTCGAAATATAGAAGTTGACACCTGCTCATAGACTTCTGAGTTCTATTAGTCTATGGTCCTTTCTCCACTCTGGACCCACGTTCAAAAGAAGAAACTTTATTGAGGCTCCTAAAACGACACCTTATGTGGGAGATTGACCAAAAACGGTGCGTTTATTTGAAACGGTGTTCTCGCGTGGATGACCTTCGTCCTGAAAGCAACATGAACTTGTTTAGACCACAGATAGGTGATCACAGATAGGTCACAGCTACTAATTAGCATTAGTAGCTGTGACCAGCATTGGCATGCTTGGATAACCAAATGCTTTTGTGACTGGATCATTAGCATTAGACCAAAAAAGCTGCACAGCTCCAATCTCACCTTATAGCCCATTACCTCAACGTTACCTTCAGAGAAACTATCACAAGTTTTCTCATTTATTAGTAACCGACTTCTTTCACAAGTTACATTTATTAGCCTGCAGTTCCCCTACTTTTAATAAAGTAACTAGTAATCGCATTTGCAACAAACTTATAACAGCTTACAAAATGCATGTATCTGTCATTTGGTCATTCAGGTTTGGTTTTTCATACATTTCTATCTTAAAATGACATTAGCTTTTGGACTTCATTGTAGTAACTGAAAATGTCTGACTGGTGTTGGTAAAGAGGAAAAAGCCACAGATCAGGTCGTTTTTATGCATGTCTGGCGTGTTCTGGCCCTCAGGAGAAAAGCCAAACTATGTGAAGGCGGTGGTTTTGTGAGGATTTGCAGTAAAAGTTCACAGCAGAGAGTTTTAGTCAGAAGTTCAACGGATTGGAAATCCGAAGTTGTTCCAGCTCTCAGATGAAAGTTCTAACAGAGTCGCACCAACGTGCCCACGGTTAATGTGTGCCGAGGAGCAGACGTGGACTCTGAGCTGCAGGCCGACATGTGACCCCGCGAATTCCACAGCGAGGTGGGGCTTCCAACCAATCAGGCAGGGTGTGGCAGAGCACCACCCTCCCACACACACACACACACACACACACACACACACACACACACACACACACACACACACACACACAGCTCGCAGTCCCATTGTGAGGGGACAGAAGCCCCTCTGTGTCTCTAAACAAAGGTACAGCTTGATGCCTCACCTTCCCCCCCCTGACCACCCCAGCCCCGGTCTGCCGTTTCACCGATGGCCCCCTGCGGAGCGCGGACGGTTAGCCAGCCCGCATGTTCCCACTTTTTGTAGGACCGTTGATTTGCCCAGAAGCAGAAAGATGAGCTGCTGATACAGAACACACTGTTTGTACTCAACTGTGAGTTAAATTTAGCTCCATTCTGACCTCAAGAACTTTCCCCAAGTAGCAGGAACCATCGCAGGGACTTTGAGTGTTCAGATCTCTGGATTGAGGGTCTACGTTTAGGCTCAGTTTACACCGTTTGAGAAAAGTTTCACGTTTAGACAACAATGTTTTGAAAACAATATCTGTTTACATAGAAATGGGAGAGACACTGAAATGGATTCATTTTGGGCCACTAGTGGGTGCTGTTTTACGTGAGGAAAACCACATATGCGTTTGCACGTGTCACATTTATAACATGGCCGTAATATCCCTTTAGGACAATCTGAATTTCCTCTTATTCCATTAATTACCTATACAAAGGAGGTTAAAAAACTCCCCTGTGAATATTTGTTTGTCTGTCTGTTAAGATATCTCAAAAACTAATGAGCTGATCTTCCTGACAACTGGTCCACAGCTGGTTTGAATCAAAAGAACAACCCATTAAATTTGGATGCTGGTCTGGATCAAAAATAATTCTTACCAACTTTCATTTTGCTGTATGTTGTTACATGCTGAGCCTATCACTTTAAATGAAAAGTGCATTGTGGGAAATGGGTTGTAGTTTGTTTTGGTTTTGGGAAGTGTCGCTGTTGTTGTCTCGCTGTGTCTCGAAATGACCAGCATTAGTCCACTGTGTCCTACAAGAGTAGTAAACCGCCACAATAATAATAATAACTCTCTTTCAAACTTTCAATAGAAATTACTGTACCACATGGGTTTTTCTTGGGGTCGTCTGGAGGCAGATATTTCCTCCGCTGATGCGGCGTGGACTGGAAACATTGCAAGACAGACGGAGAGAAAGAAGTTTTGTCTCATGTGGAAGGTGCTTTTAATTCTTCATCATTTTGAAATAAAATGTGTCTCCACGTCATCTCGATGCACAGGAACAGCCACTAAGTATTCATGCTGAAAGTCTTGCACAAATGTATGATTTTATGAAAGTGGAGTGTGTAAAATTGAGTGTTGGTGCTCAAACAGAAGGTAAAGACATCACTAGCAAGGTCAAACAGGCATATATTATGTACAATAGTATTAAAGCTGGGTTTTAATGCAATTGGGAATGTCCCAGTTTGGATGGGAAAACATCCATGTGAACCAACCATCACTTAGTAAAATGACAACAGCAACAATAGAAAATACTCCCTGAAAGATGCCAAATCATAGAGTTGTTAATAGTTAATAGATGTTAATAAGAAGGTAAAGTCGCTCTTCACACATGACAACTTTATTGAAATATTGCTTTCCAAGTTATGTGTTCAAGTCTGTTTTCTCCCTCGTTTTGTCATTACTGCTTTAGTCCTGATCATAAATACTTATTTTGATACACTTTCATGTCGCAAACATCATGTGAGACTTGAGTCATATTTCTGTATGCAGAAGCAGCCACAGTGGGCTGTTTTAACGTTTTAACATGACACGCTCCAGGAACTCATCATTCACCACAAACCGAAGCGGCTTGCGGATTGCCAGACACTCATTTGCGCCTGAGCTGACCTTTGACCCCCTTGACTCTTCCTGACCCTGGAGTACATGTGGTGCGGTCACACCGAGGTATGAGATGAGGGGCAACAGACTGCGATCGGACGCAGATCGAGTCTGACTCGTGCTAGAAGTCCAAAGCGCCGGATTTAAGTCCAACTCACTGCGACGGGGCAGAGCTCAGCGCTCCAGACGCAAAACTCCCAGGCTGTGTGCGTGTGCGCGTGTGCGCGCGTGTGCGTGTGTGTGTGTGTGTGTGTGTGTGTGTGTGTGTAAAGCAGCACTAACGAATACTGATAGTCTTGCAAGGCTGCGTGGGAGTGGATGCGCATGTTGTGTGTGTAAATGAAGTGGCAAGATGTGTGTGTGTGTGTGTGTGTGTGTGTGTGTGTGTGTGTGTGTGTGTGTGTGTGTATGCGTGCGTGTGTGTGTCTCTGAGCGGGGGTCCCACTCTGGAGTTCCAGGAATAAAAAAGGGCGGGGTGGGTGTGACCCTGTCAGCCTCTGATCCCACCACAGGAAGTCGGGTGGGGGGATGGGGGGGTAGAGGGGCGGTAGTGGGAGTGGAGACGACTGAAACACACACACCAAACTTCCCCACTGACTCTGAAACACTCTTCAGGGGGAAAAGTGTGACATTTGTGACATTTCTTTGTCCATTGTACCCTTCACAGAAGTTTTATTTAAAGATTCCCACCCTTGGTGTTGAATGATAATGTAAATAAATATTGTTATTTCTGATGAAATCTTTGAGAATGAAGTGAAACCGACACATTTCACTCTGATTTCACAATTTGAAGCTTAGAAACATCCAGAAATATCTTTGATTTGAACAAAAAAAAACCCTGCAAATCCGGACAAGTCGTCCACGACTATTTTTTTTTTTTTTATAGCATTATTGATTTGAAGGATTGGATTTCAAAGCATATTTCACTCATTTGTAAAGATTATTAAGTGTATTTGACACAAAAACATAAGATATATCAGTACATTTGACACAAACACATAAATGTTTTTGTCATGTTTTCCTCCTCTGAACTGCCATAAGATCTGTCGCGGTCGTCGCCATCTTGGATGTTTTGCGCTCTCCTATTGGACCAGCACCTTACATGTGACTCAAAGGCAGCCTGCATGACAACAATATCATTAGGCCAGTGAAGATTCCGGGAATTTTCCAAGTTGGAAGCTTTCCATGAGAATTAACGGGAATTTATGTGAATAAAACGGGACAGCTGTGGCTACAACACAGTTCTCCTCCACATGTGTGACTGATGTGAATGAATAAAGGTTTCTGTACAAGCTTTCAGTCACCTTGAATAAAGCGCTTAGTCAGCAGCTTGCTTTATTGCTTATTAATGGTGAGTTTTTAAAATATATATTTAAGTTACTTTACAGGCCATTTACTTCCTCTGATCCCCTGAAATTAATTACGACCAATCTATTTGTAGGTAATATGAATTATGAGTTAAAATGTAGTCTGTTGTGTTAAAATATGTAATCATGTGTCATACAGGCCTCAACAACCTGTGCTTGATTGTCTCATTTAGTGACTTTTCAAACTGATTTTTGAAAGTACGTCTGTTCTAAACTCATTTTATTCAGGTGGCCATGTGCATCGTCAGCCTATTGACAATTCACTTCATTTATACATACTTATTTCATTTTGAATAGTTCCCAAATTCCCCAGCTTAACTTCCCATGGAAAGTTTCCGGAAATTTACCGGAAATTTTCAACCCTTTTGCAACCCGAGTAAAAATAGACACTGTTTTTAAAAAAAAACTGTGGGATTACACATGGACAACTTTTGACATTCAGCTCAGAACTAATATATCTTTATAACGGTGTAAAGACACTGGTAACAAAAAATAACATGTAATTAGCATGCCGGGCCACCAGTCTGTGCTGTTGGTTGTTTTTGTAATGAAACCACACACATGCAGCAGAGAACAACAAGCTCTAAACATTAACAACAGGAGAACACAGACATTCTAGAGCAGTGTTTTTCAACCTTTTTTGAGCCGAGGCACACTTTTTTCTTTGGAAAACTCTGGAGGCACACCACCACCCAAAAATGTTAAAATGTGAAACTCTGTAGCCTCTATTAACAATATAAAGTCATTCCCATCAAAGTTTTATCAACAGGAATCAAATAAATACAGAAAAAAGTATTTCCCAATTTCTTTTTTTAATTTGTACTCCCTCAGTGTGAAACCTGGACCTGATGGATGAACACAGAGCTGATATCCTGGTAACATTCTTCCTTTTCAAAAACTTCTCCATCACTGTCACTGACACAGTACTTTGATACAAGATGGGAGCAGCGCAGGTGGTGGTGATTAACCAGACTGACGTCTGTTAAGTTTCGATTTCAACGGCAACGTTCTGTGCTGCCATCTAGTGGCGAAGAGTATTTATACACGATTACTCTGCACACTGCTCTCACAGCTGACAGTGGCTGTGAGAGTAAATATTCTTTTAGAAAAAATGTGAAATTGGATAATTTCCCACGGCACACCTGACTATATCTCGCAGAAGGCCAGTGTGCCGCGGCACAGTGGTTGAAAAACACTGCTTTAATGTATTTCATTCACTGATTGTGTTATGGTGGATGGCATAATGAAGAATCAGGAGAGCATGGATTGACTGTTCCAATCTTTAGTCAACAGCATTCATTCCAACAGCATGGCAGATCCTCTTACTTCCTATCTCTAAACTGGGTGATTCCACTCAGCTGACAACTTACACTGACACCCAGTGGAGAAGCAGTGAAATAACATTTTCCTTAGTAAGGTAATGGAGAACACAACATTTCCCCTCTTTGTAAAAAACAAATTCTTCTGGGGTAAATAATGAACTGCAGTAAACATGAAACGCAGTTATAACCAATAACATTTTCTGCATAACAAATATCTAAATCAAATCAAGCATTGTGAACAAAGTGAAGAATTTCTCAGACTTAAGCCAACACCAATATGAACTATTCTGTGGAAAAAAACTTAAATCACATGTACATTGTATTTTGTAGCTTGTATTACAGAAAATAAAACACAACGTGTTGGCAGTCTACCTTCAGAACCTATAATTACTCAGTCACATAATCCTGCATCCAAGCAGGTTTCTTACGTGCTCGTGGTTGGGTAGGACAGGTTGGAGTGGAAGCATGTGGCTCAGGATTGTCCTGTAGGTCTGGATCAATACTGAAGCCAGGAGCTAGGTGGCAAGCATTCCACTTTCTACCATCCTCCAGGAGGTAGGTGCTTTGGCCCATTTCCTTCTTTATTCGCTGTGGTGTTCCAAACTTTCGGTGAGCCCTGGGTACATGGAAAGGCGTTTTCACACGCACACTATCCCCCTCCTTAAAAGAAGGAGTGCGCGTCTCGCTGATGGTCAGTGTATGACTTCATCTTGAGTTGATGACGCACCACCTTCTCTCGCACACGCGCATCAGGAACAAACTCAGCATGTGAAGGTGGCATCACTGATAGCTTTGTGCGCATTCTACGGCCATGTAGGAGTTGAAAAGATGAAACACCCGTAGCGGCATGCGGAGTGGCACGGTAAGTCATGAGGAAAACCATTATGGCAGGTTTCCATGGCAAAGACTGTGAAATTGCCATTTGCACATTCTGTTTCAAAACTCTGTTGAAACGCTCGATGGCGCCATTTGCAGCAGGGTAGTACACAGAAAATCTATGGTGAGCTATGTCCCGTTCAGCAAGGAAAGTAGCAAAGTCAGCAGATATGAACTGAGGACCATTATCTGTCACTATGGCCTCGGGGTTTCCATGTCTGCTGAAAACAGTGGAGAGGAAGGACGTAACATCCTTGGTGGTGATTGTTGCAGAGAACCCAACCTCTGGCCACTTGCTGTAATAGTCGACAAGAGTGATGGCGTATCGACAGTTCCAGGTAGCTGTCTCGAATGGACTGACAATATCGATGGCCAGCTTTTGCCAAGGCCTCTCTGGGAGTTCCACTTGTTGAAGTGGGGCAGGACGAGGCATGGCAGTCTTGTCATTAGACTGGCAGGGCTGGCATGTATGGATTGTCGAGTGAACTAGGCCATCCATCTTAGGCCACCAGTAGTACTCTCTCAGGCGTTGCTTCGTACGCACAACACCTTGGTGTGATTCATGTGCCAGGGCCACCAGAGTAGCACGCAGTGAGACAGGCACAACCAGGCGTGTACCGCAAAGCACCAAAGAATCTTTCATGGACAATTCACTGCGTACCATGAAGTATGGAGCGAGCTCTGGACTCAATGCTTTCCCTTGCCTTGGCCAGCCCCGTGTAATCTGCTGACAGAGTGCAGACATCTCTGTGCAGGAAGCAGCAGCAGCTTCGAAATCAGTAATGGGCAGGGCGTCAAGAGCAGCAGTGATGTATGCAACCACTTCTGGCTCAGCCTCCAGGGCAGGGTCGGTAGGTGCAGACATTGGGAGACGGGAGAGGCAGTCAGCAATGGCGTTGTCAGATCCAGGACGGTAGGCCATATCATAGTCAAAGGCCAGGAGGTGGGCAGACCAGCGTGCAACTCACATTCCAACACGGTTTATTCCTTTTGTGGTAAGCAGTGTGGTGAGAGCCTGATGATCAGTACGTAGTATAAATCTACGGCGCCATAAGTATGTACGCCACTTTTCGACTGCACAGCCACATCCCAATGCTTCCTTTTCAACAGTGGAGTATTTGCGTTCCACAGTTGACAGTGTTCGGGAAGCAAAGGCAACTGTGCGTTCTGTGCCGTCGGGATGAAGCTGGGTGAGCACAGCACCCAGACCGTAATCTGATGCGTCGGTGGACACCATCGACACCATCGATGGCCCAGAAAGGAGTGCAGAGTTGGGGCATCTGTAGGAGCAGGCGCATTAAGAACAGCTGCGACGTGTTCTTTTTCAGGCCTGATGCCCTCGGACAAAACGACATGACCCAAGAAGCGAAGACTCAACTGATTGAAGCAGCACTTTTCTTCATTCAGGAGTAAACCTGCATCTTTCAGGCGCTGTAGGGCTGCCTTCAGGTGAGCATCGTGTTCTGTCTTGTTGCGTCCATATATGATGACGTCATCCAGGTAGTTTTGCACTCCAGGCAGACCATCCAGAATGGTAGCCATCATCTTTTGAAATGCAGATGGTGCAGAGGAAAGGCCATAAGGCACCCGGCAGTAACGGAACAGACCTTCATGGGTAATGAAAGCGGTCAAGTGCCGACTTTCCTCATGTAGGGGCACTTGGTGATAGGAACTTGCAAGGTCGATCGTTGAAAACACTGCAGCTCCCCACAGAGTGGACAGCAGCTCGTCTACGTGTGGGAGCAGATAGCAGTCGGTAATGACCGCTTTGTTTGGCTCCCGCAGATCGACACACATTCGAATGCCTCCTTTCTTCTTCCGTATAACAACTATAGGAGACACCCAAGGAGAAGCGTCACATCTCTCGATCACACCAGCAGCCAGGAGTTTGTTTATCTCATCTGTGACAGCACCTCTTACAGACAGAGGCAATCGGCGCAGTTTTTGTTGTACTGAGGCAACAGATGCAGAAACCTTGACCCGGTGTACAAAGTTTTTGGCACATCCGATGAGAGGAGGGGAGGTGGACAGTTGCATGACAGAAGCACCTGAGGTTGAAGCACAAGGACGGGCAGGCACTACAGTTCCACCGACAATGTGAAGTTTCAGTGTCTTTAGAAGATCCATCCCCAGCAGGGGGGTACCATTCTCCACGACGAAGAAGACTGCCGGGGCGGTGATGTCATCTCTGGATACCATTGCTGAAAGGCGTCCCAACACAGGTATCTGGGTCTTGGAGTACGTGACCAGTCGTACGATAGGCTGTGTTAATTTAGAGGCACTGAAGTGTTCTTTGAACACCCAGCTGGGCAGTATGGATACAGCGGACCCTGTGTCAACAACAAGGTTGATGGCATGAGCTGATGAATTTGCAGTTTTGATTTTGACGTTGCATATGATTTTATCAGACGTGCGGGCTGGCCCTTGAATGTAAAGGACAGTCAGTTCAGGAACCTCCACTTCCTGTACTGATTGGGTGCGAGCAGATTGACACACTTTTGCAAAATGTCCTTTCTTGTGACAATTTCTGCACGTCACTTTGGAAGCAGGGCATGACGGTACATTTGCAAGATGATTGTCAGCTCCACATCTGAAACATTTACGGGAGGACTGGGCAGTACAGGTAGTACCTGTAGGCGTAGACAGCTTCTTCTGGGACCGTGGTCGGTGCTGTTTCTTTTGCACTGCCTGTACTGGTAATGTAGGTTTCTCTCCAGCCATCTGCTTAGCCTGTTCAGCTGCAGACTCCATCTGTGTGGCAATTGTGATAGCCTTGTCCAGAGTGAGGCCAGGTTCTAGCAGCAACCTTTCTTTAATTTTTGCATTGGCGATGGACTCAATAAGCTGATCACGTAGCATCTCATCATTTCTATCGCCGTATTCACATGATGTTGCAAGCTCTCGTAATGCAGCGACATATTGAAGAACAGTCTCACCTGGACCTTGGACTCTTCTTCTGAATGTGTTACGTTCCACCACCACATTCGTCATTGGTGTGAAATTAGCTTGTAACAGCAGAGTCGTATGTATCACCCGTATCTGGCAGTGAGTAAAAGATCCTCTGACCCTCTGTTCCGAGGCAGTGAAGCAGCTCAGCTCTCTTCCTTGCAACCGGCCATGCATTCCCCGTCGCATTAATGACCAAGAGATAATTGTTGAACATCTTCATCCATGTCTTGAAGGGAATAGTAGGCACTCCAGGACAGGGCAAGAATTGAGCAGGACTGGGCACACCGGCAGCCATCGCCAAAAAAGTAGCAAAAATTCTACTCTAGCTAAAAAAATACTCATCTATGCTTGTAGTATTGAAGGTGGGTTACCTCGTCGCCAATTTGTTATGGTGGATGGCGTAATGAAGAAGCAGGAGAGCATGGATTGACTGTTCCAACTCTGTTCCAATTTAGTCAACAGCATTCATTCCAACAGCATGGCAGATCCTCTTACTTCCTATCTCTAAACTGGGTGATTCCACTCAGCTGACAACTTACACTGACACCCAGTGGAGAAGCAGTGAAATAACATTTTCCTTAGTAAGGTAATGGAGAACACAACAGATTGGTGTCACCAAATGTCACGTGTTGAAAGGGGGTTGCTGGATTTTTTTAATGTGAATTTGACAGGGGAGAAAAATACATTTTGTAAATGCAGGAAAGATGGTTAATAGAAATGTCTGAGATGTGAAAACTTGACTGAGTTGAGTGTGGGTTGAGGAATGAGATCTCCTGTGTTGGTACATATAATTGTTTGGTGTCACCAATATGAAAAATTAATTTACAGAAGGTTGCGTTGTATCGTGGTAACCTTTATCTAGTCTTTATCTAGTTTTGGTTAAGTTTAAAGAAGGCAGCGCTTTTTAGCTGCACGTATGGCTTAACTCATGTTTATTGAAGCCGCGTTGACTCAGTTTAACTACAGAGCTTGGAAACATTCTGAGCCACGTGCGAGACTCGAACAGACGTGCTATGTTGCGCTAGCAATGGAAGGTTTCATCAAAAACTTCTTCTGGACTAGTTTGAGTAAAAATTGGGTTTCACACCTTCGTCATTAAGCAAGAACGTGGTACGAAAGCAGGTTAAAGCGTTAAAAAAAGAACTGAATTTCTCTATTGGGGTAAAAAAACTGTGTGGCCCACATGGGGATCAAACCCACGACCTTGGCATTATTAGCACCACGCCCTAACCAACTGAGCTAACCAGCTGTTTTCTAGGTGTGGAAAAAAAGAGTTTATCTTTTCTCTTGTCTTCGGTCTCAGACAGGCATTGGTGGGTTGTTTGTATTACGAGTTGTAGTTAATTATTTCGTCTAGTTTGGTTTGGTTTGTTGGATGTTGGTGTGCAACCATGAGTGAGAAATGTGTTGTGTGGAGTCTCATCCTGTTATGAAGTTCCAGTTGTGCGTGTTCATGTCAAAATAAAAGCCTCTGGTGATCAGCTGACAAAAGAATCTCGACTCCGCAGCACTCGCCACAGTATTTATACACAATTACTCTACACACTGCTCTGACAGCAGTTGTGAGAGTAAATGTTTTTTAGAAAAAATATGAAATTGGATAATTTCCCACGGCACACCTAGCTAGATCTCGCAGAACACCAGTGTGCTGCGGCACAGTGGTGGAAAAACACTGCTCTAGAGGACAGACCAAGTTGGATTGTTATTACAGTGACTGTCAAAATAAAAGTAAAGTCCAGGAGAATATGAACTGGGAGTCATGACATCACGGAGGAAACATTGTTCTGATTGGCTCTACTGAGCATGTGCAGAATGAATAGTTATTACAGCAGAGTAGAAGCAGCTGTGACGTTTCAATGATATTAATGTGACGTTTCTGCAATGTTACTAGAAATATGAGGACAAAGTCTTGTCTGTTTTTTCTTTTTTGGAAGTCTTGCACAATCTGTTTCAAACTACTTTACCATGCTATCACACCATAGTACTGTAAAGATCATCGTTTGATGTAAAGTTACAAAAAACGGTTCCTGTATTCTCTCCCAAACTGCTGCAGATGCTAATATGAAGATTTCTTTCCACTGTGACGCCTTGTAAAATCTGCAACCTCCATTTCAGTCTGCATATATTTTTTTTCGATATTTAGAAAGTAGTTTAGAGCAAAAGATAACGAAAGTAGCTGAATCTGTACACTGCAGTGTGTTTGTGTGTGTGTGTGTGTGTGTGTGTGTGTGTGTGTGTGTGTGTGTGTGTGTGTGTGTGTGGACGAGAGGGCGGGACAGAGAGAGACTATCTGGGTCAGCACTCTCCTCTCTGTCACTGCTGCCTCTCTCAAACGCTCCCCCTGGCTGTGTGTGTGGTGTGTGTGTGTGTGTGTGTGTTTGTGTGTGTGTGTGCGTGTGTATGTGTGTGTTTCTGGGTGGGGGTGGGGGACGAGCCCACTCAGCCTTGCTTCATGCCCCTTCAGGGTCCCTATGTGGTTCATGCCAGGTTATGCCCACGCCCAATAACACATCCACACACCCACACACATATGCGCGACTCCAGTTATTCTTCCATCAGTGTTGTACATTTGGTTTGGGATCTGATGAGCGAAAGAAAAAAAGAAAAACCTAAACAGAAGGAGGAAGTTTCCTGCGCCTCCATTCCTCGGCGGGTTCAGCCCAAGTTCAGAGTGCCGTCAAACACCCTCCCAACACGCGTCGATTCGATCCAGATATTAAATCGTCATTTGTCAGCCAGTGGAAAGAAGAAGCGGTGGAACTTCTTCTCGAGTCAGACAGAGGAGGTTCAAGCTTCTCTGGCCTCTTCAGTTATTAAACCAGGAGGAGGATGAAGGCAGACACTCCTCCTCCTCCACAATCAAACCTGTGGCTCAGTGGCGACTGTCCAGTCAAGACGGCGCGACGTCTCCACATCTTAAGTGCGGTGGGATGAACCCTAACCCCACAGTGAGGAAATCCCTGGTCAGAGTCTGGCTGGAGGACAAGTGTTTTCAAATATCAATCTTAGGCTTCATTTACTAGATATTTCAAGTGAAAACACTAGGTTTTTGCTTCAGAAAAGCGTCAAGTTAACACGGCAACGACAGAATCGCTGAATACGATGTAGTTTTCATGCTGGGCCACGAGGGATGACCCGGCTAATGCGTTTTTAAGGACGAGGATAATACGAGTAAAACTTGTAAATATTCGTGCTCGTGCTGAAGGAAAATCCTCATTTGGTAACTGATTGTCTTCACGCTCTCTGATTGGCCGGTCACACACAGCACCCGCCCCTCCAGACACACAGAGTAACTGTTGCTCTCTTCAGTACTCTTTAGGTTTTCTTCAGCTCGCCTCTATTTCGGTTTGTATGATATCTAAAGTTAATTGGTGAACTTGTTTCGTAACGTACGTGGTGCATTTGACAACAACAGAGCGGAAAATGGCTCGTGTCACTTCGGACACTGCCTCCTCTCCAGTGGCGTTTAAAAAAAAAAAAAAAAAAAACCTTTACCGTCTGCTTGCTCTTACTTTGGCTGGTGGTGTGAAGTCAGTTGGAAAACTTTGCTTGTACTGAACATTTGATAAGAATACAGTGAACAAGGCTGACATGTTATTTCTCTGTCGCCACTGGATGTTTACATGAATCACCAGGTTCATACAGATCATTAAAAGATAATCAAACTTACACACATACACACATATAGCTTAACACAAAAATAGCCTATATTAATATGCTTATTGTGTTATGGCTGTTCATAAAAATAAATCTAATTATATAAATATTACAAATTAAGCTTTATATACTGTACATATAATATAGTGTTTTTATATATAAAACATTGAATCTTAATTCTGAGGCTGTTCTGTAAATAGCTTTTTTCAAATAAACAATAAATAAACAACTTCTGATCAATCCATATCAAATTCACACTTAAAATAATGCACTGATTTAAGCCCCACCCTGTTCCAATTGAACCACGCCCACGTCCGGTTTAGGCCCCGCCCACTCAAAGTACGGATACGTTTACAGATCATTAAGATGGTTGAACAGATACAGATCCAGATAGTGGTGTACTCGCTCATCCCTATAGGCCACTAGTTGGTGCTGTTGGTTGTTTTTATAATGAAAGCACACACACACACACACACACACACACACACACACACACACACACACACACACACACACACACACACACACACACACACACACACACACATGCAGCAGAGAACAACGGGCTCTAAACATTAACAACAGGAGAACACTGACATTCTAGTGGACAGACGATAAATTATTATTACGGTGACTGTCAACACTGGGAGTCATGACACCACAGAGGAAATATTGTTGTGATTGTCTCTACTGAGCATGTGCACAACTACTGGTTTCTACAGATGTGAAGTAGCAGCACTTCTGAAAAAGATTCTACTGTCAGTGGAGACAGAGTCGGAGTATTTTGAAAAAATTCGACCTTAGGAGCTGTTTTCAAAAAATTGCCTTTTAAGTGGCTGCAAGCACTGTTGTCATGGAAACAGACCCCAAAATGCAATAACATTTTTAGTTTTCACTTAAAAATGTTGCTGTGTGTTTGGGACCTTAAAATCCAAAATATTAGCATGAAACATTCCTGTAAACAATATTTCAGAGTGTCATTATCTCCCAGTAATTTAATGCAATATGATCTCTTGGGTTTCCTCATCTTTGTCAATACAATACAAATACAGTTTCTTTATATCTTTAGAGTCACGGCTGCAGTGTTGTAGTGGTTAGCACTGTCGCGTCAGAACCTCGGGTCATGGGTTTGAATCCTTCCTCTGTGTTTGCATGTTCTCTATTCTGGAGGATCTCATTTCCTCCCAGAGTTACAGAAAAAACAAATCAATATAAACAGACGAAGCTGCAGGTAGAGGTCATAGAGGTCAGGCGTCACTCCCAGGCTGGTTTCTAACGTGCCCTTGCCGTGTGTCGGCCACAAACAGGACGGTTTCGGTTAATAAGTGACAGAATGAGAGGAGGAGAAGTGAAAATCTCTTTGAGCTCGCACACACACACACACACACACACACACACACACACACACACACACACACACACACACACACACACACACACACACACACAGCCAGAGCTTGAGGACGGTCTGGGAAGCAGAGCTATAATGATAAATTCAGTTCAGAGCTTCACACACAAGGTCAACTTGAGCCAAACTCCACCAGCAGATCAACTCATGGAATAAATGTGCTTGAACACCGGAGAGTTTGTGGAAACATGAAGCTTTAAAGTACAACGAACACAAGTGCATCCGCAAAACTTGCTTCACTACATGGCGGTTCGTTTATGTGAAGCAGACGGATTCTACCGTCATGATACTGAAACTCACCACATCATCTCTGAGTGCAGGTGTGTGTGTGTGTGTGTGTGTGTGTGTGTGTGTTAAATAATGAAGGAAACCCCAACAACATCAGGCTCCTTCATGCAACAGACAGAAAACATTTCTCTCCCACAGCTGTGACCTTATAGGGGCAATCGAGGCTTAGTGGTAGAGTCGGTCATCCAATAACTGGAGAGTTGGCAGTTTGAATCCCACTCTATACAAGTCATTGTCATTGTGTCTTGGGCAAGGCACTTTACCGACTTTGCCTCGTATGGGTATGAATGGTGCATGTATGATGGTGGTGGTCAGAGGGGCTGTTGGTGCAAAATGGCCGCCTGTGTAGCCCCACTGGAGGGACCATGTGAGTGAATTATGGTTTCTGTACGTGCTTTGAGTCACCCAGCTTTATAAATCTGAGCCATTATTATATGTCCATGCTCCTCTTCCTCTTTTAGTCAAACCACTCCTCTTCCTCCTCTTCCTCCTCTTCCTGCTGCTCTTCCGCTCATTCAAACCACTCCTCTTCCTCTTTAACTCAAACCTCCTCCTCACAAACCTCCTCCTCACAAACCTCCTCCTCGCAAACCTCCTCCTCGCAAACCTCCTCCTCGCAAACCTCCTCCTCGCAAACCTCCTCCTCCTCGCAAACCTCCTCCTCGCAAACCTCCTCCTCGCAAACCTCCTCCTCGCAAACCTCCTCCTCGCAAACCTCCTCCTCGCAAACCTCCTCCTCGCAAACCTCCTCCTCGCAAATGTCCACTTCCTCCTCCTCACAAACCACCTCCTCCTCACAAACCACCTCCTTCTCACAAACCTCCTCCTCGCAAACTTCCACTTCCTCCTCCTCACAAACCTCCTCCTCCTCACAAACCTCTTCCTCCTCACAAACCTCCTCCTCACAAACCTCCTCCTCGCAAACGTCCACTTCCTCCTCCTCACAAACCACCTCCTCCTCACAAACCTCCTCCTCGCAAACGTCCACTTCCTCCTCCTCACAAACCACCTCCTCCTCACAAACCTCCTCCTCGCAAACGTCCACTTCCTCCTCCTCACAAACCACCTCCTCCTCACAAACCTCCTCCTCGCAAACTTCCACTTCCTCCTCCTCACAAACCTCCTCCTCCTCACAAACCTCCTCCTCCTCACAAACCTCCTCCTCACAAACCTCCTCCTCGCAAACGTCCACTTCCTCCTCCTCACAAACCACCTCCTCCTCACAAACCTCCTCCTCGCAAACGTCCACTTCCTCCTCCTCACAAACCACCTCCTCCTCACAAACCTCCTCCTCGCAAACGTCCACTTCCTCCTCCTCACAAACCACCTCCTCCTCACAAACCTCCTCCTCGCAAACGTCCACTTCCTCCTCCTCACAAACCACCTCCTCCTCACAAACCTCCTCCTCGCAAACTTCCACTTCCTCCTCCTCACAAACCTCCTCCTCCTCACAAACCTCCTCCTCCTCACAAACCTCCTCCTCACAAACCTCCTCCTCGCAAACGTCCACTTCCCCCTCCTCACAAACCACCTCCTCCTCACAAACCTCCTCCTCGCAAACTTCCACTTCCTCCTCCTCACAAACCTCCTCCTCCTCACAAACCTCCTCCTCCTCACAAACCTCCTCCTCGCAAACGTCCACTTCCTCCTCCTCACAAACCTCCTCCTCCTCACAAACCTCCTCCTCGCAAACGTCCACTTCCTCCTCCTCACAAACCTCCTCCTCCTCACAAACCTCCTCCTCCTCACAAACCTCCTCCTCGCAAACGTCCACTTCCTCCTCCTCACAAACCTCCTCCTCCTCACAAACCTCCTCCTCGCAAACGTCCACTTCCTCCTCCTCACAAACCTCCTCCTCCTCACAAACCTCCTCCTCCTCACAAACCTCCTCCTCGCAAACGTCCACTTCCTCCTCCTCACAAACCTCCTCCTCCTCACAAACCTCCTCCTCGCAAACGTCCACTTCCTCCTCCTCACAAACCACCTCCTCCTCACAAACCTCCTCCTCGCAAACGTCCACTTCCTCCTCCTCACAAACCACCTCCTCCTCACAAACCTCCTCCTCGCAAACTTCCACTTCCTCCTCCTCACAAACCACCTCCTCCTCACAAACCTCGACTTCCTCTTCCTTCTCCACCTCCTCCTCACAAACCTTCTCTTCCTCCTCCTCACAAACCTCCTCCTCCTCCTTCTTGTCCTCCTCCTCCTCCTCACAAACCTCTTCTTCCTCCTTCTTCTCCTCCTCTTCCTCCTCACAAACCTCTTCTTCCACCTCCTCACAAACCACCTCGACTTCCTCTTACTGCTCCTCCTCCTCACAAACCTCCTCTTCCTCCTTCTTCTCCTCCTCCTCCTCACAAACCTCCTCTTCCTCCTTCTCCTCCTCCTCCTCACAAACCTCCTCTTCCTCCTCCTTCTCCTCATTTTTAAGTGTTTCCAGTTTTCTCCCAGTGTTTTATCTCAGTAACAGCAGATGGACAAACAGCTTGCATATTAATGCAAACATATTTTAAAGCTGTAATTCTGTAATCATTTTAATGATCTCATCAGCCAAAATGTCTCCACAATGACCACTAAAACTGAAAAAACGAAAGACGCTTTTAATCAGCAGAGGAAAAATGTCATTTCTGGCTCTTTTTTTTTTGCAATAACATGAACATCAAATGTACTAAACAAATAAAATATTTTTTGTCACACTTATAGGAAACTATCCATGAAAATAAACTTGTTCTCCAATGCATTCTGGGTAAAATACATTCCAAGAACCCAGCTTTAACTTGTTCCACCACTGAAGGTAAAACAGTGGTACATTACCATGTAAAACATTTATAAGGCCAAGTTAACACAACGTTTCTGGAAAGTTGAAACGGCAATGTTTTGAAAATGAAGTCTGTTTACACGGAAATGGCAGAAACACTAAAAACGATCTTCATGCCTGGCCACAGGTTTTTGTAGCAAAGTTTGGGCCATCTACACTGAGACGGAGCCAAGAACACAAACGTCTGCTGTTTCCACTTGAAAACGACCTCCTAAGACTCTCAGATGCTGTCATGTCAAGTTGTTTCTTGACCGGATTATGTGATTTCCTCTCAGGTGATGATGAGATCAGAGTCAGTGACAGATTTTATCTTGTCGACACTTCAGAGGAAGAGAAGCTGCAACATAGCAATTGAGAGACAATTGGCTATAGCCGCTGCGCTCTACTGCTGTTAATACGGTGTGTTCTCAGTAGTGTGAAAATAGACTTAAAAATTAGGATAAACAAACCAAACAAAGCTAAAAGGAGCTGCAGTCGCTTCAAACATTGGCAGAAATGATGGTAAAACACAGAATATTCCTCCATTCTCAGGAGGTCTGAGCTCCAGATCTCGTCTCCTCTTTGTTTCACTCGTGCTTGGCGGTTTGGGCTCAGATGATCGGGTTGAGTCGACTCACGCTGCCTCTGATTGGCTCTCTCATGGTCAACAGATGCTGCTAACTGGCATGTGGCCAAACGTGAAGCATCTCTGGAGAAACCTTTGTAACTGCAGCATGGTTCATTCATCTGAAGCCTTCAAGCTTTGTGTTTGGATTATTCTGTAAATCTGAGTTCAGAAAAAGCAGTTAAAAGGCGGCTTTCTGCTGGAGAGCAGCAGCATGAGGGGAATGACGAGGCAGAGACCTGGGTGTGTCTCCATCTGGCTGCTGGTGAGAGAGACAGAGTGAGACAGAGGCTGTTATCACACCACACCCTGGTAACGCCGCACACACACACACACACACACACACACACACACACACACACACACACACACACACACACACACACACACACACACACACACACACACACACACACTTACATAAAGTAACTGCATATTTCACAGAAGTCTTTCAAATTGTAATACAAGTATGAAAATACGCACATTGATGAATCATATATATATATACACACACACACACACACACACGTATGTGAAGTAGGCCGTTCATAGAATTTATGTAGCATTTGCAAGACAACGATCCACAAGAAACTAATTTGTACATTTTCCTTTCAGAAAAGTTTCATGGAAACATTTTGAAAACTATCACAGTTTTAGAAAACTGAAACACTGAATGCTGTAGTTTTCATGGCAGGCCACTAGTTGGTGCTGTGTTTTTGTAATACCAGCACTTATGATGTGAACCATCATCTCCTGTTCTGTTTTTTGGTGTTTTTGTAGTCTGTGTCTTGTGTATTTTATATAAACTTGTGAACTGTGCTCTTATACATCTTATTCATTATTTGTACATCACGTTGATCCACTGTGATGGCTTCAAACATGCTTTATAAAGAAAGATGTATTGGATTGGAAAATGTAAAAAATGCCTAGAAATGCTGAATTCCCTCAAATCAATAAAAAGGAACAACAGATTAAATTTACCAAAAGTGTGAAAATGGCTAAAACAACTAAAAAAGACAGTCAAAACAGCTGCAAAAATAAACAACCTACAACCTTCCAAAATTAGCCTTTATATATATATATATAAAGCAGTCAAAAAGAAAATCGTTGAAATATCAATGCGGAGTAAATGATTTGAACACAAATGGGAAAAATACAAGAAAATGGCAAAAACAATCAAACAATCAAAAATAGTGAAAAGCAACAATAGCTGAAGTGGCTAACAGCTACCACAAATAAAAATGGATCGAAAAAGAAATAAATACAAATATATGTGCAATGTTGTAGACTGTGGTCATGAAACATCATACTTGCTATCCTTTAATCAAGTTTAAATCTCTCCAAACTCATTTTATTTAGTAGGAAAGGGGTCAAAGTGCTCTTGTAGTCATAAAGGCTACACTCCTCTGGCCTGTATGGAAGAAATGTTCTGCATATGCAGATGATGGTGTAGTGAGTGGAAGGGAATGCTCTCTTTGTTACATTCTGATAAAACTATCGTGGTTTTTCAACTAAAATGAAGAACATTTGGAAAATAACTGCACTCATAAAGGGCCATTTTCAGCAACTCAGCGACATACAGTATTACTCTTCTCCAGGGAAGCACTGATCCAGGCTTTTTCACTTCCGATCCGATCCCGATACCAGAATTTGGATATCTGCGATACTGATACTATTACGATACCAGAGCTGTGTTTGCTTTAATAATATTATCATTATTGTTGGTTTTATATGAGGCAGTAATAAACTCCTCTCTACAGTAAAGTATGAAATGTATGAATATATGCATGCATCCTCTCAAAAGACAACTTGAGGTTAGTAGAAGGTCAGAAAAGGAAGCAGTACAAAGTATTTTAGTTCCATTAGGACAATGTGGGGGTCTGTGTGACGTCATCATCTCATAATAAACTAGTTCTATCTTTAAAACCTCACAATCGCTTTATTAATCCCTGGAGAAATTTTATGAGACTTTATGAAATGAGTGACAAAATATATATATATATATTTTCATGAAATCCTAATTTTTTTAGATGTAGCTGTAGATCTTGTGTTGC
>NC_137663.1:3311641-3419141 GCF_963422515.1 Blennius ocellaris | reverse complement strand
ACCAAAGGTGCAATAACCTGCCTCTCCACAACATGGAAGCTCATATCAGGCATCATCGCGGCTAAGATGAGCGGGCACATGGATCAATACATGAGCAAAGCACAGAAGGGCATTGGTAGAGATACCAGAAGAGCCAAACACCAGCTCCTAGTTGACAGAACCAAGAGTCGCCCAAGTCGCCCAAGACTGCAGGTCCCGTAATACCAACCTGTGCAGTGCCTGGATTGATTACAAGAAAGCCTACGACTCAATGCCACACACATGGATCACTGAATGCTTGGAGCTGTACAACATCAACAGGACTCTAAGAGTGTTCGTTGCAAACTCGATGAGGTTGTGGAAAACCACCCTCGAGGCCAATGGTAAGCCACTTGCACAAGTGTCCATCAAATGTGGCATATACCAAGGTGTCGCGCTGTCCCCACTGCTGTTCTGCATAGGTCTGAACCCCCTAAGCCAAATAATCAACAAGACTGGCTACGGATACCGCCTCAAGAACGGGGCCACGATCAGTCACCTCCTCTACATGGATGACATCAAGCTGTACGCCAAGAGTGAACGGGACATAGACTCCCTGATCCACACCACCAGGATCTACAGCAATGACATTGGGATGTCATTCAGGCTTGAGAAATGTAGTAGGATGGTAACAAAGCGAGGCAAGGTAGTCCACACTGAAGGGGTCTCACTCCCAGAAGGAACAATAGCAGACATTGAGGACAGTTACAAGTACCTGGGAATACCACAGGCAAATGGCAACCTTGAACAGGCAACAAGGAAAGCGGCAACGGCCAAATACCTCCAGCGAGTGAGGCAAGTCCTAAGAAGCCAGCTCAATGGCAAGAACAAGTCCAGGGCAATAAACAGCTACGCCCTGCCAGTGATCAGGTACCCTGCGGGTATAATAAGGTGGCCAAAGGAAGAGATACAGACCACGGATGTTAAGACACGAAAGCTCCTTACCATGCATGGTGGGTTCCATCCCAAATCCAGCACGTTGAGACTGTATGCTAGCCGTAAGGAAGGAGGCCGAGAACTAGTGAGCGTGAGAGCCACTATCCAGGATGAAACATCCAAGCTCCGTACGTACATCAAGGACAGGGCTCCAACGGATGACATACTCAACGAATGTCTCAGACAATGGCGAGATGAAGAGGTGCTGGAAGAGGGACCATCATGGGAGGACAAGCCCCTACATGGGATGTACCACCGGAACATAACTGAAGTGGCTGATCTCAAGAAGTCCTACCAATGGCTAGAGAGGGCTGGCCTACAGGACAGCACAGAGGCCCTCATCCTGGCTGCACAGGAGCAGGCTCTGAGCACCAGAGCCATAGAAGCCCAGATCTACCACACCAGACAAGACCCAAGGTGTAGACTGTGCAAAGAGGCACCTGAGACAATCCAGCACATAACTGCAGGGTGCAAGATGCTGGCGGGGAAAGCATACATGGAACGTCATAACCAAGTGGCTGGCATAGTGTACCGAAACATCTGTGCGGAGTATGGTCTGGAAACCCCAAGGTCACAGTGGGAGACCCCCCCAAAGGTGGTGGAGAATGACCGAGCCAAGATCCTGTGGGACTTCCAGATACAGACAGACAGGATGGTAATCGCGAACAAACCAGACATCGTGGTGGTTGATAAAGGGCAGAGGAACGCTGTGGTGGTGGATGTAGCAATACCAAGTGATGGGAACATCAGAAAGAAGGAACATGAGAAACTGGAGAAATACCAAGGGCTCAGAGAGGAGCTGGAGAGGGCTTGGAAGGTGAAGGTGACAGTAGTGCCCGTGGTAATCGGAGCACTCGGGGCAGTAACCCCCAAACTGGAGGAGTGGCTACAGCAGATCCCTGGAACAACCTCGGACATCTCAGTCCAGAAAAGTGCAGTACTTGGAACAGCAAAGATACTGTGCAGGACCCTCAAGCTCCCAGGCCTCTGGTAGAGGACCAGGACCCTCAAGCTCCCAGGCCTCTGGTAGAGGACCAGGACCCTCAAGCTCCCAGGCCTCTGGTAGAGGACCAGGACCCTCAAGCTCCCAGGCCTCTGGTAGAGGACCAGGACCCTCAAGCTCCCAGGCCTCTGGTAGAGGACCAGGACCCTCAAGCTCCCAGGCCTCTGGTAGAGGACCGCAGCTTGGAATAGAAAAACAGGAGGGCGAGAGGGGAATTTTTATATATATATATATATATATATATATATATATATATATATATATATATATATATATATATAGTAACAATATGAGGTACAATCAGAGCATATATACATATGCACCTTTTTATTCTGAAAGATGATTTTATATTTAAGTTTTAGCTGCTTCCAAGCGTCCTTCCTCCTGTT
The DNA here is from genome assembly GCF_963422515.1 of Blennius ocellaris. Lineage (NCBI taxonomy): Eukaryota > Metazoa > Chordata > Actinopteri > Blenniiformes > Blenniidae > Blennius > Blennius ocellaris. The sequence goes on along the minus strand of NC_137663.1, from coordinate 3,416,795 downwards.
GAACTGCACGTAAATAAAATTCAGATTTTAGACTGACTTATTATTTCTACCTGTCTGCAATCTTAAATTAAATGTTAAGTCAGTGGAGGAATGCTTTCAAACATATGCATAGATGCAGTTTTCTCTGAGTTGTCTCCTCTGCTGCTGCAGCGCCAGGACTTTTACAGCAGAATAACTGGGTTTTTGGTCTGTTGCTATAGCGACTGGTGATGTCGGGGCTCCATTGATGAAGTGTTTCACTGTGGTTGTTCAGGCGCTTAACTCAAGTTTCACATACTCAGAACTAAACTGATTCAGATCAGCTGTTCTGGAACTGGAAACTCAGAATTTCCTCTCAGAGTCAGTCGACTCAGAGTTCAGGGAGAAACTCAGAGGTTGTTGAACCTCCTTTCTGGAATACCCCCCTGGTTCCTGGCTGATGTTCTGGTGACATTAAAACGTTGTTCGTGTTCTCAGTCCGAGAGGAGTAGAAGGCGTGTCTACAACCAACACAAGGTGCTCAGGTTGCGCAGCTCATCAAAGATGGATCATCAATGATCTGTGGCAAGAAAGTCTACTGTGTCTCCCAGCACAGTGTCCAGAGCATGGAGGACCTACCAGGACACAGGCCAGGATACCAGGAGAGGTGGGGGGGGTATGAGGGTAACAAGCCTCAGGACTGTGACCTCCTCCTTTGTGCAAGAAGGAACAGGAGGAGCTGCCAGAGCTCCAAAAGTTTTTTAATCTGTAATATTTTTATTTTAACCTTTATTTAACCAGGAAAAATCCCATTGAGATAAAAAACCTCTTTTCCAAGGGAGTCCTGGCCAAGAGGCAGCAAAGTTACACATAGAATTCTATTGACCATTACGTAAAACATTAAAATGCCTGGGTAGACATCAAATAGGACAGTTACAATTAGCTGAGGCAGTCTCAAATGCTCTTAGTTTAGATTTAAAAACATGTAAGGATAAAAACTCCAGTCTCTTTGTAGCATGTAGCACAGGGAGCTGCATAGAGAAAGGCTTTTTCCCCCAGCTCTGTGCGGGCAAAAGGTACAGAGAACAAGAGCTGATCATTGGATCTCAGTGCATAAGAGTCTGTACTTCTCTGTGTAATCAATGTGCAGATGTAAGGAGGATGGAGTTCAAGAAGAGCCTTGTAAATAAAAGTACACCAATGACATTGTGTCCTAGTGGACAAAGAAGGTCATCCCACCCAAGAGTACAGGTCACAGTTGTGTGCGTGCTCTACAGTTTGTGATGAACCTCAGAGCAGCATGGTAAACAGACTCGGCATTCTGAAGATATGAAACAGCTGAATTCATATAAAACCAAAATCTAGCACAGATAAAAATGTGACAGAGACAATGCATTTTTTTAACATCAAAAGAGAAACATACCGTATTACAGAAGAAGAAATCCAATTTAAGTTTCAATTTCTTCACCAGTTTATCAATGAAAGGCCTAAATGTGAAGGAGTCATCAATTAAGAAACCAAGATATTTCTATTCATGTACCAGTTCTAATATATTTCCCTTCAAGAGTGGACACTTCCAGGAGAGTTTGATGCTTCTTCTTATGATTAGAAAACAGCATTAGCTTTTTCTTGTCTGCATTGAGAACCAGTCTTAGGTGAATTAGTGAATGCTGCACAACAACAAAAGCCTTCTTCAGGGCATTAACAGCCTAATCAGGGGATGATCGAAAGCAATATATAATTGTATCATCAGCATAAAAATCCACATTCGCATCGGTGGAATGTTGTTCTACATAATTGATGTACAAGATAAATAAGAGGGACCCCACAATATATCCCTGAGGCACCCCCTTGTGCCCCCTTGTATAGCAACAAATTAAGAACAAAGGTCCTCATATTTAATACACTGGGTCCTGTTTTCTAAATAATTTTAAAACCAAGCAACTGCATGATCTGACAGTCCAATGAGGAGTAGCCTGTGTTTTAAAATGGCATGGTCTACAGTGTCAAAAGCCTTTGACAGATCAATAAATAGTGAAGCACTATCAAGTGCGACAATAATATAATTTATCACCTTCATAGTAGCAGTGATAGAACTGTGCTTTTTTCTGAAATTTTTATGAAATTCTTTCTGAAACCTGATTGATATTTCGAGAGAATTTCATTTGAATAGAGGAATTCTTTCAACTGATCACAAACAAAAGACTCCAGAATAATTGAAGCATTAAATCTAGCTTTAACATAAATAGCTACACCCCCACCTTTTTTTGGCCTATCGGTGTGGTAAACATTGCACCCAAGGATGTTATTGTCTTTGTTTGTAATAGACTTAGTAAGCCAAGTTTCTGAAATCAAAAGAACATCTGCGCTTGTTGATTTCACCCAAATTCTGACCAAATCCATTTTTGGTACTAAGTGCCGTACATTAAGATGAACATTTTTAAGACCATTTCCGGACAAAAGTAAAGAAAGTAGGGAGTAGAAGTGGATTGCTGAAATAGACCTCAGTCTGATGGAGGACATGTGGACATCATGTCTGGTTCCATGTCTGCTACACAGACTGTCCAGGAGTTACTGATGCTTTGATCCCAGACTTGGAGGCCGTCCCTCAGGAAAACCTCCCCCTCATCAGAAGCATGCCCAGGTATTGTAGGGAGGTCATACAGGCAGGTGGAGGCCACACCCACTACTGAGCCTCACTCTGATTGGTCTTGAGTAATTTTACCTGACGTTGGATCAGCCTGCAATGTGAATCCTATTTTGATAGGATTCCAAATCCAGACCTCCATGGGATAATCATTTTGATTCACATTGATCATTTTTATCTTATTTTGTACTCAATGCACTCTACTATATATTGAATATAAACTTTTAACTGCAATATTTCATTAATTGAGATCGAGGATGTGTTGATTAGGTGTTCCCTCTATTTGTTTGAGCAGTGTATAAACACAACTATGCAACAGTGCCCCTCTACACACAGTGGACTGAGCCATCTGTCAGACAGCTGAGAGACAGAAAGTCTGATGGAGCAGGCGTAGGAAGTGTGTGCGATAGGTTTTACTGAAGTTTTACCACTATACAGATGAAAGACTGCGTATCAGTGGCACGAGGCATAGTGGGTACCTCATTACAGACCCGGGATGTTGTTAAATAACATCAATGATGATAGATGGTTTTTCATTCTGGTTCGTGGTAAATCAAAAGGAGATGTGCATTCTGGCCCCACCCACGCCAGTGTGGTTGACCCGATACCACAACCCATCCCCAACACAAACTCCCAATGTTCACAAGCAGGCCCACCCCATAGTTCCCAGATGGAAACACTCAACATTGTGTGCAGGTGTGCAAAGGTCTTCTTTTTCAGTGAGAAGTTAATATCATGTTCTCACAGGAGTCTCATTCAACCTTCCACTTCAGATTGATTCATGTCTGTGGGAAAAACAGTGAGTGGAACCTACCGGACCACCCACCAGCCATCCAGCAGCTTGTGGATGACCTCCACAGTCTGACCCAGCTCCAGGCTCATCTCGTCTTCATGCTCAGCTTTGTAGGACTGAACGGTGACGTGAAGCTCTCCTGTGAGGACAGACAACAATGTCAACACACAACCAAAGATACATAAACACGTTACAAATTATTCTTTAATAACCCCTGTGTGTTCAGTCTCATGTGACCTGCAGGAGGTGCCAACCCAGCACGCAGTGAGTGGAGGGTGTGTGGCTGCTGGTTAACAATGGAGAACATATAAAGATCCAATAATGTTCCACTGAGCTGTTCACAGATGTTCTCCAAATGTGAGGAGATCAGAGGAGGTTAGTTATTGTTGCTTCTGTTATTAGAAGCTAGAGTTGGCTTCAGAGCTGCAGAACCATGTGACATATGGTGCTAGTGTCACTACTAATTAAAGGACTTAACTGTTTAATGTTGCTTTAAGCTGTAATTTTACAGGCATAATGCATACTATATATTATACAGGCATACTATTATTGAATGAGTTGTTTTGGACAGGTATCAGGAGCAGATCAGAGGATTGGCTCTTGTGCTGTGTGAGTCAAGTTTCCCTTGTAACTTCAGGGGGTGAGTAACTCTGCAGCATAGTGCCATTTGGAGGTTTAAAAAAAAAATTACTGAACAAGGGAGACTTCTGGCCCATTCCAAAATGGCAACAGTATAAAACTACAGCTCCCCGACTACAATATTTAAGAAGCCCCATTAACCTATACATTTAGTGGTGAGATATTGTAATTAGGGGCGATGAGTAAGAGCAGAGGAAAAAGTAGAAAGTCAATGAAAGACGTAGATTTGACATTGGAGGACAACAATGAGCCACCACAGCAAGCATGTGAGTTAGCTGAGCAAGCTTCAGAGCCGGAGCAGCTAATGGAGCCAACGGGTGTTGTGGCTAAAGCTAACTGAGTGGCGCGACCGAGTAATTAGGAAAAAACAACACGACTACCGGCTGAAAATATGACGGACCTGGAAACAATCCTGTGAGAGATTAGGGAATTTCCCTGCTAGAACTTTGAAAATCTGAAAAATAATGAGAGATGATATAAAGAAGACCAACACAAGGATTGATTATGTAGAAATACGGATTCTGGAGTCAGAGGAATGCACCCAGAACCTGGAGGAATCTACGCTGGGGCTCCTGGAGCTTCATAAACAGACAGAGATCAGAATCACGGAACTGGAGGGCCGAGTGAGGAGGGAGAACATACATGGGTAAAGGAAGGAGCAGAGGGAAACACATTGATTGTGGTTTTTGTGGAGCGTCTCCTCCGGGAGAAGCTGGAGTTACCCCCTTCATTTGAGCTGAGGATTGAGAGAGCCCACCGGGCTCTGGTCTCAGCCTCTGAAGGACGCTTCCCCGTGGTCCATCATGATGAAGCTACAAAGCTTCAGAAGCAAAGGAGGAACTTATCAAGATTGCTTGGCAGAAAAAAGGCTTCATGTACGAGAAGAGGAAAGTGTTTCTGGACCATGATTATTGCGGCTGAGGTTTTAAAGAAACTCAAAGGATACTCGAGGCAAAAAAGGTACTGAGAGAGAAAAACATCCGGTTTCAAACACCTTTTCCGGCGAGACTGTATGACTGACTTTATGAAGGCTGAGCAAGCAACGAAGGATATGGCAACCCATGGTTCCCAGGTGCCAGTGGTGAGGTCAGCAGAGACCTGGACGGAGCAAATCAGATGGAGGATGTAGATGCAGGGGACCGACGTGGGCCAACGGAGACAAACACCGGTAGATAAACAGAAAATGCAGGCCTTCAGGGGGAGCCAGGACAAGAAATCCAGTGGAACTGTATAACTTGAAAATGTGACTGTTTCCAGGTAAATTCCTAGGTAACTCAAGCTGAGAACCGAGTGATTTTATTTACATTTATACTTATTAGACTGAGTTATTTGGTGGTCTTTAATTTAAAAAAATTAAAAGATATATGGAATTTCATATAATTTGGAAATCAGGATAGCACTTGAAGCTGTGAAGAACATATGGACAATGCTAGTCCTAGCAGTGAAGGCCCCTTGCTCCTCAGGACCAAAGGATATCCCTCACAGTGGACTAAACATTAGAGCTCAGAGGTCTACAAACAGACCTCACTTCAGGAAGCCCGTTTCTTTTTTTTGTTCAAGGCTGTTAAAGCCAAACTTTACTTTTATATTGTTTAATATTTGTTTCTGGAGCAAAAGGGGAAAATTCAAAGGCAGTATGAGAGAGGAACAAGATGTGAAGAACACAGAACAATTAGATAAAAAAAATAGTATTACAGTAGCATTCTTCAATGTAAATGGAGTACTCAACCCAATTATGAGGGGTAAAATACTAAAGATGAAAAAATGAGTTGGAGTGGTATGACTATAGGAGACCTACTTAGTGGAAAAGGAACATGCACAATTGAAAAGAAATGGTTATAGCCGTGGTTCTAAGTATTTTCAGCCTCATACAAATAAGGGCATCGGAGAGGAGTGGCCATTTTAATTTCAGGGGAAATTAAATTTGAAAAAAAATTAAAGTAATAGGAGATAAAGAGGGTAGGTATATTTTGGCAAAGGGTAAATTAGAGGGTGAGGTTGTAACTTTCATTAATATTTATGCTCCTCTGGAATCAGATTGGATCTTTTACAGACAGTTGTGTGATTTAATGACATTAGAAGCAGAGAGTACTGTGATCACTGGAGGAGATCTGAACCAAAGACAAAATCCACAGCTAGATTCTTCTGGAGGTGTAATACAAAAAAGTGCAATTTGTAAGAAAATAAATAGCTTGATGTCTAAACTGGGAATTTTAGATGTATGAGCGCAGCACAATCCTGGTGGCCAAGGTGGGAAAAACCTATTGTGATGTGACGTGAGTGCGGTGTATTGTGGGTCGTCAGAAAAGGTAAACAGTGAGCAGCGTGGTTTTGTTGGAGGGAAACACACAGTACCTGTTAGTTATATTACAATATTATACAATATTGAGACGAGAATAAAGGCCGAGTTCATCTACTAAGTCACCGCCTCGCTGACTGGTTCTTCAGCGTGTTGACCCGGACCACTGGACGAAAGTTACCACTACGAGCCGAGGAGTATTGGCGCTCCCAACTACGGTTCGGAGCGGGAAGCCAGAAAGGTAACACTAGGGGCTCGTCCAGGATTTAAACAAAGACTTAAGCCAGAATAAAAGCGGGGAAGAGTACTTCGGACGGCCGTAAGCAGGCGGCCGGTGCTCGGAGCCAAAGTTCGAGCTATCGCTATTGCTAGCACTCGGATTAAGAAGACTGCTGTGATGGAAACCCCAAACGTGAGTAAGAACCCATTCCTGATGGAAGCAAGAGACACTAATATGGACTCAGTTAATTGCATGAGTGGCCATTATAGCCGCGCCACTAACCCTTTCGCCACTAGCATGGAGCTAACGCTGGGCGGAGACGTAGTGATAATGCATGGCCGGATGCCGGCGTTTGACCCAGTTTTTCCCCCCACGCCACCGCCATCAGGGCCTACTAACCCATTCCTAACGCCTGTGGAACCACGATGTAATGCAGAGGGTGAGCAGCTGCATTCCCCTCAGCAAATATGTGACTGTCCAAACAGTGCAGCAGCTCGTCCAGCCGCAGTTTCACCTTACGGGCTATCAAATCGCCCTGTTCAACCGTTTGCCCTGCATGCCGCTAACCAGCTTGCTAATACATCTACCCCTGCACACTGCTCAGCCCAGAATCCTTTTGCCTCGTCTCAATCATTGCATCCCTCGTTCATGGCCTCACCGTTTACACCCTGCATGCCCCCAACCGTGGAATGTTGTGGAGTTATAAATGATGATGATAATGACTATGCCCCACGTTGTGACTCTTATCAATGCAGCCAGTCGGCAGCGAGGAGGCCCAGGTCGGCACCATGTATCCGGTCGTCGCTCTCAACTCCATGTGTTGAATTAATAGATGCTAGTGATGACGAATATTATGACTCCAGAGAGAGAATCCCAATTTTAAAGCCCGGTTATTTTGATGGGACTGGCTCCTGGAGGGACTTTATTCATCGGTTTGAAAGCTGTGCAACGGCAAACTAATGGTCAGAGGCAACAATGGCGGTGCAGCTAAGGTTCAGCCTGACTGGTGCAGCAGGAGCTATCATCCATAAAAACCCAAGACCGCGAGGATGGTTACACACTTTATGCAGCCTCGCCAACAGGGTTTTACCCATCAGAGGGCCAGGGCTGCCACAGTACGTGAGAACAGCAGCAAACCAGCTTGTGGGGAGCCGGTGGGGGTAGCTGTTTGGGCCATCGACTCGCCAGAGAGGACGCCAAGATATAATCAGCCATGGCGCCAGAAGAAAGATGGCAATGTAAAAATGCGTATGGAAGATATCCAATGCCACAACTGTTCAGGTCTAGGGCATATGCAGAGAAACTGCCTTTTTCCCCGCCGTCCCAGGCAGCAGGCTCAGACCATAAATAAACATCCGGCCACTGATGCAGGTACCGTGGTCACCTGTACGGTGAACCAAGAGGATGATATGAATGTTAAAATATCAGTATTTGGACAGGAAATGTGTGCCCTGCTTGACTCCGGTGCTCGAAGGAATGTATTACCCCTCCATCTTTTTAACGCCATTCCCACAGAGTTCAGGCCCCCGGTTGAACCATCTGTTGCACAGGTCCTGCAGGGCCTTGGGCCTGGTGGTTTGGCGGTACTGGGGGAGGCTCATCTACCAGTCCAAGTAGGGAGCCGAACTCCAACTGTGAACTTCATCATGGCAGACATAGCAGCAAGCACAGAGGTCATCCTGGGGCATCATTTCTCACGGCAGACAAACGCCCATCTGGACTATGGTCGGCATGAAATCACACTCCTCGGAGAAAAGATACCTCGGTTTAACCCAAGTGGTCAGCCTCAGGTGCACATCGTTAGGGTGGCCCGCACTACTGTGTTGGAGTCGGGGTGTGACTATGTAGTTCCAGGCACCGCCCGCCTTCGCCGTGCTGCTGATGGAGACCTCATGCTGACACCGACCAGAGGTTTCATCGAAAGGCACCATGTCCTGGTGGCTCACATCATCGTACAGGCGCAGCGGTCCACAAACATCCCCATCAGAGTCTTCAACCCTGGCACCTTACCTGTTACTTTGAAGAGGGGCGCCGTCGCAGGGATCCTGCAGCCAGCTACGGTATTGGAAAAAGTGGAGTCCCAACCACCAATGGCCCAATTGGGCCCCGAACCTATTGACTCTGTTTCTGTTTCTGTACCCAACCATCTGCAGGTGCTGTATAACGAGAGCTGTGCTAATCTGCACCAGGATGACCACGAGATGTTGGCCCGCCTGCTACGTACATACGGCGACGTCTTCTCCACGGGGCCTACTGACCTGGGCCGCACTAGCCTCGTGCAGCACGACATCCTCACAACCCCTGGTCCGCCTGTGAAACAACAACCATGCAGGATGGCTAGAGACAAGCAGGCTGCAGCAGACCAACAGCTGCAGCAGAGCCTGGACACTGATGTGGCCCAACCCAACAACAGCAGCTGGGCTGCACCAATCGCTATGGTGAGGAAGAAAGACCAGACGTCACGGCTATGTGTCGACTGCTGGCCCTTGAATGAAAGAACAATAAAGGATGCTTATCCACTGCCCCGCATCCAGGACACCTTGGATACACCGTCTGCTGCCAGGTATTTCAGCACGCTGGATTTAACATCCGGGTACTGGCAGGTGGAGATGATGCCGAGAGCCCGAAAAGCAGCTGCTTTCTGTGCCCGCAAGGGCCTGTTCGAATGGAATGTGATGCCTTTTGGACTGTGCAATGCGCTGGCCACATTCCAGAGGCTCATGGACCGCGTCCTGGCTGGGCTACAGTGGGAAACCTGTCTGGTGTACCTCGATGACATCATTGTCCTGGGGCGAGATGGCACTGAAATGGTGGAGCGGCTCAGTGAGGTATTTAACAGGCTACGCTCGGCCAATTTGAAACTTAAACCTTCCAAATGTTGCCTGTTCCGAGAGCGAGTTTCCTACCTGGGGCACGTCGTGTCTGCCGAAGGTGTCGCCTCTGACCCCCAGAAGATCCAACAAGTGACAGAGTGGCCCACACCGCGGAACGTCTCCGAAGTACGTCAATTCGTCGGCCTGGCTTCGTACTATCGACGTTTTGTCAGAGATTTCGCCGCAGTTGCAAAGCCACTGCACAAACTCACTAAGAAGTACGCACGTTTTAACTGGACAAATGAATGCCAGCGGGCGTTCCAACAACTGAAAGATCGGTTGACGTCAGCTCCCGTGCTGGGCTATCCGCTCGACAGTGGTGAGTTGCTTCTTGACACGTATGCCAGTGATTATGGTATCGGAGCAGTCCTCTCCCAAGTACAGGAAGGTGAGGAGAGGGTGTTGGCTTATGGGAGCAGAAGGCTGTCAACCACGGAGCAAAACTACTGCACCACCCGACGAGAATTACTGGCAGCCGTTGAGTTCACTTCTCACTTCCGACAGTACCTGCTAGGGAGATCATTCGTCATAAGGACCTACCACAGCAGCCTGCGCTGGTTGACTCGGTTGCGGGAGCCCCAGGGCCAGCTCGCTCTTTGGCTCGAGAAACTGGTGGAGTACAATTTTCAGGTGATTCATCGTCCAGGGGGACACCATCAGAATGCCAACGCGCTTTCCAGGAGGCCCTGCCCAACGCTCTGCCCCTGCAAAATGCCGGAGCCTAACCTCAGTAACCAGTTTCAGGATAAAGGGATCCAGTGTAACATGGCTGGAAATCAGGTTGGAGAGGATGTCGGACCAGGTCCTGCAGAGCAACCTCTAGTGGGGGTAGTAGTGCCCGATGAAAGCATTGTTGAGCCTACGTTTTCTCCAGTGGGGGTAGTGGACACCTGTTGTAATGACAAAGCTGATTATCTGTCTTGTCCAAGTATCTAGAGGGTGAGTGAACCGGCCCCAACTAACTTGTTTGGTGGCTGGACCCAGGAGCAATTAATCAGTGCCCAAGAAGCGGATCAGGATATAGCACCAGTGAAGAAGTGGATGGATGAGGGCGGTTGCAGGCCACCCTGGGCTGATGTAGCACCGTACAGCCCTGCCACAAAAGCCTATTGGTCACAGTGGAAGAGGTTGTATCTGAAAGATGGAGTTTTGCTCAGGAAGTTTTATTGCACAGATGGAAAGGTGTTCTATCCCCAGATCCTGCAGCCTCAAGTGTATCGTGCTTCAGTTACAGAACAACTGCATGATGGTCCAGTCAGTGGCCACTTTGGAGGAGAAAGAACCTTTGCACATCTGAAAGCAAGGTACTACTGGTACAACTTGAGGGACGATGTAGCGCTGTGGTGCCGCACCTGTACCAGCTGTGCCGAAAAAGCCCGCCCGAAGAAAACACCTCAAGCCGCCATGGGCACTGTGCGAGTTGGTGCCCCCTTTGAACGGATCGCAGTCGACTTAATGGTACCGTTAAACGAAACCGAATGTCGCAACCGCTATATTATAGTGGTACAGGACTATTTTAGCAAATGGGTGGAGGCTTACCCTGTCCCGGATGAGAAAGCAATAACAGTAGCTGAAAAGATTGTTGCCGAGTGGGTGTGTCGTTACGGGGCGACACGGTGCCTTCACAGTGGCCAGGGAACTAACTTCGAGTCAGCTGTGTTCCAGGGAATGTGTGAGCTACTGGGAATCGATAAGACACGTACCACGCCATTTCGTCCACAGTCAGACGGCCAAGTGGAACGCTTCAACGCCACCTTACAGAAAACCATAGCCACCACTGCAGAACGATGTCACTGGGACTGGGACATTATGACTCCATATGCGCTCATGGCTTACCGTGCCACCAAACACAGCTCCACGGGACTGACGCCTAATATGATGCTGTTCGGACGGGAAGTCACAGAGCCGGTGGATCTGGTTACCGGGTTGCCGCCTGATGGAGACAATGCACCTACCCCTCCATCCTATGTTGTGCTGCTTAGGGAACGACTGGAATTATCTCATCAGTTGGCACGCATGGCGCTTGGAAAATCTATCGAACGCGCTAAACGCCAGTATGATAAAAATGTTTGCAGAGTCCAATACCAGGTCGGGGACGCCGTTTGGTTCCTGGTCAAAGGCACAAAAAGAGTGAAAAACAAAGTGCACAAGTTCCTGCCTTCCTATGAGGGGCCGTACTTCGTCGTGGGTGTACTGGACGATTTGGTTTACCGGATTAAACGGGGTCCGAGAACGAAGATGAAAGTCGTTCATCATGATAAGCTCAAAGCTCATCACTCCAGGACAGTGTTGGACAATGGCTGGGTCTTTAAGGAGGTCGAAATGCAGGCACCGGTAGAGGCCCCAACCCCGGTGCCTGGCCCCGGCTCTTCAGACATCGACATCAGTTCCCTCGACATTTGGGACACAGCCCCAGAGACGGAGGACCCCGCAGTGGAAGCCATCCAAGGTCTCTTTTCCTCATCACCATCGTCGACAACTTCACCAAGTAGTGGGCCGTTTTCTGGCCAGCCTGCTGAGTTTTCACTGGACCAGACAGGAATCCAAGCTGCTCGTCCAGTTTTGAACTCCACTCCTTTGCGTCGACCCCGGAGGGTCCGCAGAGCCCCTGTCAGGTTTGGTGACTGGATTGATCACTGAGCACACGTGCCCGAGTTTGGGTGTAGGCGGATCGCTGCCCTCCTCAGAAGAAAAAAAAAGAGTTCCTGCATTGTGAAAACCAAAAGGGTTCCAGCATTGTAAAACCCAAAAGACTTCCAGCATTGTAAAAAAAAAAATAAAAAAAAGTTCCTACCTTTTGTAGACAAAAGAGTTCCAAAGTTGTATTATTACTAATGTATCTTGACATTGTATGGTTGAATGTGTAGTTTCATGATAATAGCCTTGTAGCTTTGTTATAGCATCCGGACATGTTACTGCTAACATGCTACAGCGCAGGGTGTGAAAGAATTAATTCATGTGATCACAGAATGGACCTGTTCGGGACTGCACAGTTTGATGGTGTAAGTGTTACGTTGAGATGTGTGTTTATGTGTACTGGTGGGAGGAATATGCAATATGCCTAAATTGATGTTTTATGGTTGCTGCCCCCTTATTTTCACTTTTCGCTAAAGGATGTCAAAGACTTTGGCAACTGTGGGTGATGTGCATATCCTTCTTGTGTACTGTACCATGATGCTGGAGGAATGTTAATGTTTTGATCATCCTCCAGAGCGGGGGTAGTGTTGCAATCCCCCCCTGGTGGCCAAGGTGGGAAAAACCTATTGTGATGTGACGTGAGTGCGGTGTATTGTGGGTCGTCAGAAAAGGTAAACAGTGAGCAGCGTGGTTTTGTTGGAGGGAAACACACAGTACCTGTTAGTTATATTACAATATTATACAATATTGAGACGAGAATAAAGGCCGAGTTCATCTACTAAGTCACCGCCTCGTTGACTGGTTCTTCAGCGTGTTGACCCGGACCACTGGACGAAAGTTACCACTACGAGCCGAGGAGTATTGGCGCGCTCCCAACTACGGTTCGGAGCGGGAAGCCAGAAAGGTAACACAGTGTATATAAAAGAAAGGTAGGAGAGGAAGGCAAATATTATTCTAAGAGTGGATGAATGGGAAGAGATCAACAAGCAGCAGTAGAGAACGACCTGTTCTTTATCTTGGAGGGAACATGGATGGCATAACACCTCAAGCTATTTCAGAACACCAGCACAAATGTAATATCAAAATACAAACTTTTGGAGGCAGTGTGGAGCTGAGAAAGCAGATAATCCACCTGTTCTAGGACTGTCCCTCCTTTGGCATCTATTGGCGAGAGCTTAAAAAAATGTATGCACAAGGTGTTAAAGGTCGATCTTCCTCTCATGTTCGAGGTTTTGTATTTTGGAAAATTGGATAAAGCCCTTAGAGGATATGGGGATAAATACATCTTTAGAATTATGCTCATAGCAAGTAAAACGGTGATTACCAGGAAATGGTTGAAGACAGAGGTTCCTAATGTTGAAGATTGGGTTGATGTCATACATGACATATATGTATGTGATGGGAAAGTTAACTTTTTCTGTGAAACTGGAAGAGAAAAACTTTTTAAAAAGATGGAAAAACTGGATTGAATATATTAAACCAATTAGATTTGACTTTATCGGATGTGTGTAAAACCCTCTAGTTCAGTGTTTTTCAACCTTTTTTGAGCCGAGGCACACTTTTTTTCTTTGGAAACATCTGGAGGCACACCACCACCCCAAAATGTTGAAATGTGAAACTCTGTAGCCTATATTAACAATATAAAGTCATTCTCATCAATGTTTTGTCAACAAGAATCAAATAAATACAGAAAAAAGTATTTCCCAATTTCTTTTATTTATTTTGACTCCCTCAGTGTGAAACCTGGACCTGATGGATGAACACAGAGCTGATATCCTGGAAACATTCTTCCTTTTCAAAAACTCCTCCATCACTGTCACTGACACAGTACTTTGATACAAGATGGTAGCAGGAGGTGGAGATTAACCACACTGACGTCTGTTAACTTTCATTTCACCAGCAACGTTCTGTGCTGCCATCTAGTGGTGAAGAGTATTGTAGCATCACGGAGTTGGTCGCTGCAGGGCATGATGGGAGTTCAGGTTATGTGTTGCCGGAGGTTATTGAGGGTTATTGTTGGGGTTGTTGTGTGTGTTGATTTGTGCTTGTGTTGTGTTTTTGTTCCTCGGTTCAGATAGTTCATTATTTCGTTTAGTTTGGTTTGTTGGATGTTGGTGTGCAACCATGACTGAGAAAAGTGTTGTGTGGAGTGTCATCCTGTTATGAAGTTCCAGTTGTATATGATCATGTCAAAATAAAAGCCTCTGGTGATCAGCTGGCAGAAAAGAATCTTGACTCAGAGCAATTCTTCCGCAGTGCTCGCCTCACTGTTAATACACAATTACTCTGCACACTGCACTCACAGCTGATGGTAGCTCTGAGAGCAAATGTTTTTTTAGAAAAAATGTGAAATTGGATAATTTCCCACTATATTTCACTACAGAAGTTAAAGTGTGTTGTTTTATAAAAAAAATTCTGTGACAGCGGTACATCATTTGTTCATTAAACCAAGAATTTGGCGTATGTTAGACATACTTCGTTCATGGGTAAATATAGATATGGATAGTTTTTGGTTAGATTTATTCGATGATGTATGTTGGAGTGGTGAAGCATTTCAGTATTGCATATGCATAAACATGAGTGTGCATGACATTTCTATGAAAGAAAAAAATCATTGTTTGCCAGTTGTTTGCAGAATGTTTGTTATGAAGTTCAATAAAAGGACAATTTAAAAAAAATGACTAAACACAGTAATATTGGCTAACTTTATCATGTCTTAGTATTAGTTGGTTTGGTAAGACATTGTTGTGGTTTGGTTCACCTTCATAGTCTGGCTCAGCATCCTCTGCCTCCTCCGGCCCGTCCAGAGGTTCCAGGTACGACGCAGGAACCCAACCTCGCTTTGACTCACACTGACAGAACCACCAACCTGGACACAGCCACACTTCATTATGTCCACAGTGGCTGTGAAGACATTGTGTATTTACACACAATACCTACACACAATACCCACACACACACACACACACACACACACACACACACACACACACTCAAATCCCCCCACATACCCACACACACATACACAGACCTGACACATAAACACCCCCGGACCATCTCCCATATTAACGGCCCTGGGGGTCACCTCCAATCAGCTGTCCATCCAAACCCGGAGCCCCACTGTCCCCCACCCCTCCAGGTCTAGGAGCGAGGCAGACCCGGAGCATGGCAGCAGGGGCCAACCTTGCCCCAGCGGGGGGAGGGAGGCAGAGGGAGGACCCATAATTGGAAAAAAATTCACCTCAGGCACATTTAGCATCAACACAGACAGAACACAACAATAGAGAGACAGCACTTAGGATATCTGAAGGCTAGTTTTTCAGCCCTGCTTGGAGTTGGGGAGGGGGGCGCAGGAAAGGCGGTGAAAGGTACTGGTGAATTCCAGTGGGCCAAAGTATCAGGGAAGGGGAGGGAGAGGAGGGTGGGGGGGGGGGGGCTTCGTTCCACACTCACATCCAGGAGAGTTGAAGACAAAACACAGCCTCAGCGACTGGGTGTCTGGGAGTCCGAAATGTAGATTAGATTTGTTTTCGTTCAGGCGATTCAGCTTTATCTGTCGACCTTGAATGTCTCTGGTCTTCATGCTGCTCCAATTGTGGCCGAATTTTTAGCTTTTCCAGACGACTTTTTTTTTACTTTCTCCAAGATGGTTCCAATTTCGCATAAACTTACAAGAATCATGTCTTGAGTTCATTTATCACATGAGTCTGAGCATTCAAAGCTCGTCACAATCCCTCAGTGACGATAGGCAGCCTTCCCAATGCTGCTGCCCGTGTCTTCTCAACTTTACGATAGATCAGAAAGCCTCCAGCTCCAATCAGCGGCATACCTGCTATCATTAATCCCAACATGTAGAGGTCCTCCACATCCTCCATAGAAAGAATGGCCAAACACAGGGACCTCCAGGAACCCCAGGGATCCAGCATGTATCATGCTGCAAACGTCCCATCGGGACATGCAGGCTCTCCTTTGCCTGATCGTTGTTGTCGTAAAAATTTGGTTGATCGCATTGAGAGACCAGCTGATCAATTCCATGGTTCTGGTTAAATTCTGATGGGGAGTGAAGAGATGCTCGTGTTAGATCTGACATGATACAGTAGGGCAGTGGTTCTCAATTATTTTCTGTCACGCCCCCCCTAGAGGACAGAATTTTTTTCAGGCCCCCCCCCCGAATTGTACTACCATTGAGAACTTGATAATATTTATTTATTTATCTGTATAAACCACTGTATGAGTTGCTGGCACCAGCATTCTGTATACAATCGCCTGATTATCAAAATAAATCTGCTATGGTGTGAGGTTTTATGCACCTTGCGATGTGGTGGGCAACTTTGTAAGAGGCTAACAGTGCTTTTTTGTTTACTGATGCCGCGCTGACAAAATGACCGGCTTGTTGGCGATACTCATGGAGTTTACGATGAAAAAACTCCAGTGGCTTACTGACATAACAGGTGTATGGTCTCCAGGTGTATGGTGTATGGTCTCCAGGTGCCGTCTTCATTTATTTGGTTTCATGCTCCGCTGCCAGAGTTTTTAGGCATAAAACACAAACGGGTGTTTCCTCGTTTCCGACGTGTTCACGGTAAACCCAAGGGCGACGTAGGCATCGTCATATCTCCTGCTCTTACTAGCTTTATGTTTACTGTCACCTGTTTTCTTTTCCTCTGATGCCTCATCCTTTTTTCTTTTCACTCCTGTCAGAAACTTCTCCTCCTCCTCCTCCGCCAGCTCTGTACACCGGTGTTCATGTGTAGTACTTCTTCTTCTCTACTGGTTGAACAGGCAACTGTTGATTAGTTTGAGCACTGCTGCCACCTAGTGGCTGGAGGCCCTTTTTTTATTGTTCAAGCATGAATAAAGACACTAATACTGAAAGTTGCGCCCGCCTCGCGCCCCCCCTGACACCCCACCACGCCCCCCCAGGGGGGCGCGCCCCACCATTTGAGAAGCACTGCAGTAGGGGGAGAAGACGAGGCGGAGAGGAGAGAAGAGAGAAGCGTCCGCCTTCACCGAGAGCCGTAGAGAGGGTTTTGAATAGGTCCTCCAGGGAGTGGAAAGGGTTCTGAAGAGGTAATCAATGGGGAGAGAGGGTTCTGAAGTGGACCTCCGTGAGGGGAGAGGCTTCTGAAGTGGTCCTACATGAGGGGAGAGGGGAGAAAGTTTTGAAGAGGTCCTCCGTGAGGGGAGAGGCTTCTGAAGAGGTCCTACATGAGGGGATGGGGGAGAGGGGAGAAAGTTCTGAAGGGGTCCTCCAGGGGGGGAGAGGGTTCTGAAGCAGTCTTACATGAGGGGAGAGAGTTCTGAAGAGGGTCTCCAGGGGATGAGAGGGTTCTGGAGTGGTCTTACATGAGTGGATAGGGTTCTGAAGCGGTCTTCCAGGGGGAGAGAGGGTTTCCCAATGGTTTTCTTGGCAGTTTTAATGACCATCTGAATGGCTTTGAGGTTTTCTACGGTGAAGCTAGAGAATCACTCAGAGATGCAGTTTGATGAGACTTTCAATAGAGCAGTGGTAGGAGACAGTCAGCAGTTCGCTCTTTAAGTTGCTCTTCCTGGGGATCCTCAGAAAGTAGAGACACCTTTGAGCCTCCTTGACTGTCTCCCTGGTGTTAGTGGTCCAGAAGGAGCTCACACCGTCTGTCCCACCAGGTCCTGTACCTTTGTGAAGCACTTTAAGTTGCATGTATATCTGTAAGAAAAGTGCTCTATAAATAAAGTTTGATTTGATTTGATTTGAAAGGGTCTTCTGTCGAACTGTTATCTCTGTATGCAATTTGGCGTGGATCAAATGTGGGCATGATTGGACCAATAGTTTGTGGCAATCTGGTGCCTCAGTTCATTCATTTTGTTTGCAATGGACCTGGTGGAAGATGCTTGGAAGCAGCAACTTGAATGGTTGTTTCTTGAGCCGTGCTAGCAGGCCGGCCGTACAGCCTCGCCTTTGCTTCCTGTGTTTGCATGCCACTGTACTACTACCATCAGGTCAGATGTGATATGTCAGCCCTGGAACTTGATATTCTCTACACTGCCTCCCCCGTATGTGAAGAAGAGTGTGACCTTCTAAGATCTACAATTGAATTCTACAATTGAATTGAACTTTATTTATACAGTGCCAGATACAACACAGGCACGAGGTTGTTGTCTGAACACCACCAGGTCAAGTGATGGATCTCCTCTCTGTACTGGTTCTCATCATTTTCCTTAATGAGGTCCACCCCAGTGGCATCCTCTGCCAACTTGATGGCCAGGGTAGCGGAGTGGAGGACAGAACAGTGGTGTGTGTATAGAGTATGAGGAGGACTGGATGAGGATACAGCCCTGAGGCGCCCGTGTGTTCTGAATCAAGTGGCTGTCCCATCACCAATTCTCACCACCACCTGTTCCTATATCTTCAAACTGTTGACGGGAAGTCCTCTTGATAGCAATGCCAGCATTATCAGTTTTAGATAAATGGCACACATAACATGCCTTTAGCAAGAAAGCTACTGTTAAAATTACTGTCCTGATTATAGTGAAAATAAAATTTAAAAGACTTGCAGATGTAAACTTGAATGTTTCCTTCGTTTGTCTTCTATTTCAAACTCTGCTCACCGTTTGGGTTTTTCTCTACAATCTCAACCAGGTCATCCGTCCGCAGGTTGATCTCATGTTTGGACGTCTTCTCGAAGTCTGCAATCACTCTGTAGGTGTCCAGTATGATTGGAGCCGAAATCTCTGAAAGGAAAATGTCACAGATCAGACTGAGAGACTTGCGTTGACAGACAGGGCAGATCAGATTTACAAGTACTGAATAAATACATCATATGAAACATTTAAAAAAGGAATAATTATGTACACATAATCCAAAGATCAAGTAGTACTGAATTCTTCACAATATAAACAAAAGTAGAGGAAGCAGAAATGTGGTTCAAGTTAATAGGATACGTTATTCACTGGTGATGATGGCGGGAGAGGCAGACTAAAGGCTAACAAGATTACAGAGCTGACAAACAAACATCAGAGCACAAAATAACAAACCAAAGTAGTGAGAGAAGCAAGATGTTGTGATAGCCAACCGGACTCTTGAAAGAGAACTAATTGTGATGAAACTCTCAATCTATCCCCCCCTCCCCCTTTAGTTTTCCTAAATCTCCACTGTGGAGATTTAGGAAAACTCCACAGTGGAATCGATGTTTGCAAAGATTCGTAGCTGTGTTTATATGTTAGTGCAAGGCACAAACTCAGGCCCGGTTTACATGTACCCAGGTATTTAATGACTCTGCGTTTCAGCCTTGAATTTCCACATAAACCAGCTACGACTCACCACAAACAATGATTCCTGAAAACTCCATGCACAGAGGAGATCTGGATAAAATGCTTGTCTCTGTTTGTATCTAAAGGAGGGTAGGCGGATATTTACTTTACTCAGGATTCGTGACGACGTGTTGTTTTCCAGGATTCTGATTGGCTATCATGGCTTCTTGTTACACTGCCCCCGACAGGTTTGGCTGCTCATAGCAGATCAGAACCAGGTGTATATGCGAGGTCGTGTCAATGAAGATTTGTTTTGCTAAACATAGAGGGGAAAATATCTGTTTTTGTAAAAACAGGGTACGACAGCCCCCCTGAGGGTATTGTGGTACTGTGTTGTATGTCTGTGTTTGTGAAGCCGACAGTAGGAGGCAACCAAGGACGGCTCGGCCCAGCTCGTCTTCCGGTGGCTCGCCTACAAAAGCTGGCTTCCACTGTGGCTCCAGTGGTTGTTGGTGGTGTGTGGCTCCTTCAGTCCGTGGCGCTTTCAGTTTCAGTGGTGTTGTACATTTAGGTGTTCATATGATGGGAGGACTGAAGCAGTGAATTGTACATTGGGGGTTTGTACAGTTTGGGATGGGTACAATGGTGGGGTCGTACAGTTGTTCAGTTTGGGGATCAGTACAATGGTGGGGTTGTACAGTTTTGGGGTGGTATATTGGGGGGTCCTATAGTTTGCGGGTGGTACATTGGGGGGTAATACAGTTTGGGGTAGTAAAATGGGGGGTTTTACAGTCTGGGGGTGGTATATTGGCGGGTCGTACAGCTTGGGGGGAGGAATTTTGGCAGGTCGTACATGGGGTGGTGGTACAGTTTGGAGGTGATACATTGGGGGATCCAACAATTTGGGGGTGGTTAATTGGTGGGTTGTACAGTTTGCGGGTGGTACATTGGGGCGTCATAGTTTGGGGGTAGTAAAATGGGGGGTTTTACAGTTTTGGGGCGGTACATTGGGGGGAGTGGTACAATGGTGGGGGGGTCCTACAGTTTGGGGGTAGTACATTCGGGGGATTCACATTAGGTGACATTATTTTTGATTTGAAGTGTTTTACTCACCTGACGCCACGCCCCTCGCCAGCTCTCTGGACACCACAAATGTCTCATTTCTCTTCAGCCTGACAAAAGAAAAATCAGAGTTGTTTTGTCACAACCAACATTTTTCAATAATTACCAGAAGCTTCATTTATAAAAAGTCGCATAGGATTCTACTAGAAATGTACATGCTCCCAAAAGCAGAAAATGGCATGGGCCCAAAAAAGAGGGATTGATAAAATCGTCTGTTCCCATGTCTGGACATACTGTGGCGGCCGTTAGGACTCAGGCCTCTCACCCAGTAGGATTGTGGGAAAAGGGGCGGGGTTTGAGTTCTCCCGTGCCTGGGTTGTTGCCGTACTGTTTAGTTGAGTTTTGGCGGTTGCTGAATATAGACGTGTTCTTACCTTCAGCTCTGACTCATCCTTCGTCTTGCCACAATATTTTCCTTTTCTAGATCCCAGTCCACCTGGATGGTTTAGTTCAGGCCCCACCCTCAACACGCCCACTTTCTACCATAAATGGTTAGGGTAAAGTGCCAATATTTTGCTTGCAATTGACACTAAATCCTGACAAAAAAGTGACATCGTAGAGGTCAGAGGAGAGTGACATTATGGAGGTTAGAGGAGAGTGACATGGAGGAGAGTGACATCATGGGGAGAGTGACATCATTATGACTCCTAACCATTTGATGTCTGGGTCAAAAAGGGGTGGGGCTAGGGGGGAGAAGGTCATGAAAACATGTTTATCGTCTTTTATGACTGTTTTGTGACAATTTTATGAGGATTTTATTATTTTATGGTTACTTTGAATAAATGAGCAGGTGCACCGGTAACTTCCTAAATTAAGTTATGGAAAGTTTTTACTAAATTAAGGTTATTTTGTTTTATCCAGAGGGGTTTAAATAGTTTAATTCCTTTGTATACAGGGGTTTAAATAGTGTAATACCTGTATTAGGGATGGTTTTTAAATGTTTAATACCTGTATTAGGGGATGTTTTTAAATATTTTAATGTTTAATTATCTGTATACATGGTCTTAAACAGTTTGATGTTTGAGTCGACCTTTGGACAGTACAGGGTTGTTGGGATTTATGGTTGGTTATCAGCATTAAAAGTACTGTAAATAATAGATTACTGAAAGTAATAAATCACTGGAAGTAATTTAGGAAAAATTTAAATTATTAATGGACGAAAACTGTAATTCACTCATTAACAACTCCGAGAGTAATTGAGTAATTACTCAAAAGTTCATAAATTATCAAAGATAATTTATTTATGAAAAATGATTAATTTGAATACGTTGATAATTTATCAAATAATAATGAAATTGGGGCACCACCAGCTAAACTGGAAATAGCTAATATCAAAATATAGTCTTTTTTCTAAAAAGGTTATTTAAGTTGGTTAATATTTCTCTTTAAATATAACAATCTTAACAGGGAAGGTGTGAGATTCGAGCGCAGACTTTTACAAACCAGTGAATTGTCAACAGTTAATACACAATAATTCCCAGGAATCAATCAATTCAGCTAAAAGGCGTTTATTAACAAAAATGTATTAATTCATAAATAATTTGGAAATCATCAGAAATAAACACAATCAAGTAACAACGTCATCAAACACGGAGATCTAATCTACTAAACAGCAAACACTATGTACAAAGAAAGAGGGTGTGTGTGTGTGTGTGTGTGTGTGTGTGTGTGTGTGTGTGTGTGTGTGTGGGTGGGTGGGGGGGGGGTGTCTGACTGGGGATGTAAGGACCACAAGTGTCCACCAGGTGGCGGTGGACCTTGAGGGTCCGTGTGAGTGGGTGTAACGATCTTGAATGGACACCAGTAGGAGATAGGCGTCTGGTTCGGGGTGGTGACCATGACGACCACTAGGGGCGCGCAGCGGGAGAGCGCAATGACTCGATGCGACCACCAGGTGGGCGAAAGGAGAGATGGACCCATGCAGCCACTAGAGGTGGTTGATTTGCTCTTTCTGGGGACGCGGCGGTTGTTTGGTAACCAGATAAACAAGATGTCCGTCACGCGCATGCGCGGGGGACGCTTGTAGCAAGCAGTCTCACCGAGGCCAAATCATTACTGTAACGCCAGAGTTTAACTGGATGTTGAGACATACAGTCAAACTCCGGTGGCGATACGGATGTATCACGGCGGCACAAGTTAGCGGGTCAGATGCGAAATGTGGCTACGTGGAGAGCTTATCTCAATTAGTTGACACATGCGATGGTGGAATACGCACGGGGGGCGCGTGCACATGAGTGGTTAATTATAGAGAGAGAGGAGGAAAAGAGGAAGAAAGTTCTGGCGATGATTGGTTCCGTGGCTCGGTTCTCCACCCAGAGATCTCAAAACCAGAGTCCCGAGCTTGCGATGATGCACGTGAACGCATTCACGTGTGTACACAACAGATGCTTATCAGCGGCACATGAAACACAATTGCAGGTTAGCCTCAGGCTGATCTGGCAGCGCTGCCCAGACAAAAACTCTCTTATGGTTCCGTTGCGCTGTGCGGTACAGCACCGTCCATTGGCTGGGCTTTCGTAGGGCCCTTGCTTAGCCGCCAGGAAGCTTCAGGTTTGCAGCTGTGTGGGAGCACCGGCATGGCCTGGTCTTTCTACAGGTCTGTAGAGCACGTTGCAGCTGGGGGGCAGGGGGGATGCGGCTTCGCGTCTGGCTCCCAGGATCCACAAAAAGAAAAAGGGAAAAGAGAAAAAGGAAAGTCCAAACAGTGTGTTCTGCTCGCCTTGGTTGGGTTATATTATGATCCACTTTGTGCTCTGTTGATCTTCCCGGTTGCACCAGAGACGTGCTCCCTGCTTGGAGACCAGGTTGAGAAGTGGGGGGCAGTTGTTTGTGAGCTGGGCTTAACCAAGTTGCATTTCGGACACCCGCTGTGTCCGGGTCGGGTTCGACCAATGATGGGGCTTTTCCAACCTGGGGATTGTGGCCCTCAGGTTGCTGTCCTCCCCCCTGCTGTTTTATGTTTTATTATCTCCCCATTGTTCTTGCAGCCTGATCTCTTGAGGGAGAGCTGCTTGAAGGAGAGCATAGATTTTGGGCCCAACAGGGTTTAATGTTAGATTTAATTCTAATGTCAAACAACAACAACGACAGCTTACAGCCTAGACTTAGGATTTTAGATGAAATAAAATAAAGTACTTCTCTCTCACACATAAGGTCAGTTAAACCTCGTAACTGTTGAAGATAACATTGCTGAGAAATGGTCTATGAAACAACAATGTTACAACACAGCAAATCCTGGCAGCTATGGGGTGTCGACAGACTCCATAAAGCCGTTCAAAACAAGAGGGGTAGAAAAGTGAAGACAGGAGATGTGAAAGATATTTTATCCGGTCAAGATACCTATACTCATGAAGCATGCGCATTGAGTGATTCGAGTGTGACGTTATCGAGTGCAATCCAACATGGCGCACCCAGGCTGTAAAGCAAACTTTTCAGACTACCGAGGGGGAAAAAAAACAACAAACTAGACTAAACAAAGAAACAAAGGGTAAATTAAGCTAAATTATAACGCTGGAAGAAGACACAATAGAAGACCTTCAATCCTACTTGGACGAGTGCTACGACTGTCTCGTCATGTCCAAGACTTCGCAGACCTCATCTTCGAAGAGGAGCCGCGTTGAAAGCTCTCCAACTGCAGCTCCTTCACCATCTAAACAGTTTGAGGACATCCTGGACAGAATCAACACCAAGCTGTCCAGCTTCGATGCCCGACTCACCCTGGTGGAGGAGCTCCTTACATCACCACTAACATCACCAATGAGTTTGGGATTGTCTTTCTTTGGGTTTTGGCCTCCTACTTTCTATTTCTACACCCCCTCCCTTGTTTTAATAGTAATGCTTTTCCACTGTTTTAACCAGATTAATACCACAACACCACAATCCAACTGTCATGACATCACACACTCCTATGTCAACAGACACACACTTCCATGTTAAACAACCAGTCAGAATTAGGAACCTTAAAAACATGCGCACACGCAGTCACACACACGTGCATCCACACACACACAGACACACAGACACACACACACACACACACACACACACACACACACACACACACACAAAAACACACACACACATTAGAAAACCCACCTAGACGATGAGTGTAGCCAGAGACATGTTCAGATTTGTCACCTGGAATGTACGTGGAATGGACACACAAACAAAAAGACAAAACATTTTCGAACACTTGGATAAACTACAGGCAGACCTTGTCTTATTACAAGAGACACACACACCGTCCACAGGACATCACAAATTGATCTCACCACAATTCCCTCACACACACTCAGCTGGTTAGAACTCCAAGCAGAGAGGCGTAGCTATTTTAATCAGCAATAAAAAGCAATTCTCTCATAAAGATACAACCATAGACCCGGAGGGAAGATTTGTAATTCTTCATATCTCTCTTCAGAACATATAGATGTGTATTGCAAACATCTATGGCCCAAATGTTGATGACCCTCCATCTATCACAACTTCTTCACCAGCCTCTCAACACTCTGACAAAACACTGCTAGTTGGAGGAAACCTCAACATAGCCCTCAATCCACAAATGGACCCACTGCCAGCGGGTTTGGAAGGAGGCGAGGGCCGCCTTGGTTCGATGATCCGCTCACAACAAGAGACTGGCTGATCGTTTGAGGTCTCCCGCTCCTTCATATCAAGCAGGACAAAAGGTATAGCTCTCCTCCCGCGACCTTCGCAAGCTGGCGCCTCGTTTTGTCGGACCTTTTTTAGATCGAGGAGGTCATCAACCCGGCGGTGGTGAGGCTGAAGCTGCCAGCATCCTTAAAAATACACCCCACATTCCATGTCTCTCTGATGAAACCAGTCCAGTCAAGCCCTCTTAGCGCCTCCGCCGAGCCCCCGCCACCCCTCCTGCTCATTGATGAGCATGGGGGGTGCTTACACAGTCCGCAAGATTTTGGATGTTCGCCGCCGGGGCAGGGGGTTCCAGTTCCTGGTGGATTGGGAGGGTTACGGTCCTGAGGAACGGTCATGGGTGCCGCGTAGTCACATCCTGGATAGGATTCTGCTGACCGACCGGGAGCATCCGGATAAGCCGGGTAGGACGCCAGGAGGCATCTGTTAAGGGGGGGGGGGGGGGGGGGGGGGGGGGGGTGGTGGTGGGGTGGGGGGCGGGGTACTGTCACAGCCCGCAGATGTCTCTTGCTGTGTTTTGGTTTTTGTGTGTGTATGTGGGCGTGTGTGAGCGTAGGCAGAGCAGACGGAGCAGGACGCACACCTGAAGCGAATGAGGGAAGCCAGTATTTAAGGACCGGGATCCCAGGATCTCATCGCAAGATCCTTTACCCAGCGGTACCTCGACTCTGCCCCTCGTGCCTTTGGTTATGAGTTTGTTCGCTTCGTGTTTGAAAGCTTCTGAGTGTTCTGACCTCCGTTTGTTCTCCCGTACAGTCCCAGTGTGCGCCGCTCTGTCCAGCTGGGAAGATCCTGTTTCCGTGATGCCGCCTCCACTCCTACGACTCCTCACTACGGATTGCCGCTCCGTTGGAGAGACTTAAATAAACTTTACTTACAATTTTACATCCCGATCTAATTAGCGTTTGAATCCTACACTGCACCAATCCTGACAAACTGCTTATTAAAGGAGTTAAGGAAATTAAAAATGGATTTGAATGAAATAACTGAACACAAAACACAATTTCAACTCCAGAGATTACACTGGGAGAACTTTGAACATGGCAATTAATCCAGCAAACTCTTAGCCAATCAGTTAAAACGAAATAAAGAAAAGTGTTCAATCCCCTCAGTTAAAACTCAAAATGGTGAAATCCCTTGTGACCCTCAGGAAATAAACACTACTTTCACAGAATTTTATAGAAAACTTTAGTCTTCACAAATTGACCCTTCACAATCTGAACTAGAGACTTTCTGAACAGTTGACCTCCAAAATTAAAAGACGAACAGATCCAAGGCCTAGAAGCTTCCATCTCAGTAGAACAACTGCATGAAGCTCTCCAGCACATGCCTGATGGTAAAGCTCCAGGACCTGATGGTAAAGCTCCAGGACCTGATGGTAAAGCTCCAGGACCTGACGGTAAATCTCCAGGACCTGACGGTAAAGCTCCAGGACCTAATGTCTACTCTACTGAATTTTATAAAGAATTTTGGCCTTTACTCTCACCATTTTTTTTAACAACAATTGAGGAAACTAAAGAATCTTCATCTCTACCCCTACATATGAACTGTGCAAATATCAATCTTCTTCTTAAACCGGATAAAGATCATACACTACCATCTAGCTATCGCCCGATATCACTAATCAATGTAGATCTTAAAATAATCAGTAAAACATTAGCAAGCAGAATAGAAAAAATTACACCCCACATCTGACACCCTGATCAAACAGGGTTCATTAAAGGACGACCTTCCACTAACAACACACGCAGATTAATTAATCTTATAGACCACTGCCACCAGAATAAACAAAAGGCCATTATCACCTCCTGAGATGTAGAAAAAGCTTTTGATAGGGAAAATTGGACATTTCTACTCGCTACACTACGGAAATTTGGATTTAGACAAAATTACCTCTCCTGGATTAAAACATTGTACACCTCACCCAGTGCCTGTTGCTCAAACTTCCTCAAGGTTCAATCTCGAGAGAGGTACCAGGCAGGGGTGTCCACTCTCACCATCTCTCTTTGCAATTTTTATTGAACCATTAGCAGCAGCCATTAGACAGAACAATAACATAAAAGGAATACAAACAGCAAATGCAACCCATAAAATATGCCTTTATGCAGATGATGTATTACTTTTCCTACAAAACACCTCGCAGATTCTCTGCAATTTCAGAATATTCTATTAATTGGAATAAATCAGTTGTCTTGCCTATTAACTCTATTTTTCAGCACACATCAAATACCCCACTAAAACCAGGGAACATCAAATACCTCGGCATTAATATCTCAGCCAAACTGTCAGACTTGGTGCACTTAAACTACACCCTCCTTTATTAAAACTATTGTTTTATCTCACTCAATGGAGGACACTTCTTATATCACTTAGAGTAGTATCAATTCAAATGATGGTCCTGCCTAAAATTAAGTAAATCTTTTCAATAATTCCAACAAAACCACCAAAAACATGGCTTAATACATTGGATTCTCATATCTCAAAATTCTTATGGAAAAATAAACCATCATGTATAAGTTTAAAAACACTACAGGAGACATCCGGTTCTTACCACGTATAAGACGTGTGTTTCCTCGCTGCGCCTACTTAACTGCTAAAACATCCTGCTCACGCGCAATATTGGCCAAAACAGATTCCTAAAAACACGATGATCTCGAACAAGACACAAAGGGGTAAGAAGGAGCCTCCATCCAAGCAGACAAAGCTGCCTGACTATAACCTCCGTGACAGTGAAGCGACGAGAGCTAGTAGCAACATGACTGCACAGCATGCTACTAAGGAGCCCGCTAACGGTGAAGCTCTGGTCAGTGATGATGACGCCTCGCTGGGAGATAAAGTTAACCAAGTGTTGGTGATGCTGAGCTCAGTGAAAGGGGAAATAGCGGCAAGGAAAACAGATTTCACAACCAAGCTTGACAACATGACGGCGGCTATGGGACATGCAGAAGGAGATGGGTGTTGGGCCACTCAACCTCATGGAAGGGGGGAGGGGGGACCACGTTTTGAGAACAAAGAGACCACATGGTAAGAACTGGAAAAGTTCGCCATTGGTCATGTGACCCTCCCCTGGGTCCCCCCCCCTTTCAAGGTGCAACACTGGAGGCCAACAGCAGGGGAGCCCAAGAGCTCCCTCACCAGCTGGAATGTCCGGGGCGGGCCCTCCTTCAGGATTGGTCCACATGGCCCTGACCCCAGCGAGGACCCGGAACCAAAACAAGAGGTATAAAAACCCCCGCGAAGGTAAAAACTGTCTCTTCCAAGCCGAATGTGCTCCGAGCCGGACGCACCTCTTCGCACGGAGAGAAAGTACTGCATGTGTTAACGCTGACCGGGCCCCGGAGTTCCACACCTGGCCGGACGAGCCGAGAACCAACGTGGAATTACTTTTCCTTTTTCCTTTTTCTTTTCTTCACCAGATCCGAGTGTGCAGTGGCAGCGCACACTCCTCACGCATGCAGACCTGAAGCCGCTTCTTCTCCCCCCTCCTCAAAAGAAGCGCTTGATCATCCTGGGATCATCCTGTGGACTTTTCCTGTCCACAGACAGTTCAGCTTGTTTCCCTGGGACGCCAGAGAAACAAGCTCCAGCCGGGAAATCAACGGACTTTCCCCGGCCGCCGCAGCACGTTCACCCTCGTCAAACTGAGTAAGGCTTAGAGTCTGGGCAGGCAATGAGAATAACGTGACTTTAATATTGCTGTGTGTTTTATTATTGTGTTTGAACTCAGGGACGCCGATCCCGTGTTTCCAACCCATCTGTGTCTGCGCGTTGGATTCACTTCCACGTGAACCTCCGCACTGTGCAGCCCCCCCCCCCTCTGTCTGCCCCTCTGTGCCTGGAGTCTAATACTGCCACAGTCTCACTTTTAGACTCCGTGTGCAGACCGAGACAGTGTGCAGAGCTGGACACACAGTAGGATCTGTCCTCCTTTCTCCCCCTCCTTTTTCTCTCTTCTCATCTCCTCTCCCTCGATCACGCAGCAGCAACAGCTGTTCCCCATGCGCTGAGACCGTGTGTAGTTCACTGTCCCTGGGAATTCTTGGCCACGAGCCCCCAGGCGCGCTCCAAGCAGGCTCATGAGCCGTGCACGAGCACAGTGACGTCACGCCGTCCAGAAGGAGTGCGCCGAGCGCCTCTGGTGGCCGCGTGGGTGATTGCGATCTCTTGAAAGACCGCCACTCGGTGGACAAGTCGAGTCATTGCATTCTCCCTCCGTGCGCCGCCGCGCCCCTAGTGGTCGTTACGGTTACTGCCTCGAACCAGCCGCCTGCCGCCACCTGGTGTCTGTTCGAGGTCATTACACCCACTCACACTGACCCGCCAAGGTCCGCCGCCACCTGGTGGACACTCGTGGTCATTACATCCCCACTCAGGCTTCCACACACACACACACACACACACACACACACACACACACCCTCTTTCTTTGTACATAGTGTTTGCTGTTTAATAGATTAGATCTCCGTGTTTGATGTTTATTACTTAATTGTGTTGTTTTAATAAATAATTTCTGAATTATTATTGAATAATTACCTTTTTGTTAATAAACGCATTTTAACTGAATGATCAATTCTTGGTAATTATTGTGTATTTATTGTTGACAATTCACTGGTTTGTAACAGTCTGTGCTCGAATCTCACACCTTCCTTGTTATTTAATATTGTTATATTTACACAGAAATATTAACTGACTTAAATAACCTTTTGACAAACGTGACTGAAACTTGGTACTAGCTATTTCCAGCTTACCTGGTGGTGCCCCGATTCAATTATTATTTGATAAATAATCAATTTATTCAAATTAATAGTTTTTCATTAATAAATTATTTTTGATAATTTATTAACTTTTGAGTAATTACTCAATTACTCTAGGAGTTGCTGATGAGTAACTAACCATTTACATTAGTAATCCCAATATTTCCTAAATTACTTTCAGTAATCTATTACTTTCAGTAATCCATTACTTACAGTAATTATTAATGCTAATTACCAACCATAAATCCCAACACTTGTTAATATGCCAGAAGGATTGGAGGGAGCCGACGTGTGCTCATTCTGGGAGCGGTGGATACGAGAGGCGCTGGGCGGGGGTGAAAAGTCACTGTCTCCCTTCATACTGGAGAAAGCACACAGGATAGGTCCAAAGAGGGACACCAAGTCTCGCCCAAGAGCAGTGATAATGCACTTTCTGAACTTCAAAGACAAACAGGCGGTCCTCCAAGCGGCGCGGGACAGAAAGGACATCACCTACAACAACTAGCAGGTCTGCTTCTACCCATATTTAGCCACAGGGCTGCTCCAGCAGAGGAAAGGGTTCCACCCCATTCGTGAGGAACTCCGAAAGATGAACATTAGACATGGAGTGGCTTTTCCTGCCAAGCTTCTTGTGACTTATGGGGGTTAAGACTCATGTATTCAAAACACCTGCAGAAGCTAATGTGTTTTTGAAGATCATCCAAGAAGTTCCAAACCATGAAGAACACTAACATGCAGGGACCAGCTGGTCTGATATAAGACGTGTGCATGAATGACCGACACATTGTAGCATTTTGGTTAACCGGTGATATTCAAAGTGATCAAACTAAGTGGATACTACACATTTCTTATATTCTCTTATTTACTTTATTTGTTTATGCTACATAATTGAGAGTGGAAGCTCAGTGGACCATTTGTTTTATGTCTTAGTTTATTTAAGTAAATTTTTATTTTTTACAAAAGGAGAAAAGAAAAAATATGTAGGTGAGCAGGAGTTGAAATAATGATGATACAGTAGCAGTGAGGAGCAGTGTAGGAAAGTGGCTTGACCAGTCCTCCTTAGTGTGGACTGGTCCTTGGCAATAACGGAAGGCAAAGTTGGGGAGGGTGGGGGTCATCCAGTGGATGGGAGGGTGGGGGTGGGAGGGTGGGGGTCATCCAGTGGATGGGAGGGTGGGGGTCATCCAGTGGATGGGGGTAAAGGGAAGTGTTTGTGTTCGACCTGTTGGATTCATCTGTTTTTGTTCTGCCCAGTGAATGTGTTTCTATACTACAAAGTAACGTTATGACAAAGTCATTTTACAATATTCATGTCTCAGGGTTTAGATCTTAAATTTATTTCATGGAACTGTAGGGGCCTGCAGCGCCTCCAGAAAATTAAACAAGTCTTAAACAAAATTAAGGAGATGGATTCCAAAATAGTGTTTTTACAGGAAACTCCTCTCCTGGATGACAACCTTTTGAGGAGGAGGAGGAGGATGAGGAGGTGGAGGGGAGGCGTGCATACAGCAGCATTTACATCACAGTCTAGAGGAGTCATGACTTTGATACACGAGTCGATTCCCTTTCAAATTAAAAATACTGTCAAAGACAGAAGAGGAAGATATTTAATTCTTCAGGGTGTTGTTTTTTTAACAATTTTTGAATTTGACAAATGTTTATGGACCTAATGTGGATGATAGTAATTTTTACAATTATCTTTTTTTTAACTCTTTCTACTCTTCAGGGATCCCACATAATTGGGGGAGATTTTAATTGTGCGCTAAAACCAGAATTGGATAGATCAAGTGGAGTAGATCAGTCGCATGCTAACTGTAGAGCAACAATTCAAAGATTCATGAAAGATTTAACTTTAATTGACATATGGAGGGAGAGAAATCAAAATATTAGAACCTATTCCTGTCACTCAGGTACTTACCAGACTTACTCTAGAATAGATTTCTTTCTCATCTCTACCATATTACAATCCAAAGTTTACAACTGCTCTTCTGGTGGTATTGTGATCTCGGATCATGCTCCCTGTTGCTTGATATATAAAGATGCTAAGCTGAAAAGAAACCCTCCACGGTGGCAATTTCAACATAAATGGCTACTGGATGAAGATTTGGTCTAATATTTAGGCGAACAAATTGATATATTTTTTGAAATTAATACCACACAAACAACAGCATCTATAAAATGGGAAGCATTGAAGGCATTCCTTAGAGGACATATAATTAGTTATACAGGTCATAAATCCAAAAAGAATGGAGAAGTTAGGTCACACTTAGAAAGTAAAATAAAAGAACTTCAAGACAAGATTACCCACATGGAAAGAACCTATATAAACATATATGTTTTAATATAGGTTTTGATATAGGTTTGGCATATATGTACATATATGTATATAACATATAGGAAAACGGCCAATTTTATATATTTCACATATATTCAAAACCTATATCAAAACCTATATTAAAACATATATGTTTATATAGGTTCTGTCCATGTGGGACTTTCCATATATGCAGCATATATATTGTCATATATATTGTCATATATGTGCATATATGCAGCATATATGTGCATATATGTGCACATATGCAGAATATATATTGTCATATATGTGCATATATGGAGCATATATATGGTCATATATGTGCATATATGCAGCCCATATATTGTCATATATGCTGCATATATGCACATAAATGCAGCATATATGGTCATATATGTGCATATATGCAGCATATATATGGTCATATATGTGCATATATGCAGCATTTATGTGCATATATGCTACATATATGTGCATATATGCAGCATATATATGGTCATATATGTGCATATATGCAGCCCATACATTGTCATATATGTGCATATATGCAGCATTTATGTGCATATATGCAGCATATATATTGTCATATATGTGCATATATACAGCATATATATTGTCATATATGTGCATATATGTGCATATATGTGCATATATGCAGCATATATGTGCATATATGTGCATATATGCAGCATATATATGGTCATATATGTGCATATATGCAGCATTTATGTGCATATTACAACATTATTACATTATCACAAGAATTATTACAACAATTCTATCTGATGACCAAACCCTGTTAGATCCACAGGAGATTAATATGGCCTTTAAAAAATATTATAAAGAGCTCTATAAAGTGCAAAACACTTTACTGTCAGAAGAAATTGATACCTTTATAAATAAATTGGATATGCCAAGGATCTCAAAGGAAAATGAAAATCATCTAAACTTAGAAATGACCAAAGAAGAAATAGGACAAGTCATTGACAACATGAAGGCCAGAAAGAGAGCGGGGCCAGACGGACTCCCAACTGAGCTATACAAGAAATTTAAAGATAAATTAATAGGCCCTCTGTTAGAAATGATTGCAGAAGTTTATCAGTTAAATTGTCTCCCTTCTACAGTGAATACAGCAATGATTGCTCTTTTACCTAAACCAGGTAAACCCATGAATAAATGTGATGAGATTTTAGACCCATTAGCCTATTGAACTCTGATGTAAAAATAATCACTAAGGTGTTGTCAAGGCGACTACAAAATAGTCTACCTCACATAGTTGACCGGGATCAAAATGGATTTATAATGGGTAGGCAGGGCTTTCACAATGTAAGGAGATTGTTATATATAATTCATTGTATCTGACACTGCTCTTCTACCAATAGATGCTGAAAAGGCCTTTGATAGAGTGGAATGGCTATACCTGTTTAAGGTTTTAAAAAAATGTGGCTGTGGAGCAAACTTTTTAAAATGGATCAAGATATTATACAAAAATCCGACTGCTGAAATCATGACAAATAAAAATATTTCAGATCCAATTAAGATTAGCAGAGGTTGTAGACAAGGTTGCTCACTTTCTCCCTTATTGTTCACATTAGCTGCTGAACCACTTGCTGTTGCTTTGCGCTCTCACCCTCAGTTTAGTGGGATCTCGGTTGGACCAACGAGTCAGAACATTTTGCTATATTTAACCAATCATTCTGGAAATAATAAGGTCATTTAGTAAGATATCTGGTTACAAAATTATCAGAACCAAGTCTTCAATTCTGTTATTAAATGCAAATGATAGAGTCCATCCACCTCGTGAGGTCTTGCAATTTAATGTAGTTTCACATTTTGAGTACCTGGGAATCCAAATGTTGCCAGATTTGAAAGAAATAGTTGAAATAAATTATAATCTCATAAAGAAAGACTTAACTAATTTAATTGAAAGATGGATGCCTCTACCAATATCTATGACAGGGAGAGTCAATATTTTGAAAATGAATGTGTTACCAAAATTACTCTATTTAGCTCCGTTTCCACCGCAGAAAAAGTGCCGTCTGTCTGCTGATTGGTCAGTGATTTACGACACGCCCTCAATATGTTAATGTGCCGGCTGAATCCTCTGCTGTCAGTGTGGTCAGCTGTGCTCTGGTTGTTTTTATTTTCATTTTCTTTTCTTTGCTGCTCAACTTTAGTGTTTGTGGTGAAAGAGTGACTTGAGGCAGGGGGAGACCGGGGGGAGGGACTTTGCACCGCGTTGGAGCTTCCTGTTTGCAGCATAGCGCATGGCGCTGATGTGCGTCCGGGACACCGGAGTCTGGAGCTCTCGTCTCCGGCACTGACCGCGCTCCGGCAGCTCCTCTTCCCAGAGGCGGTCAGCGTTCTGTTCAGCCGCGGTCAGTGGCGCTATATCGTGAGGACGGACCACGGCAGCGATGAAGAGGAGCTCGGAGCTCGGCGCCTCCGTGTTCCGACGCTGAGCTGCCGGACCGCGATCAGCGCCGGAGTGGAGAACCTCCTGCGTTTGAGCAGAAAGCTCAGACTCCCGTGTCTGTGCCTCGGCCAACCGGGGGGAACGCTCCGGCCACTTGCCCCGCACCCGAGCTCTCGAGTGCGGGGCAAGTGGCCCCAAGTCGCTGGCAAGTGGCCGGAGCGTTCACTCTCTCACAACAAACACGGAAGTTGCGCTGCAGCTCTCCGCTGCAAAAAATGACTGCTGCAAAAAGTAACTTTTTTTTTCCCGCTGCAAAAAATAACAGTGCAAAGTGGAGAATTTAAACAACAACAGAGGATTCATAAGATCTACATCTGACGACTTTCTTTTCTGTTGTAACGTCACATTTCTGCGGAGCTCATAAGCCCCGCCCACTTTTAACGCTCCTCTCTGCAGTGGGGACGCCACCCAAAATTTTGGTCGGGGTCTCTATTCCGTACCGCTCCGCTCCGTCCCGGCACTTGTGTGCGGTGGAAACGGGGCTTAGTTTCAAAACATCCCCTTGCTGCCTCCTCCAGGCTTTTTTCTCCAAATTAAGAAGTTTTTTTTATCACATTTATATGGAATAATAAAAGGTCACGACTCCGCCTGTCTTTGCTTTACCTTCCATATGAACGAGGAGGTCTAAAATGCCCAAATCTCCAACTGTATTATTGGGCTACACAGTTGAGGTCTATGATGTTTTATTATACAAATCACTCTCCACATTGGGTGGATATGGAAAGTCAAGGGTTACATTTAGAACTCCCTATGTACATGTATTCCAACACAGTTACAAAATTATTGAAACAGAAGAAAAATACAATACTTAAAAATATGATCAGAATATGGAGAGATGTAAAAAAAATACTTAAAAGAACCATATGGTTTATCCCAATTTACTCCAATATGGGGCAACCATTTTTTGTACCTGGGAGAGCTGATGCAGTTTTTCATACATGGAGAGTCAAAGGATTGGGAAGCATTCAAGATGCTTACCTACCTAACTGTGACACACTAATGAGCTTTCAAGAGTTACAGGATCAATTTCATATCGATAAAAAACATTTCTTTAAGTATCTTCAATTGTGAAGTTACATACACAAAACCCAGAACAATATACTAACAAAACCGACACACTCAGACTTAGAGGAAATGATGACAAAGGATCGTCGAAAGAAAGGCATGATATCACATATATACAATTTTATGATGGCAAGAGATCCTGAAGATTCGTATGGCAGACTCCAAGCTTAGAATGAAGATTTGTGATTGGATTTATCTGTGGAGTGGAGGGCTACATGTAGCTCTGCACATACCACGTATGGGCCATGTATTAATGTACGCCTCAGATTAATACAGTTTAAAGCGTTAATGCAAGTCTATGTGACACCGGTAGATCTTCATAGATATAATGGTAACATTCCTGATCTATGTCCAAAATGCACCGACTGTAGGGGAACACTGGCTCACTGCATGTGGTATTGTAGGAAGATTGCAGTGTTTTGGGAAAAAATAAGAGGTGTCATTGAAAACATTATTTGTAAGAAATTTATATTGGACCGAAGGTTATTCATATTTGGTTTATACCCAGAGAAATGTACATATACAAAGAGTGAAAAATGTTTATAAATATAAGCCTGTTGAATGCTAAGAGATGTATATCATTATTTTGGAAGAAGAGTCATGGACCTTCTGTGGAACAGTGGAGGCAGCAGATGTTGTCAACCCTCCCATTGGAGAAGATCACCTGTGTGTTGAAGGGCAGACAGAATGTTGTTGGGAGGGTCTGGGGGCCTTTCATGTTGTATGTTAAAGACCTTTGAGCATGAGTAATAGTGTGATGTTTACTTTACCTTTGTTAATTCTTTCTGAACGGGCAGTGTGATTTGTTTTTTGTTTTGTTGTTGTGTGTTATGTTATAAAAAGTAATAACAACTGTTTTGGGGAGAAAAAACCCCCACTACAGAACACCAAGGACCAAGGTGGCTTAGAACTTCCAAACGTTTATAATTATTAAGGCTGGCTGGACATTGAAAAAACCTTCTGTGAAGATCTCCACATCAGAGACCTTCCTTTCTTCAGTCCTATCATCAAAAAACACAACTGCTTTAAAAGCATCAATATAAACAATCTCTGACAGCTTGGTGGGAATTTCTTCAAATGAATGGATCGTCACTCATTCCCTGCAAACTCACACCTTCTGGAACAATCCTGACATCCTGCAAAGGAAGAAACCAATAAACTTCACAAGATGGCAGAACAAGGGAATAAGAAACTTGGAACGCCTTCTCTTCAATAACTCTTTTATTCCATTTAATGATCTAATAGAAACTTATGGTATCAGTCAAAACAACTATCTGGAATATCTTCAGCTCCAGTCAATAATACAAACAAAGTTCAAACTAGAAGAGATGAACCTAAACTGACCTCAGACAGTGACAAACCTCCTGAAGATCTCAGCTCCAAAACCACTTTCTAAAATCGTTTAATCCTGTCAAGTTCCAAAACCACAATATCCCTTCAAGCTCCAAATGGGAAGAAGATCTCAACATCAACACAGACCCAACACTTTGGTCACTGATCTGTAGAAACACATTCACAATGAGCAGAAACACCAATATACAGCTCAGACAATACAAGGTCCTTCACTAGTTCATTACAGGACAAAGATGTTCAAGATGCTCTCACTTCCTCTAACATATGTTCTAACTGCACAGCTGATCTCCTTGATACCTGTCTACACTATGATCTCCCTGATACCTGTCTACACTGTGATCTCCCTGATACCTGTCTACACTGTGATCTCCCTGATACCTGTCTACACTGTGATCTCCCTGATACCTATCTACACTGTGATCTCCTTGATACCTGTCTACACAGCTGATCTCCTTGATACCTCTCTACACTGTGATCTCCCTGATACCTGTCTACACTATGATCTCCCTGATACCTGTCTACACTATGATCTCCCTGATACCTATCTACACTGTGATCTCCTTGATACCTGTCTACACTGTGATCTCCCTGGTACCTATCTACACTGTGATCTATCTGATACCTATCTACACTGTGATCTCCCTAGAATATTGATCTCCGGATGGCGCCGCCTTGGGGCCGTCTGTGGTCTGGGGGGAGGGGGGGGCCTGGCCTTGAGTGGTGCGGAGGTGCTGGGTGTCGGGCCCCGGCCGGGCTGCCTGGCCGGGGCAGGCGGGTGTGGGGCTTTGGGGCCTTGGGGGCTGGGTGCCCTCCCCTTTCTGGTGGGGGTGCCTGCTGCGGCGCCCACACACACACACAAACACATGCACACAAACACACACACACAAAACTACTTTCTCTGCTGTAAAAACTTTGGAAATCACAAGTTTCATAATTCGAAAAACTCACTGAAATCCTCAATGTGACACAACACAGTCATTTTGACACTGTGTGTGTGTGTGTGTGTGTGTGTGTGTGTGTGTGTGTGTGTGTGTGTGTGTGTGTGTGTGTGTGTGTGTGTGTGTGTGTGTGTGTGTGTGTGTGTGTGTGTGTGTGTGTGTGTGTGCGTGTGTGTGGTTGTCTCTCTGTGTTTTCCTTGTGATGGACTGGTGACCTGTTCAGTGTGTGCACTGCCTTTCACCCAATGTCAGCTGAGATCATCTCCACCCCCCCTCCCCCCCCCCTCCCCTCCCCCAGCAACCCTCCGCTGAATGCATTAATATTTTACAAGAAAAGCTACAAGCCAGAAGAATGACTGTAATCTTGCAGCAATAGAATGTGTGTTGTTCTCTTTTGCTATCTTTGTAGGGGCTTAAACCTACAACCTAAAGCCCACATCGCTCGAAACTACACAGTGCTGCATGTTTTATAAGATTCAAGTCTGAGGTCACTGAAAGGTTAAAGCTTGCGACTGGCTTAAAGATTGAGTTGTGGTGGTTAGCTTTGGCCGAGATGCGAGGGAATTGATCGTGCCAATGAGTCATCCCCATAAGCAAAGTCGTGTGTATGTGTGTGTGTGTGTGTGTGTGTGTGTGTGTGTGTGTGTGTGTGTGTGTGTGTGTGTGTGTGTGTGTGTGTGTGTGTGTGTGTGTGTGTGCGTTCTATATACTGTGTAAGTATGGGTGTCGTCTTGTGTGAGTATGTGAGGGTGGGGGGTGTCTACGCTCCCTAGCCACTGGCCTCCAGCCGGGCTGGTGCTGAGCCATGTGATGCGGGTCTTAGACTCTGCTCTTTGGCCGTCGGGTGGGGTGGGGGGGGGCTTCCTGTCCGAGTCCTCTTGTGGTGCCTTGTCGGGGTGGGTGTTGGACCTTCTCCCTCTCAGCCCCCCCTTACCTTACCTCACCTTACCTCACTCAACAATAGGGGCCAGGGGACGGGGCCTAGGGTGGGGGGGGTCCAGGCTACTTAACTGTGGTCTGCCCCTCCCCCGACTTTGCACCGCCCACAATTTTAACTACACTTAGTCACGCAGGGTCTTGAGGGGATCAGCTGGCTTTCAGAGGTCTCCGGCTGGGCCTTGTTTACATTCCTGGTCTGGGGAGGGGGGTTGGTCTGGGGCTCGGCAGCTGTCCCACCGGGTTGTGGGAGGTCTGGCCCCCGGGGGTGCGGCGGGCTCTGCGGGCTCCCTGCCCGCGTGGCCTGGGGGCCCTGCTCCGGCCGGTCCCGGCTTGGCGGCCCAGGTTGGGGCCTGGGTCTCTGCCCCCTTTATCCTTCTCTTGTGGGCCCTTCTTGCCTGGGGGGGGTCCTCTTTGTACTCTCCGTCTGGTGCCTTCCAGGTTGGGCCGTGGCTCTCCGGGGTGGTTTGTCGTGGCCTCCCCGGGTCCGGGGGGCTGCTAGGTGCCGGAGTTGCGGCATCTTGCCCTGGTGGCTTCGGGCCCCGGGGTGGTACTGCGGGCCCCCCCACAACAGGTCCAACCACACCCAGTGGACAAACATTGCTTTTAAATTGTGCACTGTCACATTCAGAATGTGATAAAAGTTACGAGCCCTGTCTCAATCAGACAACGTAATGGTTTACAACAGTACAATGTTTACTTACCAGATCAGTGTACTAAGTGCAAGTCATCCCAAAACTCAGATGAAAATTTAAATTGTTGGGAGCTCCACGTAACTGAAGACGTGGGCGGACACACAGTGGGACAAAAGTAGATCTGCATAATTCTGAAACAACACGCAAAGGACACTCGGAAAATAAATAGTTTTTCCTAAATTAATCTTTAGATAAATCAAGTTAAGCATGTTTTCCAACCCCACATTTCTACTTAATCATTTAAAAGTAGTGTTCTCAACAGGTTGGTAAAAACTAAGTTTGGTTAAATGATCTTTTTTCATTAATTTGTATGTTACCATTTACAGTGTAGCACCTATGAACAAGTGTTGCAGTCATTAGCTTTGAACCATTTCATCACCAGTGGCCACAGTGCAGAAGTCAGACGTAGAGAAATGAGAGAAAAATGAACAAAGTGAGTATAAGATGAACCATTTGGCACAGACGCACTAACCACTCCCCCCTGCAGCTCAGTGGCCTGGCCAGCTCCACAGTGGAACTTGAGCGAGTGTTGTTTTTAACCAGCCTTTTGCAGCGTTAGAGGACAGGGTGACATAAAACCCTTGGTGACCAATCTGCTCCACGGCGCTCTGTCTGTCTGTCTGTCTGTCTGTCTGTCTGTACGGCTTGTCTTCAGTCAGTTCCACTTTTTGTAGCTCTGCCTCGTAGAACAAACCGTCGATAAGTTCTCTGTCATAATCTTTGAGATTGTATACGGCGGGAGTACGGAGCGACGCATTCTGACATGGTAAATACTTCATCCGTAAAACTCTGCTCGTATTTTTCATCAAATGTCCCTCTCACTTTGGATATTCTGGCGAGGTCGGACCTCCTTGTATCTAAACTTTCTTTTCTGACCATCGCCAGCTATCAGTGCACCGTACAGATTGCGAAAAACTTGGCGTGGTTTTTCAGACGTCACCTCCGCGAGGGTCATCTTTATGCTTCAGTGAAAAGTGTTGTTGTAACTTCTAACCAAGTCTTGCAAAACCTCGAGGTGACGCCTGGTGTTGTGAGCCCCGAAATATCTCCACATCCTCGTTTTTAACGTACGGTTAAATCTTTGAACCACGGAGGCCTTTAGATCGCTGGCTGTGGAGAAATGTGTGATGCCATGTTTCTTCATCAGAATTTCAAATTTGTTGTTAAAAAAATTCCTTCCCGGCATCATTTTGTAGTTTTTCTGGTTTCTGGCTATCTTTTGCGATAGCCAGAAAGCCTGCACGACCTCACTACTGGTCTTCTTCTTTAAAGCACACACGTAGGGCTGGTCACTATAGCTCTGTTCCTAGCAAAATGTATCCTAGCTGGTTTGTGCAGAGTATAGGTATCTTGACCGGATAAAATATCTTTCACATCTCCTGTCTTCACTTTTCTACCCGTCTTGTTTTGAACGGCTTTACGGAGTCTGTCGACACCCCATAGCTGCCAGGATTTGCTGTGTTGTAACATTGTTGTTTCATAGACCATTTCTCAGCAATGTTATCTTCAACAGTTACGAGGTTTAACTGACCTTATGTGTGAGAGAGAAGTACTTTATTTTATTTCATCTAAAATCCTAAGTCTAGGCTGTAAGCTGTCGTTGTTGTTTGACGTTAGAGTTAAATCTAACATTAAACCCTGTATTCAGAGAATGAAACAATTAAAAACCCTCTACTACCCCTGAATTAATCATTTAAACCAACCCTTACATTAAAAGCCTGCATGTGTTCTCTTAGGAGGTTGTATTTAAGAGATAAATTGAAATTCTTCAAAGTAACCTTAATTTAATAAAAACTTTGAAATTCCCATCAGAGCCCTTATAAACTAATTTAGGAAGCTTCGACTCTAACATCAAACTGTTTAAGACCATATATACAGAGAATTGAACATTAAGCTGTTTAAAAACATCCCCTAATACAGGAATTAAACATATAAAAAGCCACGCCTGATACAGGTATTAAACTATTTAAACCCCTGCTGCCCTCTGCTGAACATTATCAACTCTTGTTGATAATGACCAGCAATGATCATGATCAACTTATGTTCAGCAGGAGTGTCAGGACAAACATGAAACAAGTCAGTTACTGAAGGATATACAAGATGCGTGTCCGTGTGTGTGTGTGTGTGTGTGTGTGTGTGTGTGTGTGTGTGTGTGTGTGTGTGTGTGTGTGTGTGTGTGTGTGTGTGTGTGTGTGTGTGTCACTGACGTGTTCGGTGCAGGTGGGTTCTCGTCTTCGGGTCGGACCTTGAAGAAACTGGACAGGAGTTTGCAGCGGGAGATGTGAGGCGGCAGGTTGACCAGCAGGTGGCAGTATTCAGCCAGTGTGTTCTGACGGTTCTCCCTGGACTTCTGGCTGTCCACCCAGCGAGGAGCTGAGGACACAATCATAATCAGTGTCTAACAGTCTGAATCACTAAACAGTCTGAACAAACATCAGCTTTTAACAATCTGAACCACTGAATAAGACAGACAAATAAAGAAAAATACTTTATTTTAACCTGCAATCATATGTGAAACAAATACTGAAAATAAAGAGTAAACATGTGAATATAACTTTAATAATAATGAAAGCTCAACTCTGCAGTAATATTTGGAAAACAAATGTACAAATGAAACATTTCACCACTGCAGGACATTTAGCAGCAGTGAGTGCAGCACTGCCTTCTAGTGGCCGTGTTTATGAGCTTCAAATGAGCAGATTTTTCATTGCAGTTTCTTCTTTTTCTTCTTCTTGCAAACAGATTTTCCTGAGAGATGTGTAAACTCTCACTTCTGTGTTTATAGAAAAAAAAAAAAAAAAAGGAAGTGAAAACACGTTTCTTTCACAACAAGTCAAAACTCCTACAAAACTCTGCCGCACGAGTGCTGACGAGGACCAGAGGGCGGGCCCACATCACACCTATTTTAAAATTGCTGCATTGGCTCCCCGTTCGCTTCAGGATCGATTTTAAGGTTCTTTTACTAGTTTTTAAGTGTCTTAATGGTTTTGCACCCTCTTATTTATCCGAACTACTTTTATCATATCAACCCTCGCGGACCCTGAGGTCCTCCGGCACCGGCCTTTTAATTGTCCCTC
The DNA here is from genome assembly GCF_963422515.1 of Blennius ocellaris. Taxonomy (NCBI): domain Eukaryota; kingdom Metazoa; phylum Chordata; class Actinopteri; order Blenniiformes; family Blenniidae; genus Blennius; species Blennius ocellaris. Next base: position 3,374,098 of record NC_137663.1, on the reverse strand, counting down.
AAACGAGGACCAAGACTCACGGGGAGGCTGGTTCAGCTCCTATGGCCCCCGTTTGTGGACCAGCCTGCCGGGGAACCTCAGGGCTGCAGAGTCCATTGAGGTTTTTAAAAAAGGGTTAAAAACTCACCTTTTTAATCAGGCTTTTAACTGATTTTATACATGTATGTGTGTATATAGTTATGTATTTGATCAATGTATTTATCTACTTCTATTTATTTATTTCAGATAATTATCTAATTTTCTTTTTTATCTCCAGTGGTTCCTCTAGGGGGCGCTACACTGGTGGTGGCCGGTTTTTGCCACTGGTGGAGCCGTCCCACGGGTTTCCCTGCCCGGGCCCCTGGCAGGTCCCCCGCGTATGCGGTGGGATTGGCTTGTCTGCCCGACTGGGGGGGATCTGTGGGGCGGCGCCCCCTGTGGTCGGACGTTGTGCCGCCCCCAGTGTGGACGGCCCAAATATGTCCCTTTCCTCACCTTAGTCCTCAGTGTCCTGCCATGTCTCCATATCACTCGGCATGTCTTCACCTATGATGTGTGTCTGCATGTGTGCGTGTGTGTTCACCTGCTTTTTATTCATCTATTTTATCTTTGCACTGTTTTTAATTTTTGTGGAAGCACTTTGTGTTGCTTAATGTATAAAAAGTGCTATAGAAATAAAGATTATTATTATTATTATTATTATTAAAAGAAGTTGTGAATGTTTGCACAGTGACAAAAGTCAAACTCCTGCTCTTCTCTCGAACTTTATTATTTCTTATTACTCCTTAATCCTCCAAGAAAATTCAGGAGCATATCTACTAGTTATTACAAAGATAAAGTAAGTAGCTATTTAACAAAGCCACTCCTATTTTGCTGTTTAATTAACTATATTTACAAGTTACAAAAATGGACAAAGTGGTGAGATTTGGGCAGGTGGGCAGGGGAAGATGAAGATGAACAGTTCTCCCTACGACATTCCTACAGGCTGTGGTGTTAGCTCGTGTTTCTTGGTGGCACTAGAGATCACATTTTGAGACACTGAGGATTCATTTTTACATTCCCTTAGCTTTTTCGCCAGTCTTGATGAGCGTGCCAAATTTGATCAATATTTGAGCGAGTTTAGGGGGTCAAAGAAAAAACAATAAGAAACATTATAAATACAATAGGGTCCTGGCCTTTTGGGCTCGGTCCCTAATAACAATAATAATAATAATAATTATTATTATTATTATAAACAATATGAGTAAATCAGGTTAATATCTCAATTTTACTGTGTCAGTGCTCAACTGGTATTAAAAGCCAATATACTGTATATTTGTGTTGAGTCTGCACTGAGTGGCTCTATTGCAGACTGGAAGCAGTTCCACAGACAGGGTGCTGCCATGGAGGAGGCACGGTCGCCTCTAGTTCTGAGTCTGGATCTGGGAACTTCAAGGACAATCTGGTCAGCCGACCGCAGTGAAAAAAACCACAGCATGAACATTTAAAATCTTGGATAAATAAGAAGTGGCCAACCCATATAACACCTTTAAAGGTAGGCATAAAAGCTTGAAAACAATTTGACAAGAGACAGGAGGCCAGTGGAGCGAGGGTGAGACTGGAGAGGTTTAAAAAGATTCTAAAAGAGGCAGGAGGCCAGTGGAGCGAGGGTGAGACTGGAGAGGTTTAAAAAGATTCTAAAAGAGACAGGAGGCCAGTGGAGCGAGGGTGAGACTGGAGAGGTTTAAAAAGATTCTAAAAGAGACAGGAGGCCAGTGGATCGAGGGTGAGACGGGAGAGGTTTAAAAAAGATTCTAAAAGAGACAGGAGGCCAGTGGATCGAGGGTGAGACTGGAGAGGTTAAAAAAGATTCTAAAAGAGACAGGAGGCCAGTGGATCGAGGGTGATACTGGAGAGGTTAAAAAAGATTCTAAAAGAGACAGGAGGCCAGTGGAGCGAGGGTGATACTGGAGAGGTTTAAAAAGATTCTAAAAGAGACAGGAGGCCAGTGGAGCGAGGGTGAGACTGGAGAGGTTAAAAAAGATTCTAAAAGAGACAGGAGGCCAGTGGAGCGAGGGTGAGACTGGAGAGGTTTAAAAAGATTCTAAAAGAGACAGGAGGCCAGTGGAGCGAGGGTGATACTGGAGAGGTTTAAAAAGATTCTAAAAGAGACAGGAGGCCAGTGGATCGAGGGTGAGACTGGAGAGGTTTAAAAAGATTCTAAAAGAGACAGGAGGCCAGTGGATCGAGGGTGAGACTGGAGAGGTTTAAAAAGATTCTAAAAGAGACAGGAGGCCAGTGGAGCGAGGGTGAGACTGGAGAGGTTTAAAAAGATTCTAAAAGAGACAGGAGGCCAGTGGATCGAGGGTGAGACTGGAGAGGTTAAAAAAGATTCTAAAAGAGACAGGAGGCCAGTGGATCGAGGGTGAGACTGGAGAGGTTAAAAAAGATTCTAAAAGAGACAGGAGGCCAGTGGAGCGAGGGTGAGACTGGAGAGGTTAAAAAAGATTCTAAAAGAGACAGGAGGCCAGTGGAGCGAGGGTGAGACTGGAGAGGTTATAAAAGATTCTAAAAGAGACAGGAGGCCAGTGGAGCGAGGGTGAGACTGGAGAGGTTATAAAAGATTCTAAAAGAGACAGGAGGCCAGTGGAGCGAGGGTGAGACTGGAGAGGTTTAAAAAGATTCTAAAAGAGGCAGGAGGCCAGTGGAGCGAGGGTGAGACTGGAGAGGTTTAAAAAGATTCTAAAAGAGACAGGAGGCCAGTGGAGCGAGGGTGAGACTGGAGAGGTTAAAAAAGATTCTAAAAGAGACAGGAGGCCAGTGGAGCGAGGGTGAGACTGGAGAGGTTTAAAAAGATTCTAAAAGAGACAGGAGGCCAGTGGATCGAGGGTGAGACTGGAGAGGTTTAAAAAGATTCTAAAAGAGACAGGAGGCCAGTGGATCGAGGGTGAGACTGGAGAGGTTTAAAAAGATTCTAAAAGAGACAGGAGGCCAGTGGAGCGAGGGTGAGACTGGAGAGGTTTAAAAAGATTCTAAAAGAGACAGGAGGCCAGTGGAGCGAGGGTGAGACTGGAGAGGTTTAAAAAAGATTCTAAAAGAGACAGGAGGCCAGTGGATCGAGGGTGATACTGGAGAGGTTTAAAAAGATTCTAAAAGAGACAGGAGGCCAGTGGATCGAGGGTGAGACTGGAGAGGTTAAAAAAGATTCTAAAAGAGACAGGAGGCCAGTGGAGCGAGGGTGAGACTGGAGAGGTTAAAAAAGATTCTAAAAGAGACAGGAGGCCAGTGGAGCGAGGGTGATACTGGAGAGGTTTAAAAAGATTCTAAAAGAGACAGGAGGCCAGTGGAGCGAGGGTGAGACTGGAGAGGTTTAAAAAGATTCTAAAAGAGACAGGAGGCCAGTGGAGCGAGGGTGAGACTGGAGAGGTTATAAAAGATTCTAAAAGAGACAGGAGGCCAGTGGAGCGAGGGTGAGACTGGAGAGGTTTAAAAAGATTCTAAAAGAGACAGGAGGCCAGTGGAGCGAGGGTGAGACTGGAGAGGTTTAAAAAGATTCTAAAAGAGACAGGAGGCCAGTGGATCGAGGGTGAGACTGGAGAGGTTAAAAAAGATTCTAAAAGAGACAGGAGGCCAGTGGATCGAGGGTGATACTGGAGAGGTTTAAAAAGATTCTAAAAGAGACAGGAGGCCAGTGGATCGAGGGTGAGACTGGAGAGGTTAAAAAAGATTCTAAAAGAGACAGGAGGCCAGTGGAGCGAGGGTGAGACTGGAGAGGTTAAAAAAGATTCTAAAAGAGACAGGAGGCCAGTGGAGCGAGGGTGATACTGGAGAGGTTTAAAAAGATTCTAAAAGAGACAGGAGGCCAGTGGAGCGAGGGTGAGACTGGAGAGGTTTAAAAAGATTCTAAAAGAGACAGGAGGCCAGTGGAGCGAGGGTGAGACTGGAGAGGTTATAAAAGATTCTAAAAGAGACAGGAGGCCAGTGGAGCGAGGGTGATACTGGAGAGGTTTAAAAAGATTCTAAAAGAGACAGGAGGCCAGTGGATCGAGGGTGAGACTGGAGAGGTTATAAAAGATTCTAAAAGAGACAGGAGGCCAGTGGAGCGAGGGTGATACTGGAGAGGTTTAAAAAGATTCTAAAAGAGACAGGAGGCCAGTGGATCGAGGGTGAGACTGGAGAGGTTTAAAAAGATTCTAAAAGAGACAGGAGGCCAGTGGAGCGAGGGTGAGACTGGAGAGGTTTAAAAAGATTCTAAAAGAGACAGGAGGCCAGTGGAGCGAGGGTGATACTGGAGAGGTTTAAAAAGATTCTAAAAGAGACAGGAGGCCAGTGGAGCGAGGGTGAGACTGGAGAGGTTTAAAAAGATTCTAAAAGAGACAGGAGGCCAGTGGAGCGAGGGTGAGACTGGAGAGGTTAAAAAAGATTCTAAAAGAGACAGGAGGCCAGTGGAGCGAGGGTGAGACTGGAGAGGTTTAAAAAGATTCTAAAAGAGACAGGAGGCCAGTGGAGCGAGGGTGATACTGGAGAGGTTAAAAAAGATTCTAAAAGAGACAGGAGGCCAGTGGAGCGAGGGTGAGGCTGGAGAGGTTTAAAAAGATTCTAAAAGAGACAGGAGGCCAGTGGAGCGAGGGTGAGACTGGAGAGGTGTGCCTTGTTTCTTTCCCCTGTTAGAAGTCCGGCAGCAGCGTTTGCTTTCAGCTGAAGGCGATGAAGAGATGTGTGGTTGAGGCCATTGTGGGGCCATTGTGGGGCCATTGTGGGGCCATTGTAGCACAAAGTGCAGCCATCCAACCACCATGGTATAAAGGCATGTACGACTCTCTCACAGTGCAGTGGTAAGACTTTACTTTGGCCAACAGCCTCAAATGAAAGAAACCAGTTTTGACAACAGAACTGTGTTTGTTAGTCAAAGTTAAACGCACTGTTAAAAACCCTTCAGAGTTTAAAGGGAGGTGGATCCTGGATCTCTGGAGGGCCATGAGCACTGGTGCACTCAACCCCTCGCTGCCCCCTGCTGGTCTGTGGTCCCTTGTCTGTTAATCTGACTTGACCCTGTTATTGTTGACTTTATAACAGTTTCATTAAAAAATTAAAAAGTTGAGTTTGTTTCATAATTTATTAAAAATATTTGTTAAAAGAAATCAGAAACCAAACATGACAGACGTCACATTTGGTTTCTGGTTTCTTTTAACAAATATTTTTACTGTGTTGTATTTTATCACATTGCATTAAGTGTATAACTGTAATTTGTTTCCCTTTAGGATGACACATAACTGTTCAGGGACTACAGATGAAAAATTCAAAGAACTCTGACATATTTTGCAGAAATGTATGTTCATATGCACTGATCCCTATAATAAAACAAACAAACAAATAAATATATAAATAAAACTTGATCTGCATGCTAAAAACAACCATCTCTGTTTGAGATTTATTCAGACAAGAAATGAATCTCCAGCCAGTACTGTAGATCCTCTGAGTAGCTGAGCAGTGACGGGGATGTTGTTTAGTAGATCTGGACATTCTCAGCATAGCAGTGAAAGAGATATTGTTTTTCCTCATCATGGACCCCAGGGGGAGCATCTCCCAAGAAAATACAAAGAGGCATAAAACAGACTCCTGCTGGAAGCCGCAGGAGAGCCTGGCTGTGGAGGAGGAGCGGTCATCGTGTGGTTGCTGAGTCAGAAGCAGCAGGCGGGCCTAAAGTGCTGACAAACCCAACTTCCTTCATCCAGTTAAAAGAAGTTAAAAACTCTACAAAGAGACATTTCAGTGTTATTCTGGGCTTAAATACATAATAACACTTTCCAATGATGCTCAAATCATGTAATAATGTTTAGAATTGGTTAAAAACAGCTCCCTCCAAGACTTTGATAAAAACAGGATTTTAGAAATGTTTCTTAAAAGTGGAGAGAAGCGAGGCTCCAGATCCTTTCTTCTTCTTTTAAAGAGGTTTCACCACTGCAGCTTTTACAAAGAGCCAGAACCTCCTGAGCCCAGAGCTAAATACACTTCCCCCATCAGTGTAAACAACAGCTTTCAATCAATTGGCATCTTTGTCTGTACAGAGTTTGAGTGAAACATTCACATGAATCAGCAGTTTCATGAACAAACCAACTTTCCTACCTGGCAACGACGGGAAGATCCGGTCCTTCTTTTCTATCTGACCCGACTCGATGGGAAACATCTCCTTCAGGGATTTCTGTCAGGAACACACCAGAACACTTTAAACACACACACGCATGCACACACACAAGCGCGCGCATGCACACGCACGCGCGTGCACACACGCATGCACACACACACGCGCGCGCATGCACACACACACACACACACACACACACACACTCACGTGGAAGGTGTGGATCTCGGGGTAGGACCTGTAGATCAGCTTCTCCGACTGGTCACTCCATTTCACCATCAGCATGTACACCTGTACACAGAGACGACTTGAGCAACCACAGCCGCCACCGACACTTTTGGTTTGTGGCTTTTTACCAAAACTGGAAGTCAGCACATGTTTGCGCCACCATGGCAAACAGGCGTGGCGCCCGTTTGCCATGGTGGCGGCAGCCAGAAGCATAGAGTGCCCAGTCAAGAGTTTCTATATTCTGATGAGACGCTCACATCACGCCCGGAAAAGACGTCCATACAATGTCCAGGAAAGACATACAAAAGAAACTTTTATGTTGGGTTCCCTGAGGACAGAAATGAAGAGTTTAGAACCAGTTCTGCTCAGTGGGGTGCTATAATATGTAATATGTGTTTATATGTGCAAACATGAGGCAAGTGGATAAGTGTTATGAATAAGTCATTTGATTCTAAGAGGGCAAAGGAATTGCCAGATTATTTCAAGAGTAGGTCGTCCACATCTCAGGTGGGAAATAGCCAGTAGGTACTGGAGGTTATGGAGGTAGTGGACGATACGTAGCAGCTCCAGAAGGGATGATGGATGAGCTGGTGTCCTGTTTCCAGGACCTTCAGCTCCACCAGGTGAAATATCTCCATTGTTTTCAGTCTGTTGCCACAGTGACTGGAGGTACCGGGGCTCTATCGATGAAGCTTTGTTCGGTGGTTGTTCAGGCATGTTACTCAAGGTTCACATACTCACAGTTGGTTGAACTAATTCAGATCGCTTGTTCTGGAACCAGGAACTCTGTGTTTCATCTCAGAGTGAGTCAACGCAGAGTTCAGGACACTCATAGTTCTGAACTACAACCCTGGATTTTCTCTTGTCCAGGTAACTTTGGGATGAACTCTGGTTTTCCATACTATGATCATACTATGCTGGTTCACTTCTCACCAGGATAAATCACACTGGTAACTGACTCTGAATGTCTAACCTGCTCCCCAGCAGGATACCTTCTCCATAAGATCACAGTGAGTGTAATGCTCCACCTCTTGACCAATCAGATCTCTTGGAAAATGCCCCGCCCATTCTTAAATGATGGTGATTGGTGCATTGTTTCACAGCTCAGTGCAGCAGAGAGGAGATGAGAAAGTATTTACAACAATCTTTTTAACATAGCTTTGAAGGATGTTTTTATTCTTCACTTGTTCAAAGTCTGTTTTTCTCCACGAGGGTTGATCATCATCATCATAATAATAATAATAATAACAATAATTATAATAATAATAATAATAATAATAATAATAATAATAATTATAATAATAATAATAATAATAATAATAATAATAATAATAAGAGAACTGCAGAAACATGAATTTATGGAACCAGAACTACTTAACCTGTCACAAAACTCACGCAAGACAAACTCAGCCTCTAAACAACTGGATGGAAAATCTAAACTAAAAGAAGTGCAGTGACGAAGTTTATCCCGACACGTTTCTGCTGGTATAAAGTGAAACTGAGTGATCACAGTGCCGTCCGTTTATATTGTCCAATAAATTGATATTGTATAATCTCACCAAGTTAACAAGCCAGAAATAGTCCACAGAGTTGCTTTTAACCTGCTGGATGTGTTTAAATTCTTCATTTTGTCATAGATTAATTGCTTCTTCATTAATCTGTAATCTGCTTTGCAGAGTTTCTCCCTGTGTGATTGGTCAGATGCTGCAAGCTCAACCCCTGGGTTGAACCACAGAGTTGATAATCTCATGCTTAGTGGTTTCCAGGTTGGTGCGTGTCTGGGTGACTCGACCCGGAAACACAGAGATGTCCTGGAGGTGGTGATCGGGTGGGAGAGTAGGCCCCAGGGGGCGCTCTAGTGCTGAGGAGACTTAGTATGTTCTACTTCTTTTCTGGAAGACACCCCCCACACAGCAACAACAACAACAACAACAACAATAGCAACAGCAACAGCAATGACGACTGCAAGCAACAATCAAAATCAATAAGGAACAAAAAATATTAAAAACCAGTAAGAGTAAATAAAAGCAGCAGGCTGACTCACATAGTGCTGACTGGGGAAGAAACGCTTCTCGAAGCCCAGCAGCTCCACATGGCGTACGAAGCTCTCCTCCATGGCGACAGACGGCAGCTTTGACATTCAGCTCTGCTCACCTTCAGCTCTGCTCACTTCTTCACTTCCTCTTTCTGAGGCTGTTTGAACATAAATCAGGAAACACAGAAGCTTTCACTTCATCACTGCAGCAAACACAGGAGTCTGCCCCTCTCTCTCTCTCTCTCTCTCTGTCTCTCTCTCTCTCTCACACACACACACACACACGCACACACACACACACACACACACACACACACACACACACACACACACACGATGTCAAAATGACTGTGTTGTGTCACATTGAGGATTTCAGTGAGTTTTTCTAATTGTGAAACTTGTGATTTCCACAAGTGTGTGTGTGTGTGTGTGTGTGTGTGTGTGTGTGTGTGTGTGTGTGTGTGTGTGTGTGTGTGTGTGTGTGTGTGTGTGTGTGTGTGTGTGTGTGTGTGTGTGTGTGTGTGTGTGTGTTTTTCTTTGTGCAATTTAATTTGTCCTCATAATACTTTTTGTGCCTATTTGTGCGCTTGCACAATTAATATTCTTTTGCTTGCGATGGAACAGAAGAGAAGAAACAATAATATCTAGACCCAGGTTTGGACACACTGCACTGAAATACACACTGGCCAGGATAGGGAAACATGACACAGGGGAATGAGGAAAGTGTGGGCGACCAGAAACAGTGGAACATGTCATGGGACATTGCCAGGGATACAAAACAGTGAGGTACAGGTGGATTAGGAAGTTGGGAAATAAGAAACCTTTTATTATCACAGATATACAGCAGCACTCAGGGAGTAAGGGATATCAGTTAATGTTTGAGTTTCTTCAGGAGAGCAAGTAAGTGGGGAGGATATAGTTTAATTTATTTATCTATGTATTTATTTGTATTACATTTTTTGAGAAAGAGGGTCAAGGCGTTTTGATCCACACCCCAGGTGGCAGTTGGTGGCGGTAATGCACCAATTCATTGCTCACCACAAAAAAGAAGAAGAAGAAGAAGAAGAAGAAGAGAGGAGACTGCTTTTACAAGACTAAGGCCCAATCCCAATTCTATTTTGTACCCATCCGCCTACCCCTTAGCCCTCCGCCTCCGCCTCCGCCTCCGCCTCTGCCTCCGCCTCCGCCTTCCCCTTCCAAAACGAGGGCAAAGGCAAAGGGATAAAAGTTTCAGCCCTTAGATTTGGGACACCCCTCTCCCTCTGCTCACCCCCGCCCCTCTCCATCGTATATTTTTAGGACATACCTTCATTGAATCCACTCACTGAGTATTCAGCCACTCTAGTCGTCGTGTGGTCGTCAGTTGCTCACTCAGTCTCTCTGGGTTGTCCTCGGATCCCGTCAACCCCGCCACTGGAAGGAATTTCTGGACCGAACTCAGCTGGCCTGCTAGTTAATGGTAACCTGCAGGTTTTTACAAAGGACCTGGTCCTTTGCCGTGCACGTATCCAGCCGTCTGTTTGAACTCCTTCCAGGGAACGGGTTGTGTTGGGATCCGGCTCGAAGGACCAAGTTATGTTAGGTGAAAAACCTGCTAGAATGATAGAAAGGAGACAACCCCAGTATCGAGAGCAATAATAGCCACAACAATCAACATTTCTTGCTCAAGGGCAGAGAGTGAAGTCACCTGACAGCTCGTTCATCTATCTGCCCAGTTCTTCCCTCTGCTGCCTGCTTTTATTCCCAACGTTGAAGTACGTGGTTACATTCTTGTTCCATGATACAACAAAGCAAGGTTAACACTGGATCTCAGGCCTGTGTGTGTGTGTGTGTGTGTGTGTGTGTGTGTGTGTGTGTGTGTGTGTGTGTGTGTGTGTGTGTGTGTGTGTGTGTGTGTGTGTGTGTGTGTGTGTGTGTGTGTGTGTGTGTGTGTAAGTACATTTCTATGTGAGCTGAGAAGGTAGGAATTCCCTAAGATAACTTGAAGACGTCTCAGAGCGGCGCCGTTAAAATATCTTCTCAAAAGTACAAGGTACAACGACTCGTGGCCTGGCGGGCGTAAAGCAGCGAACAACACAAACATGCATGAATCAACGATAACTTGCAAAATGTTAATTCCCATTATGCCAAGTACTAATCTTTAATATAAAGTACAAATGTACTTATCAGTGTGGGAGATCTCCGGCTACATGTCTGAATAAATTCCCCTCTTAGCATCTCACCCTGTGTCTCACTTCATCTTTCCAAACCTCTGGTCGTCACTGAAGAGCAGAAACTATCTACTACGGTTCACATTTGGCGAATTGGGCAGGTGCATGGACTTCATCTTCAAATAAAATAAGTCTAATCTCTCTGTCTCTCTGTCTCTCTCTCCCTCTCTCTCTCTCTCTCTCTCTCTCTCTCTCTCTCTCTCTCTCTCTCTCTCTCTCTCTCTCTCTCTCTCTCTCTCTCTCTCTCTCTGAGTGTGAGGAGTGCGGTGAGGAGCTCTGAGTGGAGTTGGTGAGAAAGTCTCTTTTTTGGGATATTAGAGTGTGTTCAGAAGTGTTACCATAGTTTTATGGTGTGATACTTTGTGGAGTGAGTGTGTGTGAAGAGTGAATGTGATTGTCCGGTTTGGTGAGGCTGTGGTGTGGTTAGCATCGCGCTAGCGGTGTAGCGCCATGGCTTCCACCAAGCTGAGCAGGAAGCACGGGTTCAAACTGAGCCCCGGGTTCTCCTGCTGGGTGGAGGAGTGTGTGACGGAGGTGGCGAAAGTGGTGGGGGCGGCAAACATTGTGTCTGCTGCCAGAATGAATGGTGCGGTGGTGATGTTTGTGAGGGAGGTGGAGAAGGCTAATGCTGTGGTCTCGGCTGGTGTGGTGATGAGGGACACACTGGTGGAGGTGATGAGGGACACGCTGGTGGAGGTGATGAGGGACACGCTGGTGGAGGTGATGCCTCTGAGCACACCAGCCAAGAGAGTCCTGGTGGGGAACGTTCCACCACTAGTGGAGGATGGAACCCTGGTGGAGCTGCTATCCAGGTATGGAAAGGTGGTGTCTCCTGTGAGGAAGCTGTCCTCAGGCTGTAAGGAGCCTGAGTTCAGGCACATCCTCTCCCACAGGAGGAGCTCCTCATGGTGATGGAGGACAGCAGGCAGGAGTTAAACCTGTCCTTCAAGGTGGACGTAGACGGGTTCGACTACGTCCTGTTTGCCACCACCGACACTATGAAGTGCTTTGGATGTGGACAGGAGGGGCACCAGAGGAGGTCCTGTCCTGAGGAGGGGGCCAGTGGGACAGGACGAGGTGCAGGAGGTGGAGGAAGAGGTGACGGTGCAGGAGGGAGTAGAAGTGAAGGGGGTGGAGGAAGTGTGTGTGGGGGGTGTAGGCGGACAACGGCCAGAGGTGAGGAGTGAGGGACAGAATAGCAGGGAGAAGATAGTTGGGGGGGAGCCTGAGGTGGAGAAGAGTGGTGGGGGGGAGGGTGGGGAGGAGGAGGCTGGTGTAAGTAATAGAGGTGGTGAAGCAACTGATTGGAAGTGGGTGAAGCGACTGGTATAGGTGGAGAAGGTGAAGTAGAGGCTGGTGTTGTTGTTGAAGGGGGGGGAGAGGCAGATGGTGGAGCAGGAGGTGGAGGAGAGGATAGACGTGGTGGGGAAGGGGAGCTTTCTCAGTCTCGAGAGAAGGGTGTGGGTGGTGCAGCTGAGCTGGACCCTCAGGGGGGAGTTAGCGGGTGGAGCAGATGGGCTGGTCTCTCAGAGAGGCAGCAGTCTCCCTGAAGGTCAGGACGAGGCAGGGGAACCAATGGAGGCTGGCGTGAGGGAGGAGGTGGAGGCAGAGATGGAGGTTGAGGTGGAGGAGGGCAACAAGAGGGTTCTGATGGATAAACGGAAGCAGGTGGAGGAGAGAGGCCAGTTTCAGAGTCGCCACTCTCAATTTAAATGGTGCAAACAACATGAAGAAGAGAATGCTGCTGTATGAGCTGGTCAAGCTGAAAAGATAGATGTGATGTTGGTGCAGGAGACTCACAGTGATGCAGCTAGTGAGATAGAATGGAGGTCGGAGTGTGGGGGGGACAGGTCTGCTTGAGCTCCCCTCACTTCAGTCAGTGGGGGGGTTGCAATCCTCTTTTCCCAACAATTTCACCTCCCATCACTTTCACAATGGAGGAAAAAATTAAAGGGAGGTTCATGGTCAGTCACGGCGACGTTTGAGCAGCAGCAGTTTGTTTTTATTAATATTTATGCTCCCGTTGATGGATCTGACAGAGTTGTACTTTTAAATGTAACTGAACAGTTTTTTAATGCACTGTGATTCCACTGATTTCTTGGTTTTTAGGGGGATTTTAACCTGTACGCAGGATGACCTTTTAGACAGGAACCACAGGGAACCTCACAAACAGTCCAGAGAGTTTTTAACAGCCTGGCCGAGACGCATGACCTGGTAGACGTCTGGAGGAGGAAGTATGGAAGAACCAGACAGTACTCCTGGAGTTCTTTTAGAGACGGCTCTATCTCACTGGCCAGACTGGACAGGTTTTATTGTTTTAGCACCACTTTGGGGCAGTTAGGGAGTGTTTTATGTCACCTGTAGGTTTTAGTGATCACTCATTGGTTCTTAGCAGTGTTTTTTATCACTAATATTAGGCCCCTAAAAAGCGCATATTGGCTTTTAACATTTCTTTGCTCGCTGACTCTAATTTTACAGACACTGTGCGGTTTTTTTCGGCGAAGTTTTCGGGGGTGAGAAGGATGAGTTTAACTCTCTGAGGCAGTGGTGGGACCGTGGCAAGGTCAAAATCAAACAACTCTGTCAGCAGTACACTCAATATGTCACGAGGGACGTCACACGATCGCTGAGGAATCTAGAGATTGACTTAGTGAACCTTCACACTGGTTCCTACTGGAAATCCAGAGCATTTTGAAGCTCTGAAGACTAAGAGTACTATGATGGAGCCGCCTGCTGGGCATACAGGCCCAGGGGGCGCTGGTTCGCTCCAGGTACCAGGGGGTCAGTCTGATGGATGTGCCGTCTAGCTACTTCTTTGGTCTGGAGAAAAGAAACGGGCAGAGTCGCTTCATTTACTCCTTTGAAGTCGGCTAATGGAGAGGATCTAACAGAGTCTGGGGAGATCCGGAGGGCAGCAGCCGAGTTCTACACCGAGCTCTACGAGAGCCAGTACCAGGAGGACCAGGCCCTGTTTGACACCCTCTGTGGGGTGGACTCCAGAGAAACTTGCACTGAGGAGACCCCTGACCTCGGAGACCCCCTGACACAGGACGAACTGCTTGCTGCTCTGCAGAGCATGCAGGGGGGGCAAATCTCCGGGGATGGATGGGCTCCCAGTGGAGTTTACAGGGCTTTCTGGAAGGAGCTTGGGGGGGACGTCCTGGAGGTCCTGACGGAGAGCCTCAAGGACGAGACGCTGCCCCCGAGCTGCAAGGAGGGCGGTGATCACGCTGCTGCCCAAGAAAGGAGACCTGAGAGACATGAAGAACTGGAGGCCGTTCTCCCTCCTATGTTATTATAAGATCCTCTCCAAGGCCCTGGCCAACAGGCTCAGAGGGGTGCTGGACGACATCCTCCATCTAGACCAGACCTACTGTGTGCCCGGCAGGTCCATCAGAGACAATGTGTCTCTAATTCCTGATGTTTTGGACGGTCTCTAGTTTTTTGGGTGCAGATGTTGGTCTCATTTCGTTGGACCAAGAAAAAGCTTTTGACCGGGTTGAGCACCTCTATCTGTGGAACGTTCTGGCCCAGTTTGGTCTCAACCCAGGTCTGATAGCAATGATCAAGGTGTTGTACCAGGACATTGAGAGTGTACTGAAGATCAACGGGGGGCTGAGTGCTCCTTTTAAGGTCAGGAGGGGGGGTTCCGGCAGGGCTGTGCTCTCTCAGGTATGCTCCTCCTCCCTGTCTATTGAACCTCTGCTCCACAACATCCGGTCCACTGTCAGCGGCTTCAGTCCTCCAGGTTTTAAAAGGTTTTATCTGCGTATGCTGATGACATCATTGTTTTAATATCCACTCAAGAAGACGTTGACCTTTTAGATAAGTGTGTGTGTTCTTTTAATTTACTGACGGGGGCAAAGGTTAACTGGGGAAAGAGCGAAGCCCTGGCAGTGGGGGGGGGTGGACCGGAGGTCTGCCAATATTGCCAGCCGGATTGTTGTGGAGGAGAGGAGGGATTAGATATTTGGGGGTGTACCTGGGAGAGGACGCTTTTATGGAGAAGAACTGGGAGGGGTTATTGGACAAGGCAAATTGAACAAGTGGAGGTGGGTGCTGCCCAAGATGTCTTTCAGGGGGAGAGCCTTGGTGATCAATAACCTGGTGGCCTCCACTTTGTGGCACCGGGTGGCCTGCATGGCGCCCCCCCCCCCCCCCCCCCCCCCTGGACTGATAAAGGAGACACAAAGGGTTTAATTAGACTTTTTTGGGACAAACTGCACTGGGTCCCACAATCTGTTCTCTACCTCCCTAAAGAGGAGGGGGGTCACGGCCTGGTGCACATCGAGAGCCGAGTGGCAGCATTCCGGCTGCAACACATCCAACAATATTTATTGACTGCGAGTAGTTTTTTAGTTTGGAAGGATGTGATGAGCATGGTTTTACAGAGAGTCAACGCTCTTAATCTTGATGCCACTTTGTTTTTAATGGATTTAAATTTTTTAAACCTTCGCAATATGTCATTGTTTTATAAAAGTGTTTTTAGAGTCTGGGACTATTTTCGATGCACTGTGTTGCCCCCTGCTGTGTCTCTACACTGGCTGCTGTCAGAGCCTCTGGTGGGGGGGTCCAGGCTGGATATCCAGGACCAGTCCACACCAGGCCTCACCAGCGCACTGTACACCAGGGGGGGGGTCACCCTCAAGACTCTGATCAACAAAGTCGGGTGGAGGCTGGTGGATGGAGGTGCTGCTGCTCAACTTCTTGGCCTGCAGTCGTGTCGCCATGCGGGCCAGCTTCTGAGGAAGTGGGCAGAGCGGCTCTCTGAGCAGGAGA
Source organism: Blennius ocellaris (assembly GCF_963422515.1). Taxonomy (NCBI): domain Eukaryota; kingdom Metazoa; phylum Chordata; class Actinopteri; order Blenniiformes; family Blenniidae; genus Blennius; species Blennius ocellaris. The sequence goes on along the minus strand of NC_137663.1, from coordinate 3,358,746 downwards.
CAAGCCTCCTGAAGATGTACGTGGTGGGGGAGGAGGTGCCGGATCCGGAGGACCCCTTCCCGGATCTGAAAATCTACCCCAACCTCAGGAACTGCTCTGGACCACTACTAAAGGGGGGTGACCACCAACCCATTGATTTTTACTCCCAGACTGGGAAAACTTTGTACAATCTTTGTGTTAAAGTGATGAACTGCAGAGACCTGGATGGGAGGATGGACTGTGTGTGGAGGGGGGATGGACCCTGGGCTCCGGTTGTGGACCTTCATGGAGGGTCCTCTACAAACTCCCCTCCAACAAAAGAACTGGTGATCTGCAGTGGAAGATCCTCCATGGGGCGGTGGCTGTCAACAGCTTGGTGAACAAAATGAATCCCACTGTGTCCGCGGCCTGTCCTTTCTGCGGCGAGGAAGAGACTCTTGTTCACTGTTTTTTAAAATGTCACAGACTCACAGCTTTGTTCACTGTTTTACAAATGTTATTCTCTGTTTTGGATGAAACCTGGTCTGATGGGGTTTTTATTTTTGGGGCGGGGTACAGGAAGAGGGAGGCCCAGAAGTACCTCCTGCTGGATTTTATACTGGGTGAAGCAAAGCTGGCACTGTATCTGAGCAGGAAGCACCAGGCTCAGCAGGGGGTGGACCAGGATCTGCTCAGTATGTTCTTATCTCTGGTCAGGGCCCGGGTCTGGGTTGATTTTAATTTTTTTAAAGAAATGAAGGACCTGCTCAGTTTTAACGAGAGGTGGTGTTATAAGAACACCATCTGCTCTGTGGTGGAGGAACGACTGGAGTTTAGCTCTTTATTTGGAAGGAAATAGATGTGTTGTTTTATACTGTGAACTGGATTTGTGAACTGTTTTTATACTGTTGAAAAAAAAGGACAACCGTTTTTGAACTGCCAAATAAAGGTTGTTTTAAAAATAAAAAAAAAATCTCTCTCTCTCTCTCTCTCTCTCTCTCTGTCTCTCTCTCTTTAATAAACAAATAGCCTAAATAAATACTTGCATACAGCCTAAATAAATAAATATCGACGTGAGTTAGATTCAATAGGCATCTGTAATTTTTCTAATGACGGTAACAAGATTTTCCTGAATTAAACCAGCCTGAGCAGCTCTATCTAAAGACAGTACACTCAAAAAAAGTCAACTAAGCAATTTTTAAATGTACATATCAGATATGTTTGAGTAACATCAGCATGTTGAGTTTCTTGTTGTGAAATCATTCATTCTAATACATGTTGTACAGATCATATAAATAAAGGGGATTCAATCTACTTAATAGATGGAAATGTGTGACGTGATTAAATTGCATTAACTCAACAAATTATCTTTTAGAGTGTGGAAATGGGCTCCCTCTAATGGTACGGCAAAGAGTCACTGAAATGAATATAAATGCGCTGACTACAACAGTTATTTACAGTAGCAGGTAGGAATTGATGGCAAGAGGTGGAGGTTTTAAAAAAATGTAGAGTAACAAACTACTGTCGTGGCTTCAGTCTGCGAAGGGAACTGTGGACCAGGTGAGAGTGAGAACTGAAGAGGAGGAGTGTGGGCAGCATGCAGGTGCTAACAGCGGCGCAGGTGCTAACAGCGGCGCACGTGCTAACAGCGGCGGCGCCAGTGAAGCCCCCAGTGGAGCTGCTTGCAAAAACAAAAGTCACAAACCTGACAACTAAACACAGGGAACTTGTCGACAAAGCAGTGGATTTTTTTTACGAAAACGTGATGAAATGAAACAGTCAAAGTCCACCATTCAGTCCTTTGGTACAGTTGTGTTTACCGTTGGCCAAAGAGATGACATGGATCATGTGTGGAGAGAAAGCTGCCAGAGAGTTCAACTTGGTGCCACTTTCAAATGACACTGTGTCAAGGAGGAAAAAAGACATGGCTGGCGATGTTAAAACACACTGATTGAGCACATTAAGAACAGTCGATATTTTGCCATACAGCTTGATGAGACTACAGATGTTGCAGATTTGGCCAATTTATTGGTTTGTGTGAGACATGAATAGGATGGTGCAGCTCAGGAGGGTTTTATGTTCTGTCAGTCACTTGAGACCAGAACTACAGCAGAGCACATATTCCAGGTACTGAATGCATTTATCCAGGAGAACGGACTGGACTGGAAAAAGTGTGTGGGCGTGTGCACAGAAGACACAAGAGTAAAAACTGTGAACTTCATCGAGGCCAGACCATTGAAAGCTAGCTTATTTCATGTGCTCTGCAAAGAGACGGGTGGTGAGCGTGTCCAACTCTTGCTTCATACTGAAGGAAGGTGGCTTTCAATGGAAAAGGTGCTTTCGAGGCTATTTAAATTGCACACAGAGGTCCAGATGTTCTTGCAGGACACACATTCCCCCTTGTCAGACATTTTTGAGGATGCCATGTGGCTCAGTCAGCTGGCATTCGTGTCTGACATTTTTTCACGTTCAAATGAACTGAATTTGGGACTGCAGGGACTCGCCATCAATGTTTTTGAGGTGCAGGACCAAAATTAATGCACTGCTGAAAAAGTTGGAGTTATTTGAAATCAAAGTCAAGACAGGTGATGTTTCAGCTTTCCCTGCTTTGGAGAGTTTTCTGTCTGACACTTGATGATGGAGTCAGGGAGAACATCGCTGCACACCTCGCATCACTCAGACAGTGTTCCACAGTTATTCCCCAGTGATCCTTGAAGCTCAAGCTAGCAGCTGAAACACTGAAGGAATCTTTCAGAAAGCACACTTTGTTGGACTTTTGGCTGAAGCAGTACAGTGAATACCCTGTGCTTTCTGACAAGGCTGTGCACTTTCTTCTTCTGTTTGCAACCACCTATCTGTGCGAGAAAGGCTTCTCTTCACTTGTTGTCATAAAAACAAAGTACAGAAGCAGGGTGCATGCTGAGCCAAACCTGAGACTGAAGTCAAAGTCAAAGTCAAAGTCAGCTTTATTTGTCAAATGTGCCGAATGCATGACATACAGCCCAGATGAAATTCCGGTCCTCTGACCCACAGTGCACAGCTTAATAATATATTAGGAACAATTATAAGACTTAAAAATCTATACATCTAAAATCTATACACCTTATAAACATATAAACAGTATAGTAAAGTGGCATGTACAACTGAGGTAGAATGTTCGTTCAGTGGGGGGGGGGGGGGGGGGGGGGGGGGCATAATGTCAGGTGCCGGAGGGGAGGGGGGGTGTAAGGGTGGCTGTGGCAGGGGGCAGAGGCAGAGGGGGGAGGGGGGGCAGAGCAGGGAGGGAGTTGAGTCTCCTGACTGCCTGGTGGCAGAAACTGTCTTTGAGCTGCTGGTTTTGGCTCGGAGACTCTGAAGTCTCCTCCCCGACGGAAGCAGGCTGAAGAGGCTGTGGGAGGGGTGGGGGGGTCACCTGCCATCCTGATGGCTCTGCGGGTGAGGCGGGTGTTGTATATGTCCTGCAGGGGGGGGGGGACACCAATGATCCTCTCGGCTGCCCTCACGATGCGCTGCAGAGTCTTGCAGCAGGATACGGTGCAGGAGCCGTACCACACGGTGATGCAGCTGGAGAGGAGGCTCTCCATGGTGCCTCTGTAGAAGGTGTGCATGATGGGGGAGGGGCTCTGGCTCTCCATGGTGCCTCTGTAGAAGGTGTGCATGATGGGGGAGGGGCTCTTGCTCTCCATGGTGCCTCTGTAGAAGGTGTGCATGATGGGGGAGGGGCTCTGGCTCTCCATGGTGCCTCTGTAGAAGGTGTGCATGATGGGGGAGGGGCTCTGGCTCTCCATGGTGCCTCTGTAGAAGGTGTGCATGATGGGGGAGGGGCTCTGGCTCTCCATGGTGCCTCTGTAGAAGGTGTGCATGATGGGGGAGGGGCTCTTGCTCTCCATGGTGCCTCTGTAGAAGGTGTGCATGATGGGGGAGGGGCTCTGGCTCTCCATGGTGCCTCTGTAGAAGGTGTGCATGATGGGGGAGGGGCTCTTGCTCTCCATGGTGCCTCTGTAGAAGGTGTGCATGATGGGGGAGGGGCTCTTGCTCTCCATGGTGCCTCTGTAGAAGGTGTGCATGATGGGGGAGGGGCTCTTGCTCTCCATGGTGCCTCTGTAGAAGGTGTGCATGATGGGGGAGGGGCTCTGGCTCTCCATGGTGCCTCTGTAGAAGGTGTGCATGATGGGGGAGGGGCTCTTGCTCTCCATGGTGCCTCTGTAGAAGGTGTGCATGATGGGGGAGGGGCTCTGGCTCTCCATGGTGCCTCTGTAGAAGGTGTGCATGATGGGGGAGGGGCTCTTGCTCTCCATGGTGCCTCTGTAGAAGGTGTGCATGATGGGGGAGGGGCTCTGGCTCTCCATGGTGCCTCTGTAGAAGGTGTGCAAGATGGGGGAGGGGCTCTGGCTCTCCATGGTGCCTCTGTAGAAGGTGTGCATGATGGGGGAGGGGCTCTTGCTCTCCATGGTGCCTCTGTAGAAGGTGTGCATGATGGGGGAGGGGCTCTTGCTCTCCATGGTGCCTCTGTAGAAGGTGTGCATGATGGGGGAGGGGCTCTTGCTCTCCATGGTGCCTCTGTAGAAGGTGTGCATGATGGGGGAGGGGCTCTTGCTCTCCATGGTGCCTCTGTAGAAGGTGTGCATGATGGGGGAGGGGCTCTGGCTCTCCATGGTGCCTCTGTAGAAGGTGTGCATGATGGGGGAGGGGCTCTGGCTCTCCATGGTGCCTCTGTAGAAGGTGTGCATGATGGGGGAGGGGCTCTTGCTCTCCATGGTGCCTCTGTAGAAGGTGTGCATGATGGGGGAGGGGCTCTTGCTCTCCATGGTGCCTCTGTAGAAGGTGTGCATGATGGGGGAGGGGCTCTTGCTCTCCATGGTGCCTCTGTAGAAGGTGTGCATGATGGGGGAGGGGCTCTGGCTCTCCATGGTGCCTCTGTAGAAGGTGTGCATGATGGGGGAGGGGCTCTGGCTCTCCATGGTGCCTCTGTAGAAGGTGTGCATGATGGGGGAGGGGCTCTTGCTCTCCATGGTGCCTCTGTAGAAGGTGTGCATGATGGGGGAGGGGCTCTTGCTCTCCATGGTGCCTCTGTAGAAGGTGTGCATGATGGGGGAGGGGCTCTTGCTCTCCATGGTGCCTCTGTAGAAGGTGTGCATGATGGGGGAGGGGCTCTTGCTCTCCATGGTGCCTCTGTAGAAGGTGTGCATGATGGGGGAGGGGCTCTTGCTCTCCATGGTGCCTCTGTAGAAGGTGTGCATGATGGGGGAGGGGCTCTTGCTCTCCATGGTGCCTCTGTAGAAGGTGTGCATGATGGGGGAGGGGCTCTTGCTCTCCATGGTGCCTCTGTAGAAGGTGTGCATGATGGGGGAGGGGCTCTGGCTCTCCATGGTGCCTCTGTAGAAGGTGTGCATGATGGGGGAGGGGCTCTTGCTCTCCATGGTGCCTCTGTAGAAGGTGTGCAAGATGGGGGAGGGGCTCTGGCTCTCCATGGTGCCTCTGTAGAAGGTGTGCATGATGGGGGAGGGGCTCTGGCTCTCCATGGTGCCTCTGTAGAAGGTGTGCAAGATGGGGGAGGGGCTCTGGCTCTCCATGGTGCCTCTGTAGAAGGTGTGCATGATGGGGGAGGGGCTCTTGCTCTCCATGGTGCCTCTGTAGAAGGTGTGCATGATGGGGGAGGGGCTCTTGCTCTCCATGGTGCCTCTGTAGAAGGTGTGCATGATGGGGGAGGGGCTCTTGCTCTCCATGGTGCCTCTGTAGAAGGTGTGCATGATGGGGGAGGGGCTCTGGCTCTCCATGGTGCCTCTGTAGAAGGTGTGCATGATGGGGGAGGGGCTCTGGCTCTCCATGGTGCCTCTGTAGAAGGTGTGCATGATGGGGGAGGGGCTCTTGCTCTCCATGGTGCCTCTGTAGAAGGTGTGCATGATGGGGGAGGGGCTCTTGCTCTCCATGGTGCCTCTGTAGAAGGTGTGCATGATGGGGGAGGGGCTCTTGCTCTCCATGGTGCCTCTGTAGAAGGTGTGCATGATGGGGGAGGGGCTCTGGCTCTCCATGGTGCCTCTGTAGAAGGTGTGCATGATGGGGGAGGGGCTCTTGCTCTCCATGGTGCCTCTGTAGAAGGTGTGCATGATGGGGGAGGGGCTCTTGCTCTCCATGGTGCCTCTGTAGAAGGTGTGCATGATGGGGGAGGGGCTCTGACTCTCCTTAGTTTGCGGAGGCAGTCCAGGCGCTGGGGGGCTTTCTTGGCCAGTGATGCTGTGTTGTTGCTCCAGGACAGGTCTTCAGAGATGTGCACTCCCAGGAACTAGCCCCCTCCATTGACCCAGACATTGCAGGACTGTGTTCACAGAGGCACGCACATCACATTAAGCTCATGTAAGTTGTCATCAATAGTCGGTAGGTTTAATTACAGCTGTTATTCTTGATGCTCTTCCTCACTTTTGTTTTATTCTTAGTCTTATTGTTCTTCCTCTGTGAGTGTTTCTGTTTCAGAAAGCAGCCATTCAGCAGTGTGTGATGTTCAGACAGCCTGTTTTGATTTTTTTTATCAAGTACAGTACAGTTTTTACTAAACATTTAAGTACAGTACAGTTTTATTTAATCTTTAAGAACTGCTTTTTGTTCGATTGTTTTTTAATTTATGTTTTGAAATGAGAAACAATGAAAGTACAGTGTTTATTTAACGTTTCTGTGCAATATATTTTAATTGAATCATTATTAAAGTACAGTCTTTTTAATTTCCTATAATCAAACACAGTGTGACTGTTCAAACTGTGTAAAATGTTACAATGGCTGACAATATTAACTTCTTTAGGAATAAAACCCCTGCCTTGTTTTTGGTGAATGCTTCTTAGGCTTACTACATTGCAGCTACTGCTGACTACTACAGCTCGTTTCAGTCGTTCAGCTCGTTTCAGTCGTTCAGTTCGTTTCAGTCGTTCAGTTCGTTTCAGTCGTTCAGCTCGTTTCAGTCGTTCAGCTCGTTTCAGTCGTTCAGTTCGTTTCAGTCGTTCAGTTCGTTTCAGTCGTTCAGCTCGTTTCAGTCGTTCAGTTCGTTTCAGTCGTTCAGTTCGTTTCAGTCGTTCAGCTCGTTTCAGTCGTTCAGCTCGTTTCAGTCGTTCAGTACGTTTCAGTCGTTCAGCTCGTTTCAGTCGTTCAGTTCGTTTCAGTCGTTCAGCTCGTTTCAGTCGTTCAGCTCGTTTCAGTCGTTCAGATCGTTTCAGTCGTTCAGTTCGTTTCAGTCGTTCAGCTCGTTTCAGTCGTTCAGCTCGTTTCAGTCGTTCAGCTCGTTTCAGTCGTTCAGTTCGTTTCAGTCGTTCAGCTCGTTTCAGTCGTTCAGCTCGTTTCAGTCGTTCAGATCGTTTCAGTCGTTCAGATCGTTTCAGTCGTTCAGTTCGTTTCAGTCGTTCAGCTCGTTTCAGTCGTTCAGCTCGTTTCAGTCGTTCAGTTCGTTTCAGTCGTTCAGTTCGTTTCAGTCGTTCAGCTCGTTTCAGTCGTTCAGTTCGTTTCAGTCGTTCAGTTCGTTTCAGTCGTTCAGCTCGTTTCAGTCGTTCAGTTCGTTTCAGTCGTTCAGCTCGTTTCAGTTGTTCAGCTCGTTTCAGTCGTTCAGCTCGTTTCAGTCATTTAGCTCGTTTCAGTCGTTCAGCTCGTTTCAGTCGTTCAGCTCGTTTCAGTCATTTAGCTCGTTTCAGTCGTTCAGCTCGTTTCAGTCGTTCAGCTCGTTTCTGTCAATGAGTTAGTTTCAGTCATTTAGCTCGTTTCCGTCGTTCAGCTCATTTCCGTCGTTCAGCTCGTTTCCGTCGTTCAGCTCGTTTCAGTCGTTCAGCTCGTTTCAGTCGTTCAGCTCGTTTCAGTCGTTCAGATCGTTTCAGTCGTTCAGCTCGTTTCCGTCGTTCAGCTCGTTTCAGTCGCTCAGCTCGTTTCAGTCGTTCAGCTCGTTTCAATCGTTCAGATCGTTTCAGTCGTTCAGCTCGTTTCCGTGGTTCAGATCGTTTCAGTCGTTCAGCTCGTTTCCGTCGTTCAGCTCGTTTCAGTCGTTCAGCTCGTTTCAGTCGTTCAGCTCGTTTCAGTCGTTCAGCTCGTTTCAGTCGTTCAGCTCGTTTCAATCGTTCAGATCGTTTCAGTCGTTCAGCTCGTTTCCGTGGTTCAGATCGTTTCAGTCGTTCAGCTCGTTTCCGTCGTTCAGCTCGTTTCAGTCGTTCAGCTCGTTTCAGTCGTTCAGCTCGTTTCTGTCAATGAGTTAGTTTCAGTCATTTAGCTCGTTTCCGTCGTTCAGCTCGTTTCCGTCGTTCAGCTCGTTTCAGTCGTTCAGCTCGTTTCCGTCGTTCAGCTCGTTTCAGTCGTTCAGCTCGTTTCAGTCGTTCAGCTCGTTTCACTCGTTCAGATCGTTTCAGTCGTTCAGCTCGTTTCCGTGGTTCAGATCGTTTCAGTCGTTCAGCTCGTTTCCGTCGTTCAGCTCGTTTCCGTCGTTCAGCTCGTTTCAGTCGTTCAGCTCGTTTCAGTCGTTCAGCTCGTTTCAGTCGTTCAGTTCGTTTCAGTCGTTCAGCTCGTTTCAGTCGTTCAGCTCGTTTCTGTCAATGAGTTCGTTTCAGTCATTTAGCTCGTTTCCGTCGTTCAGCTCATTTCCGTCGTTCAGCTCGTTTCAGTCGTTCAGCTCGTTTCAGTCGTTCAGCTCGTTTCTGTCAATGAGTTCGTCTCAGTCATTTAGCTCGTTTCCGTCGTTCAGCTCATTTCCGTCGTTCAGCTCGTTTCAGTCGTTCAGCTCGTTTCCGTCGTTCAGCTCGTTTCAGTCGTTCAGCTCGTTTCAGTCGTTCAGCTCGTTTCCGTGGTTCAGATCGTTTCAGTCATTCAGCTCGTTTCCGTCGTTCAGCTCGTTTCAGTCGTTCAGCTCGTTTCAGTCGTTCAGCTCATTTCTGTCAATGAGTTAGTTTCAGTCGTTTAGCTCGTTTCCGTCGTTCAGCTCGTTTCCGTCGTTCAGCTCGTTTCAGTCGTTCAGCTCGTTTCAGTCGTTCAGCTCGTTTCAATCGTTCAGATCGTTTCAGTCGTTCAGCTCGTTTCCGTGGTTCAGATCGTTTCAGTCGTTCAGCTCGTTTCCGTCGTTCAGCTCGTTTCAGTCGTTCAGCTCGTTTCCGTCGTTCAGCTCGTTTCAGTCGTTCAGCTCGTTTCAGTCGTTCAGCTCGTTTCTGTCAATGAGTTAGTTTCAGTCATTTAGCTCGTTTCCGTCGTTCAGCTCGTTTCCGTCGTTCAGCTCGTTTCAGTCGTTCAGCTCGTTTCCGTCGTTCAGCTCGTTTCAGTCGTTCAGCTCGTTTCAGTCGTTCAGCTCGTTTCACTCGTTCAGATCGTTTCAGTCGTTCAGCTCGTTTCCGTGGTTCAGATCGTTTCAGTCGTTCAGCTCGTTTCCGTCGTTCAGCTCGTTTCCGTCGTTCAGCTCGTTTCAGTCGTTTCCGTCGTTCAGCTCGTTTCAGTCGTTCAGCTCGTTTCAGTCGTTCAGCTCGTTTCCGTCGTTCAGCTCGTTTCAGTCGTTCAGCTCGTTTCCGTCGTTCAGCTCGTTTCAGTCGTTCAGCTCGTTTCAGTCGTTCAGCTCGTTTCCGTCGTTCAGCTCGTTTCAGTCGTTCAGCTCGTTTCAGTCGTTCAGCTCGTTTCAGTCGTTCAGCTCGTTTCAGTCGTTCAGCTCGTTTCAGTCGTTCAGATCGTTTCAGTCGTTCAGCTCGTTTCCGTCGTTCAGCTCGTTTCAGTCGCTCAGCTCGTTTCAGTCGTTCAGCTCGTTTCAGTCGTTCAGCTCGTTTCAATCGTTCAGATCGTTTCAGTCGTTCAGCTCGTTTCCGTGGTTCAGATCGTTTCAGTCGTTCAGCTCGTTTCCGTCGTTCAGCTCGTTTCCGTCGTTCAGCTCGTTTCAGTCGTTCAGCTCGTTTCAGTCGTTCAGCTCGTTTCCGTCGTTCAGCTCGTTTCAGTCGTTCAGCTCGTTTCCGTCGTTCAGCTCGTTTCCGTCGTTCAGCTCGTTTCAGTCGTTCAGCTCGTTTCCGTCGTTCAGCTCGTTTCAGTCGTTCAGCTCGTTTCCGTGGTTCAGATCGTTAAAGTCATTCAGATCGTTTCCGACATTGAGCTCCTTTCCGTCGTTCAGATCGTTTCCGAAATTGAGCTTGTTTCAGTCGTTCAGATCATTTCAGTCGTTCAGCTAATTTCTGTCGTTGAGTTCGTTTCCGTCAATGAGGTTGTTTCCGTCAATGAGGTTGTTTCCGTCAATGAGTTCGTTTCCGTCTATGAGGTCGTTTCCGTCGTTCAGCTCGTTTCTGGGAGTGTGTGGGTGTGAGCGGGTGTGGAGTGTTGGAAAAGTTTGAGTGTGAAAACTGGTTTTCTGCACTTGAATCTTTGGTGTTCCTCCTCCCCTGGTTCCTCCTCCCCTGGTTCCTCCTCCCTGGTTCCTCCTCCCTGGTTCCTCCTCCCCTGGTTCCTCCTCCCTGGTTCCTCCTCCCCTGGTTCCTCCTCCCTGGTTCCTCCTCCCCTGGTTCCTCCTCCCTGGTTCCTCCTCCCCTGGTTCCTCCTCCCCTGGTTCCTCCTCCCTGGTTCCTCCTCCCCTGGTTCCTCCTCCCCTGGTTCCTCCTCCCTGGTTCCTCCTCCCCTGGTTCCTCCTCCCCTGGTTCCTCCTCCCTGGTTCCTCCTCCCCTGGTTCCTCCTCCCCTGGTTCCTCCTCCCTGGTTCCTCCTCCCCTGGTTCCTCCTCCCCTGGTTCTTCCATGTGAAGGTAAGAGGAGTTTCATTCATCACCTTGAAGGAAAAGAGTTATTTGTGTGAGTAAGTGAAGTGTTTTGTTGGAGGAGTGATGGCGTCCCTCCTCCCTCCATCAAACATGGTGTTGGGTTGGTGTCTGTCCCCCGGTCCTCTGTGGAGGACGTTGTCCTCGCTGTAGGGGACGTAGTGGGTCATATTAACATACTTTATGGCTCCAGGATGAATAAGGCCGTGGTGGCTTTTCTCCGTGAGGAGAAGATGGTTCACTCACTGGTGGAGCAGGGAATCGTCCTGGAGGATCAATATGTCCCGGTGTCCCCGCTGTTTGTCCCGTCCACCCGGGTCACTGTGTCCCGGGTTCCCCAGTTCATCCCCAACCAGCTGCTGGAGAACCAACTCACCCGTTTCGGGAAGTTCTCCGGAGGCTTCAGAGAAATCAAACTAAACTGCAAAAACGACAAACTGCAGCACGTCCAGTCGCTCCGCCGACAGTCGTTCATGTGTTTAAATGACCCGGGACAGACGCTGGAGGTGTCCTTTAAAGTGAAGTATGGAGACGGTACTACACCCTGTACGCCAGCTGGAGGTGTCCTTTAAAGTGAAGTACGGAGACGGGTACTACACCCTGTACGCCAGCTGGAGGTGTCCTTTAAAGTGAAGTACGGAGACGGTACTACACCCTGTACGCCAGCTGGAGGTGTCCTTTAAAGTGAAGTACGGAGACGGTACTACACCCTGTACGCCAGCTGGAGGTGTCCTTTAAAGTGAAGTACGGAGACGGTACTACACCCTGTACGCCAGCTGGAGGTGTCCTTTAAAGTGAAGTATGGAGACGGTACTACACCCTGTACGCCAGCTGGAGGTGTCCTTTAAAGTGAAGTACGGAGACGGTACTACACCCTGTACGCCAGCTGGAGGTGTCCTTTAAAGTGAAGTACGGAGACGGTACTACACCCTGTACGCCAGCTGGAGGTGTCCTTTAAAGTGAAGTACGGAGACGGTACTACACCCTGTACGCCAGCTGGAGGTGTCCTTTAAAGTGAAGTACGGAGACGGTACTACACCCTGTACGCCAGCTGGAGGTGTCCTTTAAAGTGAAGTACGGAGACGGTACTACACCCTGTACGCCAGCTGGAGGTGTCCTTTAAAGTGAAGTACGGAGACGGTACTACACCCTGTACGCCAGCTGGAGGTGTCCTTTAAAGTGAAGTACGGAGACGGGTACTACACCCTGTACGCCAGCTGGAGGTGTCCTTTAAAGTGAAGTACGGAGACGGGTACTACACCCTGTACGCCAGCTGGAGGTGTCCTTTAAAGTGAAGTACGGAGACGGTACTACACCCTGTACGCCAGCTGGAGGTGTCCTTTAAAGTGAAGTACGGAGACGGTACTACACCCTGTACGCCAGCTGGAGGTGTCCTTTAAAGTGAAGTACGGAGACGGTACTACACCCTGTACGCCAGCTGGAGGTGTCCTTTAAAGTGAAGTACGGAGACGGTACTACACCCTGTACGCCAGCTGGAGGTGTCCTTTAAAGTGAAGTACGGAGACGGTACTACACCCTGTACGCCAGCTGGAGGTGTCCTTTAAAGTGAAGTATGGAGACGGTACTACACCCTGTACGCCAGCTGGAGGTGTCCTTTAAAGTGAAGTACGGAGACGGTACTACACCCTGTACGCCAGCTGGAGGTGTCCTTTAAAGTGAAGTACGGAGACGGTACTACACCCTGTACGCCAGCTGGAGGTGTCCTTTAAAGTGAAGTATGGAGACGGTACTACACCCTGTACGCCAGCTGGAGGTGTCCTTTAAAGTGAAGTACGGAGACGGTACTACACCCTGTACGCCAGCTGGAGGTGTCCTTTAAAGTGAAGTACGGAGACGGTACTACACCCTGTACGCCAGCTGGAGGTGTCCTTTAAAGTGAAGTACGGAGACGGTACTACACCTTGTACGCCAGCTGGAGGTGTCCTTTAAAGTGAAGTACGGAGACGGTACTACACCTTGTACGCCAGCTGGAGGTGTCCTTTAAAGTGAAGTACGGAGACGGTACTACACCCTGTACGCCAGCTGGAGGTGTCCTTTAAAGTGAAGTACGGAGACGGTACTACACCCTGTACGCCAGCTGGAGGTGTCCTTTAAAGTGAAGTACGGAGACGGTACTACACCCTGTACGCCAGCTGGAGGCGTCCTTTAAAGTGAAGTATGGAGACGGTACTACACCCTGTACGCCAGCTGGAGGCGTCCTTTAAAGTGAAGTATGGAGACGGTACTACACCCTGTACGCCAGCTGGAGGTGTCCTTTAAAGTGAAGTACGGAGACGGTACTACACCCTGTACGCCAGCTGGAGGTGTCCTTTAAAGTGAAGTACGGAGACGGGTACTACACCCTGTACGCCAGCTGGAGGTGTCCTTTAAAGTGAAGTACGGAGACGGGTACTACACCCTGTACGCCAGCTGGAGGTGTCCTTTAAAGTGAAGTACGGAGACGGTACTACACCCTGTACGCCAGCTGGAGGTGTCCTTTAAAGTGAAGTACGGAGACGGGTACTACACCCTGTACGCCAGCTGGAGGTGTCCTTTAAAGTGAAGTATGGAGACGGTACTACACCCTGTACGCCAGCTGGAGGTGTCCTTTAAAGTGAAGTATGGAGACGGTACTACACCCTGTACGCCAGCTGGAGGTGTCCTTTAAAGTGAAGTATGGAGACGGTACTACACCCTGTACGCCAGCTGGAGGTGTCCTTTAAAGTGAAGTACGGAGACGGTACTACACCCTGTACGCCAGCTGGAGGTGTCCTTTAAAGTGAAGTACGGAGACGGGTACTACACCCTGTACGCCAGCTGGAGGTGTCCTTTAAAGTGAAGTATGGAGACGGTACTACACCCTGTACGCCAGCTGGAGGTGTCCTTTAAAGTGAAGTATGGAGACGGTACTACACCCTGTACGCCAGCTCGGGGAGCATCAAGTGTTTTGAATGCAGGGACGTCGGACATAAACGTCTGGCGTGTCCGCACAGAGAGCAGCCAGCACCTAGCGGCGGCTCCGCGGGCGGCACCATGGGGTGCGCCGCGGCCAGGGCCGCAGTCTGCGGGTCCTGGGTCTCCCGGTGGACCACGGTCGGAATGGCCGACCCCCGGTACCAGCGTTCCCGCTGGGTCACGGGTAGGGGCTCCGACCCCGGGCGCCGAGGCGGTGCCAGAGCCACAGGCAGAAACAACGGAGGTGGAGGAGGTGGAGGCTGTAAGCAGCTCTCCACCACAACAAGGAAACAAGAACAAGAGGAAGTTACAGGATGAAAAGGAAATAAACACTGACAAGACAATGGACTGATAGAGACTGAAACACACACTGAGCAAACTGACACCCCCAGCACACACACACACCTCACACTGACACCCCCAGCACACACACACATACACACACACCTCACACTGACACCCCCAGCACACACACACACCTCACACTGACACCCCCAGCACACACACACATACACACACACCTCACACTGACACCCCCAGCACACACACACACCTCACACTGACACCCCCAACACACACACACATACACACACACCTCACACTGACACCCCCAGCACACACACACATACACACACACCTCACACTGACACCCCCAGCACACACACACACCTCACACTGACACCCCCAACACACACACACATACACACACACCTCACACTGACACCCCCAGCACACACACACATACACACACACCTCACACTGACACCCCCAGCACACACACACACCTCACACTGACACCCCCAGCACACACACACATACACACACACCTCACACTGACACCCCCAGCACACACACACACCTCACACTGACACCCCAGCACACACACACACCTCACACTGACACCCCCAGCACACACACACATACACACACACCTCACACTGACACCCCCAGCACACACACACACCTCACACTGACACCCCCAGCACACACACACATACACACACACATCACACTGACACCCCCAGCACACACACACACCTCACACTGACACCCCCAGCACACACACACATACACACACACCTCACACTGACACCCCCAGCACACACACACATACACACACACCTCACACTGACACCCCCAGCACACACACACATACACACACACCTCACACTGACACCCCCAGCACACACACACATACACACACACCTCACACTGACACCCCCAGCACACACACACATACACACATACCTCACACTGACACCCCCAGCACACACACACACCTCACACTGACACCCCCAACACACACACACACATACACACACACCTCACACTGACACCCCCAGCACACACACACATACACACACACCTCACACTGACACCCCCAGCACACACACACTCCACACTGACACACCCCCCAACACACACACACATACACACACACCTCACACTGACACCCCCACATACACACACACCTCACACTGACACCCCCAGCACACACACACACCTCACACTGACACCCCCAGCACACACACACACACACACACACACACACACACACACACACACACACACATCTCACACGGACACCAGTGACCTGACAGACAAACACCTGGATGACGACATGGAAGACGACGACTCCCTCTCCCAGTTCTCTGACTCTCCCAGTTCTCTGACTCTCCCAGTTCTCTGACTCTCCCAGTTCTCTGACTCTCCCTCTCAGGACGACTCAGCTTCATACACACTACAAGAAGTAAACGACTTTCTGGACGAGACTTACGGACGACAGTCAGTAGACGTGACAGACTTTTTTTCGGACGTGGACAAATGTATTAATTCTGTGCTAAAAATCAATAAGCAGGCGAGCACTGAGGAACTCAGCAAACAGAAAAGATTCCGGCTAAAGAAACTCCTGACAAAACTGAGGAAGGAAAGGAGATGGAAGACTCCTTCTTGAAATACACAAGTAACATGGCTCTTATTCTGAAGGTGGTCTTCTCTAACTGGTGGTGGTTCACTGTCCTGCTCTTCTTCTCTCTTCTCATGGAGACTCTCAGGGTGGCTACTCTCAATATGAACGGAGGGAGAGACAGAGAAAGGAGAGCACTAATATCAGAGCTGTGCAAGGACAAGAAAATTGATGTCCTCCTCCTCCAGGAGACGCACAGCTCTCTTGATAATGAAAGAGACTGGCTCCTGGGCTGGAGAGGGGAAACCGTCTTCAGTCATGGCACTAATTTCAGTGCAGGAGTCGCAGTGTTGTTGTCCCCCCGCCTGTGTCCTGCAGACATTTCATCCTGCGAGGTGGAGCAGGGCAGGGCTCAGGTGGTGCAGACATTTCATCCTGCGAGGTGGAGCAGGGCAGGGCGCAGGTGGTGCAGACATTTCATCCTGCGAGGTGGAGCAGGGCAGGGCTCAGGTGGTGCAGACATTTCCTCCTGCGAGGTGGAGCAGGGCAGGGCTCAGGTGGTGCAGGCATTTCATCCTGCGAGGTGGAGCAGGGCAGGGCTCAGGTGGTGCAGGCAAAAATAAGAGGAACCGAGTTCACTTTCATTAACATCTATGCCCATAACACCGGGGCCAACCGTGTTCAACTCTTTCACAAACTAAACAATAAACTAAAACAACTTAACAGCAGCTCTTTCACAATCATAGGAGGAGACTGGAACTGCACCACCCATCCAGACTCTGACAGGAACACACAAGAACCACACCCACCATCAGTGTCCGCCCTTTCCACCCTCATAAATGAAAACGACCTCTTAGACACCTGGAGGACCCTTCACCCCACAGTAAGGCAGTACACCTGGGTAAAGACACCAGGAGGACCCTTCACCCCTCAGTAAGGCAGTACACCTGGGTAAAGACACCAGGAGGACCCTTCACCCCTCAGTAAGGCAGTACACCTGGGTAAAGACACCTGGAGGACCCTTCACCCCACAGTAAGGCAGTACACCTGGGTAAAGACACCAGGAGGACCCTTCACCCCTCAGTAAGGCAGTACACCTGGGTAAAGACACCTGGAGGACCCTTCACCCCACAGTAAGGCAGTACACCTGGGTAAAGACACCTGGAGGACCCTTCACCCCTCAGTAAGGCAGTACACCTGGGTAAAGACACCTGGAGGACCCTTCACCCCTCAGTAAGGCAGTACACCTGGGTAAAGACACCTGGAGGACCCTTCACCCCACAGTAAGGCAGTACACCTGGGTAAAGACACCTGGAGGACCCTTCACCCCACAGTAAGGCAGTACACCTGGGTAAAGACACCTGGAGGACCCTTCACCCCTCAGTAAGGCAGTACACCTGGGTAAAGACACCTGGAGGACCCTTCACCCCACAGTAAGGCAGTACACCTGGGTAAAGAAGCCTGGAGGACCCTTCACCCCTCAGTAAGGCAGTACACCTGGGTAAAGACACCTGGAGGACCCTTCACCCCTCAGTAAGGCAGTACACCTGGGTAAAGACACCTGGAGGACCTTCACCCCACAGTAAGGCAGTACACCTGGGTAAAGACACCTGGAGGACCCTTCACCCCACAGTAAGGCAGTACACCTGGGTAAAGACACCTGGAGGACCCTTCACCCCTCAGTCAGGCAGTACACCTGGGTAAAGACACCTGGAGGACCCTTCACCCCTCAGTAAGGCAGTACACCTGGGTAAAGACACCTGGAGGACCTTCACCCCACAGTAAGGCAGTACACCTGGGTAAAGACACCAGGAGGACCCTTCACCCCTCAGTAAGGCAGTACACCTGGGTAAAGACACCTGGAGGACCTTCACCCCTCAGTAAGGCAGTACACCTGGGTAAAGACACCTGGAGGACCCTCAGTAAGGCAGTACACCTGGGTAAAGACACCTGGAGGACCCTCAGTCAGGCAGTACACCTGGGTAAAGACACCTGGAGGACCCTTCACCCCTCAGTAAGGCAGTACACCTGGGTAAAGACACCAGGAGGACCCTTCACCCCACAGTAAGGCAGTACACCTGGGTAAAGACACCTGGAGGACCCTTCACCCCTCAGTAAGGCAGTACACCTGGGTAAAGACACCTGGAGGACCTTCACCCCTCAGTAAGGCAGTACACCTGGGTAAAGACACCTGGAGGACCTTCACCCCTCAGTAAGGCAGTACACCTGGGTAAAGACACCTGGAGGACCTTCACCCCTCAGTAAGGCAGTACACCTGGGTAAAGACACCTGGAGGACCCTTCACCCCTCAGTAAGGCAGTACATCTGGGTAAAGACACCTGGAGGACCTTCACCCCACAGTAAGGCAGTACACCTGGGTAAAGACACCTGGAGGACCTTCACCCCTCAGTCAGGCAGTACACCTGGGTAAAGACACCTGGAGGACCCTCAGTAAGGCAGTACACCTGGGTAAAGACACCTGGAGGACCCTTCACCCCACAGTAAGGCAGTACACCTGGGTAAAGACACCTGGAGGACCCTTCACCCCACAGTAAGGCAGTACACCTGGGTAAAGACACCTGGAGGACCCTTCACCCCACAGTAAGGCAGTACACCTGGGTAAAGACACCTGGAGGACCCTTCACCCCTCAGTAAGGCAGTACACCTGGGTAAAGACACCTGGAGGACCTTCACCCCACAGTAAGGCAGTACACCTGGGTAAAGACACCTGGAGGACCCTTCACCCCTCAGTCAGGCAGTACACCTGGGTAAAGACACCTGGAGGACCCTTCACCCCTCAGTAAGGCAGTACACCTGGGTAAAGACACCTGGAGGACCTTCACCCCACAGTAAGGCAGTACACCTGGGTAAAGACACCAGGAGGACCCTTCACCCCTCAGTAAGGCAGTACACCTGGGTAAAGACACCTGGAGGACCTTCACCCCTCAGTAAGGCAGTACACCTGGGTAAAGACACCTGGAGGACCCTCAGTAAGGCAGTACACCTGGGTAAAGACACCTGGAGGACCCTCAGTCAGGCAGTACACCTGGGTAAAGACACCTGGAGGACCCTTCACCCCTCAGTCAGGCAGTACACCTGGGTAAAGACACCTGGAGGACCCTTCACCCCTCAGTAAGGCAGTACACCTGGGTAAAGACACCTGGAGGACCCTTCACCCCTCAGTAAGGCAGTACACCTGGGTAAAGACACCTGGAGGACCTTCACCCCTCAGTAAGGCAGTACACCTGGGTAAAGACACCTGGAGGACCTTCACCCCTCAGTAAGGCAGTACACCTGGGTAAAGACACCTGGAGGACCTTCACCCCACAGTAAGGCAGTACACCTGGGTAAAGACACCTGGAGGACCTTCACCCCTCAGTAAGGCAGTACACCTGGGTAAAGACACCTGGAGGACCCTTCACCCCACAGTAAGGCAGTACACCTGAGTAAAGACACCTGGAGGACCCTTCACCCCACAGTAAGGCAGTACACCTGGGTAAAGACACCTGGAGGACCCTTCACCCCACAGTAAGGCAGTACACCTGGGTAAAGACACCTGGAGGACCCTTCACCCCACAGTAAGGCAGTACACCTGGGTAAAGACACCTGGAGGACCCTTCACCCCTCAGTCAGGCAGTACACCTGGGTAAAGACACCTGGAGGACCCTTCACCCCTCAGTAAGGCAGTACACCTGGGTAAAGACACCTGGAGGACCTTCACCCCACAGTAAGGCAGTACACCTGGGTAAAGACACCAGGAGGACCCTTCACCCCTCAGTAAGGCAGTACACCTGGGTAAAGACACCTGGAGGACCTTCACCCCTCAGTAAGGCAGTACACCTGGGTAAAGACACCTGGAGGACCCTCAGTAAGGCAGTACACCTGGGTAAAGACACCTGGAGGACCCTCAGTCAGGCAGTACACCTGGGTAAAGACACCTGGAGGACCCTTCACCCCTCAGTCAGGCAGTACACCTGGGTAAAGACACCTGGAGGACCCTTCACCCCTCAGTAAGGCAGTACACCTGGGTAAAGACACCTGGGGGACCCTTCACCCCTCAGTCAGGCAGTACACCTGGGTAAAGACACCTGGAGGACCCTTCACCCCTCAGTAAGGCAGTACACCTGGGTAAAGACACCTGGGGGACCCTTCACCCCTCAGTAAGGCAGTACACCTGGGAAAAGACACCTGGAGGACCCTCAGTAAGGCAGTACACCTGGGTAAAGACACCTGGAGGACCCTTCACCCCACAGTAAGGCAGTACACCTGGGTAAAGACACCAGGAGGACCCTTCACCCCACAGTAAGGCAGTACACCTGGGTAAAGACACCTGGAGGACCCTTCACCCCTCAGTCAGGCAGTACACCTGGGAAAAGACACCTGGAGGACCCTCAGCAAGGCAGTACACCTGGGTAAAGACACCTGGAGGACCCTTCACCCCACAGTAAGGCAGTACACCTGGGTAAAGACACCTGGAGGACCCTTCACCCCACAGTAAGGCAGTACACCTGGGTAAAGACACCTGGAGGACCCTTCACCCCACAGTAAGGCAGTACACCTGGGTAAAGACACCTGGAGGACCTTCACCCCTCAGTCAGGCAGTACACCTGGGTAAAGACACCTGGAGGACCCTCAGTCAGGCAGTACACCTGGGTAAAGACACCTGGAGGACCCTTCACCCCACAGTAAGGCAGTACACCTGGGTAAAGACACCTGGAGGACCTTCACCCCTCAGTCAGGCAGTACACCTGGGTAAAGACACCTGGAGGACCCTTCACCCCACAGTAAGGCAGTACACCTGGGTAAAGACACCTGGAGGACCCTTCACCCCTCAGTAAGGCAGTACACCTGGGTAAAGACACCTGGAGGACCTTCACCCCTCAGTCAGGCAGTACACCTGGGTAAAGACACCTGGAGGACCCTTCACCCCTCAGTCAGGCAGTACACCTGGGTAAAGACACCTGGAGGACCCTCAGTAAGGCAGTACACCTGGGTAAAGACACCTGGAGGACCTTCACCCCACAGTAAGGCAGTACACCTGGGTAAAGACACCTGGAGGACCCTTCACCCCACAGTAAGGTAGTACACCTGGGTAAAGACACCTGGAGGACCCTTCACCCCTCAGTCAGGCAGTACACCTGGGTAAAGACACCTGGAGGACCCTTCACCCCTCAGTAAGGCAGTACACCTGGGTAAAGACACCTGGAGGACCTTCACCCCACAGTAAGGCAGTACACCTGGGTAAAGACACCAGGAGGACCCTTCACCCCTCAGTAAGGCAGTACACCTGGGTAAAGACACCTGGAGGACCTTCACCCCTCAGTAAGGCAGTACACCTGGGTAAAGACACCTGGAGGACCCTCAGTAAGGCAGTACACCTGGGTAAAGACACCTGGAGGACCCTCAGTCAGGCAGTACACCTGGGTAAAGACACCTGGAGGACCCTTCACCCCTCAGTCAGGCAGTACACCTGGGTAAAGACACCTGGAGGACCCTTCACCCCTCAGTAAGGCAGTACACCTGGGTAAAGACACCTGGGGGACCCTTCACCCCTCAGTCAGGCAGTACACCTGGGAAAAGACACCTGGAGGACCCTCAGTAAGGCAGTACACCTGGGTAAAGACACCTGGAGGACCCTTCACCCCACAGTAAGGCAGTACACCTGGGTAAAGACACCAGGAGGACCCTTCACCCCACAGTAAGGCAGTACACCTGGGTAAAGACACCTGGAGGACCCTTCACCCCTCAGTCAGGCAGTACACCTGGGAAAAGACACCTGGAGGACCCTCAGTAAGGCAGTACACCTGGGTAAAGACACCTGGAGGACCCTTCACCCCACAGTAAGGCAGTACACCTGGGTAAAGACACCTGGAGGACCCTTCACCCCACAGTAAGGCAGTACACCTGGGTAAAGACACCTGGAGGACCCTTCACCCCACAGTAAGGCAGTACACCTGGGTAAAGACACCTGGAGGACCTTCACCCCTCAGTCAGGCAGTACACCTGGGTAAAGACACCTGGAGGACCCTCAGTCAGGCAGTACACCTGGGTAAAGACACCTGGAGGACCCTTCACCCCACAGTAAGGCAGTACACCTGGGTAAAGACACCTGGAGGACCTTCACCCCTCAGTCAGGCAGTACACCTGGGTAAAGACACCTGGAGGACCCTTCACCCCACAGTAAGGCAGTACACCTGGGTAAAGACACCTGGAGGACCCTTCACCCCTCAGTAAGGCAGTACACCTGGGTAAAGACACCTGGAGGACCTTCACCCCTCAGTCAGGCAGTACACCTGGGTAAAGACACCTGGAGGACCCTTCACCCCTCAGTCAGGCAGTACACCTGGGTAAAGACACCTGGAGGACCCTCAGTAAGGCAGTACACCTGGGTAAAGACACCTGGAGGACCTTCACCCCACAGTAAGGCAGTACACCTGGGTAAAGACACCTGGAGGACCCTTCACCCCACAGTAAGGTAGTACACCTGGGTAAAGACACCTGGAGGACCCTTCACCCCTCAGTCAGGCAGTACACCTGGGTAAAGACACCTGGAGGACCCTTCACCCCTCAGTAAGGCAGTACACCTGGGTAAAGACACCTGGAGGACCCTCAGTAAGGCAGTACACCTGGGTAAAGACACCAGGAGGACCCTTCACCCCTCAGTAAGGCAGTACACCTGGGTAAAGACACCTGGAGGACCTTCACCCCTCAGTAAGGCAGTACACCTGGGTAAAGACACCTGGAGGACCCTCAGTAAGGCAGTACACCTGGGTAAAGACACCTGGAGGACCCTCAGTCAGGCAGTACACCTGGGTAAAGACACCTGGAGGACCCTTCACCCCTCAGTCAGGCAGTACACCTGGGTAAAGACACCTGGAGGACCCTTCACCCCTCAGTAAGGCAGTACACCTGGGTAAAGACACCTGGAGGACCCTTCACCCCTCAGTAAGGCAGTACACCTGGGTAAAGACACCTGGAGGACCTTCACCCCTCAGTAAGGCAGTACACCTGGGTAAAGACACCTGGAGGACCTTCACCCCACAGTAAGGCAGTACACCTGGGTAAAGACACCTGGAGGACCTTCACCCCTCAGTAAGGCAGTACACCTGGGTAAAGACACCTGGAGGACCCTTCACCCCACAGTAAGGCAGTACACCTGGGTAAAGACACCTGGAGGACCCTTCACCCCACAGTAAGGCAGTACACCTGGGTAAAGACACCTGGAGGACCCTTCACCCCACAGTAAGGCAGTACACCTGGGTAAAGACACCTGGAGGACCCTTCACCCCTCAGTAAGGCAGTACACCTGGGTAAAGACACCTGGAGGACCTTCACCCCACAGTAAGGCAGTACACCTGGGTAAAGACACCTGGAGGACCCTTCACCCCTCAGTCAGGCAGTACACCTGGGTAAAGACACCTGGAGGACCCTTCACCCCTCAGTAAGGCAGTACACCTGGGTAAAGACACCTGGAGGACCTTCACCCCACAGTAAGGCAGTACACCTGGGTAAAGACACCAGGAGGACCCTTCACCCCTCAGTAAGGCAGTACACCTGGGTAAAGACACCTGGAGGACCTTCACCCCTCAGTAAGGCAGTACACCTGGGTAAAGACACCTGGAGGACCCTCAGTAAGGCAGTACACCTGGGTAAAGACACCTGGAGGACCCTCAGTCAGGCAGTAGACCTGGGTAAAGACACCTGGAGGACCCTTCACCCCTCAGTCAGGCAGTACACCTGGGTAAAGACACCTGGAGGACCCTTCACCCCTCAGTAAGGCAGTACACCTGGGTAAAGACACCTGGAGGACCCTTCACCCCTCAGTAAGGCAGTACACCTGGGTAAAGACACCTGGGGGACCCTTCACCCCTCAGTCAGGCAGTACACCTGGGAAAAGACACCTGGAGGACCCTCAGTAAGGCAGTACACCTGGGTAAAGACACCTGGAGGACCCTTCACCCCACAGTAAGGCAGTACACCTGGGTAAAGACACCAGGAGGACCCTTCACCCCTCAGTAAGGCAGTACACCTGGGTAAAGACACCTGGAGGACCCTTCACCCCTCAGTCAGGCAGTACACCTGGGAAAAGACACCTGGAGGACCCTCAGTAAGGCAGTACACCTGGGTAAAGACACCTGGAGGACCCTTCACCCCACAGTAAGGCAGTACACCTGGGTAAAGACACCTGGAGGACCCTTCACCCCACAGTAAGGCAGTACACCTGGGTAAAGACACCTGGAGGACCCTTCACCCCACAGTAAGGCAGTACACCTGGGTAAAGACACCTGGAGGACCTTCACCCCTCAGTCAGGCAGTACACCTGGGTAAAGACACCTGGAGGACCTTCACCCCTCAGTAAGGCAGTACACCTGGGTAAAGACACCTGGAGGACCCTCAGTCAGGCAGTACACCTGGGTAAAGACACCTGGAGGACCCTTCACCCCACAGTAAGGCAGTACACCTGGGTAAAGACACCTGGAGGACCTTCACCCCTCAGTCAGGCAGTACACCTGGGTAAAGACACCTGGAGGACCCTTCACCCCACAGTAAGGCAGTACACCTGGGTAAAGACACCTGGAGGACCCTTCACCCCTCAGTAAGGCAGTACACCTGGGTAAAGACACCTGGAGGACCCTTCACCCCTCAGTCAGGCAGTACACCTGGGTAAAGACACCTGGAGGACCCTCAGTCAGGCAGTACACCTGGGTAAAGACACCTGGAGGACCCTCAGTAAGGCAGTACACCTGGGTAAAGACACCTGGAGGACCTTCACCCCACAGTAAGGCAGTACACCTGGGTAAAGACACCTGGAGGACCCTTCACCCCACAGTAAGGTAGTACACCTGGGTAAAGACACCTGGAGGACCCTTCACCCCTCAGTCAGGCAGTACACCTGGGTAAAGACACCTGGAGGACCCTTCACCCCTCAGTCAGGCAGTACACCTGGGTAAAGACACCTGGAGGACCCTTCACCCCTCAGTAAGGCAGTACACCTGGGTAAAGACACCTGGAGGACCCTCAGTAAGGCAGTACACCTGGGTAAAGACACCTGGAGGACCCTCAGTAAGGCAGTACACCTGGGTAAAGACACCTGGAGGACCCTCAGTAAGGCAGTACACCTGGGTAAAGACACCTGGAGGACCCTTCACCCCACAGTAAGGCAGTACACCTGGGTAAAGACACCTGGAGGACCCTTCACCCCTCAGTCAGGCAGTACACCTGGGTAAAGACACCTGGAGGACCTTCACCCCACAGTAAGGCAGTACACCTGGGTAAAGACACCTGGAGGACCTTCACCCCTCAGTCAGGCAGTACACCTGGGTAAAAACACCTGGAGGACCTTCACCCCTCAGTAAGGCAGTACACCTGGGTAAAGACACCAGGAGGACCCTTCACCCCACAGTAAGGCAGTACACCTGGGTAAAGACACCTGGAGGACCATTCACCCCTCAGTAAGGCAGTACACCTGGGTAAAGACACCTGGAGGACCTTCACCCCTCAGTAAGGCAGTACACCTGGGTAAAGACACCTGGAGGACCCTTCACCCCTCAGTAAGGCAGTACATCTGGGTAAAGACACCTGGAGGACCTTCACCCCACAGTAAGGCAGTACACCTGGGTAAAGACACCTGGAGGACCTTCACCCCACAGTCAGGCAGTACACCTGGGTAAAGACACCTGGAGGACCCTCAGTAAGGCAGTACACCTGGGTAAAGACACCTGGAGGACCCTTCACCCCTCAGTAAGGCAGTACACCTGGGTAAAGACACCTGGAGGACCCTCAGTAAGGCAGTACACCTGGGTAAAGACACCTGGAGGACCCTTCACCCCTCAGTCAGGCAGTACACCTGGGTAAAGACACCTGGAGGACCCTCAGTAAGGCAGTACACCTGGGTAAAGACACCTGGAGGACCCTTCACCCCTCAGTAAGGCAGTACACCTGGGTAAAGACACCTGGGGGACCCTTCACCCCTCAGTCAGGCAGTACACCTGGGAAAAGACACCTGGAGGACCCTCAGTAAGGCAGTACACCTGGGTAAAGACACCTGGAGGACCCTTCACCCCACAGTAAGGCAGTACACCTGGGTAAAGACACCAGGAGGACCCTTCACCCCACAGTAAGGCAGTACACCTGGGTAAAGACACCTGGAGGACCCTTCACCCCTCAGTCAGGCAGTACACCTGGGAAAAGACACCTGGAGGACCCTCAGTAAGGCAGTACACCTGGGTAAAGACACCTGGAGGACCCTTCACCCCACAGTAAGGCAGTACACCTGGGTAAAGACACCTGGAGGACCCTTCACCCCACAGTAAGGCAGTACACCTGGGTAAAGACACCTGGAGGACCCTTCACCCCACAGTAAGGCAGTACACCTGGGTAAAGACACCAGGAGGACCCTTCACCCCTCAGTCAGGCAGTACACCTGGGTAAAGACACCTGGAGGACCCTTCACCCCACAGTAAGGCAGTACACCTGGGTAAAGACACCTGGAGGACCTTCAGTAAGGCAGTACACCTGGGTAAAGACACCTGGAGGACCTTCACCCCTCAGTCAGGCAGTACACCTGGGTAAAGACACCTGGAGGACCCTCAGTCAGGCAGTACACCTGGGTAAAGACACCTGGAGGACCCTTCACCCCACAGTAAGGCAGTACACCTGGGTAAAGACACCTGGAGGACCCTTCACCCCTCAGTAAGGCAGTACACCTGGGTAAAGACACCTGGAGGACCTTCACCCCTCAGTAAGGCAGTACACCTGGGTAAAGACACCTGGAGGACCTTCACCCCACAGTAAGGCAGTACACCTGGGTAAAGACACCTGGACGACCTTCACCCCTCAGTCAGGCAGTACACCTGGGTAAAGACACCTGGAGGACCTTCACCCCTCAGTAAGGCAGTACACCTGGGTAAAGACACCTGGAGGACCTTCACCCCTCAGTCAGGCAGTACACCTGGGTAAAGACACCTGGAGGACCTTCACCCCTCAGTCAGGCAGTACACCTGGGTAAAGACACCTGGAGGACCCTCAGTCAGGCAGTACACCTGGGTAAAGACACCTGGAGGACCCTTCACCCCACAGTAAGGCAGTACACCTGGGTAAAGACACCAGGAGGACCCTTCACCCCTCAGTAAGGCAGTACACCTGGGTAAAGACACCTGGAGGACCTTCACCCCTCAGTAAGGCAGTACACCTGGGTAAAGACACCTGGAGGACCCTCAGTAAGGCAGTACACCTGGGTAAAGACACCTGGAGGACCCTTCACCCCTCAGTCAGGCAGTACACCTGGGTAAAGACACCTGGAGGACCCTTCACCCCTCAGTAAGGCAGTACACCTGGGTAAAGACACCTGGAGGACCCTTCACCCCTCAGTAAGGCAGTACACCTGGGTAAAGACACCTGGAGGACCTTCACCCCACAGTAAGGCAGTACACCTGGGTAAAGACACCTGGAGGACCCTTCACCCCTCAGTAAGGCAGTACACCTGGGTAAAGACACCTGGAGGACCTTCACCCCTCAGTCAGGCAGTACACCTGGGTAAAGACACCTGGAGGACCCTTCACCCCTCAGTCAGGCAGTACACCTGGGTAAAGACACCTGGAGGACCCTCAGTCAGGCAGTACACCTGGGTAAAGACACCTGGAGGACCCTCAGTAAGGCAGTACACCTGGGTAAAGACACCTGGAGGACCTTCACCCCACAGTAAGGCAGTACACCTGGGTAAAGACACCTGGAGGACCCTTCACCCCACAGTAAGGCAGTACACCTGGGTAAAGACACCTGGAGGACCCTTCACCCCTCAGTCAGGCAGTACACCTGGGTAAAGACACCTGGAGGACCCTCAGCAAGGCAGTACACCTGGGTAAAGACACCTGGAGGACCCTCAGTAAGGCAGTACACCTGGGTAAAGACACCTGGAGGACCCTCAGTAAGGCAGTACACCTGGGTAAAGACACCTGGAGGACCCTCAGTAAGGCAGTACACCTGGGTAAAGACACCTGGAGGACCCTTCACCCCTCAGTCAGGCAGTACACCTGGGTAAAGACACCTGGAGGACCTTCACCCCTCAGTCAGGCAGTACACCTGGGTAAAGACACCTGGAGGACCTTCACCCCTCAGTAAGGCAGTACACCTGGGTAAAGACACCTGGAGGACCCTTCACCCCACAGTCAGGCAGTACACCTGGGTAAAGACACCTGGAGGACTTTCACCCCACAGTAAGGCAGTACACCTGGGTAAAGACACCTGGAGGACCTTCACCCTTTAGTCAGGCAGTACACCTGGGTAAAGACACCTGGAGGACCCTCAGTCAGGCAGTACACCTGGGTAAAGACACCTGGAGGACCCTCAGTAAGGCAGTACACCTGGGTAAAGACACCTGGAGGACCCTCAGTAAGGCAGTACACCTGGGTAAAGACACCTGGAGGACCCTCAGTAAGGCAGTACACCTGGGTAAAGACACCTGGAGGACCCTTCACCCCTCAGTAAGGCAGTACACCTGGGTAAAGACACCTGGAGGACCTTCACCCCACAGTAAGGCAGTACACCTGGGTAAAGACACCTGGAGGACCTTCACCCCTCAGTCAGGCAGTACACCTGGGTAAAGACACCTGGAGGACCTTCACCCCTCAGTAAGGCAGTACACCTGGGTAAAGACACCTGGAGGACCCTTCACCCCACAGTCAGGCAGTACACCTGGGTAAAGACACCTGGAGGACCTTCACCCCACAGTAAGGCAGTACACCTGGGTAAAGACACCTGGAGGACCTTCACCCTTTAGTCAGGCAGTACACCTGGGTAAAGACACCTGGAGGACCCTCAGTCAGGCAGTACACCTGGGTAAAGACACCTGGAGGACCCTTCACCCCACAGTAAGGCAGTACACCTGGGTAAAGACACCTGGAGGACCCTTCACCCCTCAGTAAGGCAGTACACCTGGGTAAAGACACCAGGAGGACCCTTCACCCCTCAGTAAGGCAGTACACCTGGGTAAAGACACCTGGAGGACCTTCACCCCTCAGTAAGGCAGTACACCTGGGTAAAGACACCTGGAGGACCCTCAGTAAGGCAGTACACCTGGGTAAAGACACCTGGAGGACCCTTCACCCCTCAGTCAGGCAGTACACCTGGGTAAAGACACCTGGAGGACCCTTCACCCCTCAGTAAGGCAGTACACCTGGGTAAAGACACCTGGAGGACCCTTCACCCCTCAGTAAGGCAGTACACCTGGGTAAAGACACCTGGAGGACCTTCACCCCACAGTAAGGCAGTACACCTGGGTAAAGACACCTGGAGGACCCTTCACCCCTCAGTAAGGCAGTACACCTGGGTAAAGACACCTGGAGGACCTTCACCCCACAGTAAGGCAGTACACCTGGGTAAAGACACCTGGAGGACCCTTCACCCCTCAGTAAGGCAGTACACCTGGGTAAAGACACCTGGAGGACCTTCACCCCTCAGTCAGGCAGTAGACCTGGGTAAAGACACCTGGAGGACCTTCACCCCTCAGTCAGGCAGTACACCTGGGTAAAGACACCTGGAGGACCCTCAGTCAGGCAGTACACCTGGGTAAAGACACCTGGAGGACCCTCAGTAAGGCAGTACACCTGGGTAAAGACACCTGGAGGACCTTCACCCCACAGTAAGGCAGTACACCTGGGTAAAGACACCTGGAGGACCCTTCACCCCACAGTAAGGCAGTACACCTGGGTAAAGACACCTGGAGGACCCTTCACCCCTCAGTCAGGCAGTACACCTGGGTAAAGACACCTGGAGGACCCTCAGTAAGGCAGTACACCTGGGTAAAGACACCTGGAGGACCCTCAGTAAGGCAGTACACCTGGGTAAAGACACCTGGAGGACCCTCAGTAAGGCAGTACACCTGGGTAAAGACACCTGGAGGACCCTTCACCCCTCAGTCAGGCAGTACACCTGGGTAAAGACACCTGGAGGACCTTCACCCCACAGTAAGGCAGTACACCTGGGTAAAGACACCTGGAGGACCTTCACCCCTCAGTCAGGCAGCACACCTGGGTAAAGACACCTGGAGGACCTTCACCCCTCAGTAAGGCAGTACACCTGGGTGAAGACACCTGGAGGACCCTTCACCCCACAGTCAGGCAGTACACCTGGGTAAAGACACCTGGAGGACCTTCACCCCACAGTAAGGCAGTACACCTGGGTAAAGACACCTGGAGGACCTTCACCCCTCAGTCAGGCAGTACACCTGGGTAAAGACACCTGGAGGACCTTCACCCCTCAGTAAGGCAGTACACCTGGGTAAAGACACCTGGAGGACCTTCACCCCTCAGTAAGGCAGTACACCTGGGTAAAGACACCTGGAGGACCTTCACCCCTCAGTAAGGCAGTACACCTGGGTAAAGACACCTGGAGGACCTTCACCCCTCAGTCAGGCAGTACACCTGGGTAAAGACACCTGGAGGACCCTCAGTAAGGCAGTACACCTGGGTAAAGACACCTGGAGGACCCTCAGTAAGGCAGTACACCTGGGTAAAGACACCTGGAGGACCCTCAGTAAGGCAGTACACCTGGGTAAAGACACCTGGAGGACCCTCAGTAAGGCAGTACACCTGGGTAAAGACACCTGGAGGACCTTCACCCCTCAGTAAGGCAGTACACCTGGGTAAAGGCCACAGACAGCAGGGTCAGTGCAGCCAGACTGGACCGGATCTACATGAACAGAACACAGAATAACCGTCTGGTCCAGTCCTCCATCACACCGGTAGGTTTCTCTGACCACCACCTCCTGGTCACAGACGTGTCTCTACAGACACGCCCACAGCCTCCTCCATATTGGACCTTTAACCTCCAGCTCACTCAGGACACTCTCTTCTGTCGTCTTCTGGACCCCGTGGAGACGGAGGAAACTGGACTTTGTGAGTTTGGCCAAATGGTGGGAGTTGGGGAAAACTCAAATTAAACTCTTTTGCCAGCAGTACACTGCTCACAGAACACAAACACAAAAAAAACATCTTCATCTACTAGAACAGGAAATTAGTACACTAGAAGAACAAATCACTAAAGGGACTGTCGGCAATACAACACTACACGAAAGGAAGAAAGCGCTAAACACTTTCCTCCATACGAAAGCAAAAGGGGCTTTACTAAAAAAATCAGATCACCTCAATTAAAGAAATGGATGCACCGACCCACTACTTCTTCAGACTAGAGAGAAAACCCAGGACACACAATATGATGACACACCTCAAACATAGCAATGGAACAATAACAACAGACCCTGCTGAGATGAGGAAGCTGGCCATCAGGTTCTATTCAGACCTCTTCAGGACAGAGACATGCGATGCTGGTGACGTGGCCCAGATCCTGGAGGGGCTCCCACGGCTGGAGGAGTCCATCTCGACATCGCTGGAGTCCGGTTTCTCCTTTGAGGAGCTAACCACGGCAATTCAGCAACTTAGCTGTGGACGGTCTCCCGGGATCGACGGCCTCCCAACAGAGTTTTACACCAGGTTTTGGAGTTTACTGGGGGAAGACCTGTTTGTAGTTTTTAACTATTGTTTGGACTCGGAACTGTTGCCCCTCAGCTGCACGAGGGCCGTCCTGACCCTGCTGCCCAAGAAAGGAGATCTGGGCCTTCTAAAGAACTGGAGGCCAGTGTCACTCCTCTGCACGGACTACAAAATAATAGCCAGGTGTATTGGCAACAGATTGAGGGACTGTCTGGACAACATCATTACAGTGGGACAAACATACTGTGTCCCAGAGCGGAGCATCATGGACAATATCTTCTTGATTAGAGACACTATTCTTTCAATAGTGGCCACAGGTGTGGTGCTGGACCACCCAGACCTGTGGCCCGCCCACTCTTAAAGGGAGACCTCAGCGTACGTGAGAGTACTTTTTTTTTTAGAAAAAATGTGAAATTGGATCATTTCCCATGGAACACCTGACTATATCTCGCCGCGGCAGAGTGGTTGAAAAACACTGCCTTAGACTGTCCAAATGACGGCTGGACCGCTGTCTCAAACTGAGGACAAGTGAGTCAAAAACACACACAGAGTACTGGAAAGTAATTGTGCGATTTATTTCAGCATTCAAACTACAGTTAGGACGGTGGTTTTGCCATGGGATTCGGGAAGTCCAGTGACCAAATCCAAGGCGATGTGGGACCAAGGATGTGAAGGGACGTCTGTCCCTCACATCCAGAGGGAGGAGATTTCCTGCAGGGGATGAATTACCGGACTTGCAACAGGAGCACTCAGGACAGGCTGCCACATACTCCCTGACGTCCGCTCGCAGTTTGGGCCACCGAAAACATTGTTGGACCGAGACCAATGTCCGACTGACCCCGGGGTGGACCGCCAACCGAGAGGCATGAGCCCAGTGGAGGACCTGGAACGGAGCTCTCGTGGAACAAACAAGCGGTTATTAGGGGTATTGTCAGGTACCTGCTGTCCAGCGAGAGCGTCCGACATTCTCTGCTCCACTTCTCATAGGACAGCCCCTCATGGTTTACTTGAAGGAGCAGAGGAGGCACATTAAGGGGAGCAACAGCGCGGCGGTCAACAAGATCCTGGGAGAAAAGGTCAGAGTCGTCGCCTCTTCTCTCTGTCACAAGTTCATCCAGACTGTTTTGTTTCCAAATTCATTTCATTTCTGCATTCAGCTGGCTTGTAGTTGTGCTCCGGTTTGTGTGCTGACAGAGTGTTGTCATGATTCCACAGTGGAATCAACTGTCCAGGGAGCAGCAGGACAAATATTTTGATCAGGCCCAAAGAGGGGCCAGCCTCCAGGCTCAGCAGCTCCCAGAGGTCCGCCAGCGGCGACTCTGTACCTTCATCCTGACAAAATCAACTGGTGCATGTTCACACAGCAACATCAGCAGTGATCAGACAATCACTGCTGATGGAGTCTCCACTTCTAAACATTCATGTTTCTGTTCAGAACGCCAACAAGACACCTGAGAGGAGGATGACACCCGGCCTCCCACAGTCTGCAGGAGGGACCCCCCGCCTCCCCCAGAGTCTACACTAGAGGCCCCCCTAGAGCCTACACTAGAGGCCCCCCCAGAGTCTACACTAGAGGCCCCCCACCCCTCAGAGTCTACGCGAGAGGCCCCCTTACAGTCTACACTAGAGGCCCCCCACCCCTCAGAGTCTACGCGAGAGGCCCCCTTACAGTCTACACTAGAGGCCCCCCACCCCTCAGAATCTACGCGAGAGGCCCCCTTACAGTCTACACTAGAGGCCCCCCACCCCTCAGAGTCTACGCGAGAGGCCCCGTTACAGTCTACACTAGAGGCCCCCCACCCCCCAGAGTCTACGCGAGAGGCCCCCTTACAGTCTACACTAGAGGCCCCCCACCCCTCAGAGTCTACGCGAGAGGCCCCCTTACAGTCTACACTAGAGGCCCCCCACCCCCCAGAGTCTAAACTAGACTCTTTATCCGAGACTCTATAATTATAGGTAAATAAACTCTTATGTATTGCATTAACACACGTTTTTGTTATTGAGAGATATTAATGTTTATTCCAATTTGTATATATTGTATATTTTTGACCTCATTGAAATTAATGAATGAATTTAAAAACAATGAAAAGAATCCAGTGTGACAGCTGAAGAGAATGTTGCTGAACTCCAGGAACAACGAGATGAAACTGGACTGGATGTTTGAGTGGGAATCAGCAGCAGCAGCCTCTACTTCACTTGCTCCTGCTCGCCAGCAGTGCTATTTATAGCCACAGTTCTCCCGTCTGGTGCTATTTATAGCCACACAGCGGCGTATACTACTGTTGATAGGTGAGTTTTTACAATGAAGAGAAATGGATCTGTGCAAAAAATGTGCAATTCAAAATAAAACCATGAGTCAAGTCTTAGTCAACTATTTTATTCCTCACACACACAAACACACACACTTATACAGTAATGTGGATTGAAGTGCTTTGATTAAATAAAAACATATTACAATTTAGAGTAAATAAAGATAAGAGCACACTATAGTACAATAATAAACTTTTATTTACACACAATTATGCTTTGTATAATGTTTACTGAACAATTAAAATTCAGAACACAAAGAAATTAGCTAACTATATTACAAAACTATATAACAAAATATATTACAATATTACAAAACAATATTACAAAATTAATAATTTATGTGGTGAATATATACATATATACATGAGAGTCACTTTTTTATTTCTTTCTTAGCGTTCCTGTCCTTTTTATTTGCCACCCACTCCTCAAATGAGGACGTACACTTTGTTGGGCAGAACCAGCTCCATAGTACTGCCGGTGTTCCCCATAATTCCTGTCACCATCACACTGCCTGCAGTAGAAAGTCGGAGGCTTTGTGTATTTCCTGGGTTGTTTCCCCTCAGCCTCCAGCTTGGCCTTGCGCTAGCATGATAGCGTGCCTTCCGCATCTGAGGAGACATGGGGCCAGCCGGCGTCTCCTCAGCTTGTTGCTCCTCAGCCGGTTGCTGAACCAGGGAGACTCCTGGCGGCAATAATAAAAATGTCCCAGCCTGGGGGCCTGGTCCTGGATGAGGGGGTGGGTTTGGGAAACCAGGAGCAGGCAGGATCCGCCTCCCAAACACAGCCTGGCCCGCAGTGTCCTCTGGCTGAGGGAAGGAGTGCAGCTGGGCGGCAGGTTGAGGGACCGGCAGCACCGGTTCCCTGGCAGGAGGAAAGGTCACTTGTGGCACAGGGAGGGTTGCCTCTCCTAACCTGGCCTCTGCCGTCCTCACCTCCCTGGACGTCTCCCTCTTGTTATACCACTGGGCCAGGGTGTGGTTGTTGATATGGTGGAGCTCCAGTGAACTGTGTCTGAGGACAGTGGGACAGTCCGTCACCAGGGTGACTATGTGCCTGTAGGCACGAGTCACCAGGGTCCAGCGGCTGGTGGTCTGGGTTCCAACCCTCCTGGAAGAGGGGAAGTGGTCACAGAGCCTGATGAGCAGCGCCTCCATGTACCGGTTGGCATCAGGCCACTGTGCCGGACCTCCTGCCGAGCCCACGAAACACCTGCAATCAAAAGTAGCCCGTCAATATGATCCATGATAAACAGCTGATGGTTTACAAGGTGGAAACAAGTATTTCTATATGAATGAACATTGAGCAGGACTGGACTGAGGGACAGCTGCTGCATGATGGTTCAGTACCAGATGTAGTGTGATTACAGTGGTGCTTCTATGTAGCCGGGTCTAGAACTGATGTTATGATGGATCCATCTCCTCACCTCGCTGTGCCTTCAGCTCCAGGAAAACTTTGTCATTTTGTCGCTTTGAAACGACCTTTTGAAAGCGTCTCTCTGGACCTGCGGGCCAGCCTGGAGGGTTTCTTGTCGTAGCCGTCCATGTCTTTCCATAGGGAGACAATTCTTTTGGTCTGTTTGGCAGATAGAGGCGCCTGCTGATCCCTCAGGTGGAAGAGGAATGCTGACAGGGCACAAACCTTCTCATATCCAGGGATATTGTCCGGTCCTACTGCACCCTCATCAGACCGTCCCTCAGAGCCTGTTGTGGAGGAACCCGGAAGTGGAGGAACGTTCCTCTGCAGTCCAGATGGACCAGGAAGTGGTTGGTCCTCTTCTTGACCTGCAGGAACATGTTGGACCTCCTCCTGGTACTCAGGCACGGTCTGGTCATCAGACTGGGCCTCAGGTCCGTCAGGCTCCACCTCCAGGTCCTCGTCCTCGTCCTCCTCAGCAGCCTTCTCTCTGTCCTCATCAAAGGTGTCCTGCAGGACGCGGCCAGTCTGATGATACAGGGAGTCCACTCCCATCTTTTCTCCTGAAAGCAGAAGACTGCAGTGAGGACACGTCACATGGTGCAGGACCTTCATGTCAGCAGTCAGTCTGCTCTGCAGGGGGCCCAGCAGGACACCAGCACAGGATTCAGCATTCACAATTTCTTAACAACTGAAGTCAATTCCAGTATTTACATTAATCAATTTCTTTAAGGACTGAGTTTGTGTAGGTTTGAGAGCTGTTGCTAACGGCAAACCAGCGAGAACCTATCCTGGTTCATCTTAACAGAAGCAGTCCAGAGTTACTGACACTGGTTTTAAATGACCTACCAGTGTATCTGGTAGGTCAGGCCAGATGATGCTCAGGCCAGATGTTCCCAACATCAGGACATATAGAGGCAATGTTGAGTCTGACGAGTCGGCCAGCGGCTCGTCCAGCAAAGTGTGCCAACCATGAACACCGCAAGCCTGAAACAGGAAGTGGAAAGTCAAGAGACACAGGACATGAATATGATGATAGAAAACACTGACAGGACATGATTAAAGTATATTTGTGTGGCTTTATCTTAGTTCTGTGTGTTAAGTCCTGGCGTTGTTTGTGCACACCTCTCACACTCCTGGAGGTTTTCTGCTGGGATTCACTCCCAAATGATGAGGCTTTTAATTTCTTTTCCTCATTTATTTGTGCAGGTGAAAAACCTTAAACAAACAAACACCAGTGTAACGATACAAAATATAATAAACACTTCAATTAACAGCATTTCAGAAATATGGCATAACAATTATAGTAAATTCACCAAGTATCCAATATATTAAATACATTTACTTTAAAATACAAACTATTTCAGTCCAGTTATTACCTATTCCTCAATTAATCATTTAACCTAAATAATCATGATATTTAATTCATTAAGCAGTATAAAATATAATTATGAGATTTGAAGTAATATAAATATACAAGACATTCTTTAAAGTGCATTTCAGCGGCTCAAGTGCAATTCATCACAATAATTCATTTTCTTTAACAATAGATTACACATATTGTATATACACATTGATGTAGCAGCTCTTTACAACCCAAACAACAACAACACCGCGGTGAGATAAATAACATTTAGGCTGGATCAGCCACTGTCCACACCTAAAGTGAAACGAGCGCGTTGGAAAAAGATCCTATTTCTGAGCGCACACGAACGCAACATGACCCTTAAAAGCCAGGGTATCGGCTTCTTACCGGCAGTCGTCTCCAGTCTTATTTGGTGAGTGATCCTCCGTGCAGCTCACCAGTTCGATCGATCCCTTGATCGCGGCAGTCAACTTTGTTTTTCCGCTCTTCACGCTCCCAACAGCTGATCACTTTCCCCCGGAAGCTGCTTCCACCCTAAATTAACACCTGGTGCGCACTGTGGGCTCATCACGGGGCCAGATGTGGGCTGGCTTAACGTCACTCGACGCAACACTGTGAATGTGTGAATTAAAAGACAATAAAAGAAACAAAGTGTTTGGATGCTCTTCCAGCAGATCGCTGACTGAACAGCTTCTGTTTGTGTAAATTAACCAACAATTGGTTGACTGATGACTCAGGTTGTGGTTTTCCTCTCTGTGGAGGGTCTGAGGCCTCAAGTTTGATGAACTAGAACAGGAACATTTCAGATGTAGCTGAGCTGTCTGAATACAGTGACAGACCCTGAACACTTGCAGGGAAGCTGGAGGGACGGCTGCAGCCGGCCGTGGAGAGGGAAAGGCCTCGGGCCTCTGATGGAGGAAGACACAGCCTGTATGGCTGCCACACTTCCACATCCTGGTGCATGTGCTTCTCCTTCCCTATCGTCTTCCTTGTTTCCCTGTCAAGCAAAGAACTTTGTGTACGGACACGTGGAGCCCATGAAGATTATTACTGTACGCAGCTTTAAAATCCCGACCAGCTTCGCCGCCAGGCGGGGGCGCATCCGTAACCCAGCTTCTACAGGAGAGAGAGCAGGGCTGTGGATACCAGTGTGTTAGTGTGATCCTTTAATGATTAAAGAATCATCAAGCCACACTGAAAAATCCCTTCTTTTGCATATCTCGACGGAACTTTACTACAACGTCAATACAACTCGTAATATAAACAACCACCAATGTCTGTCCGAGACGAAGACATGAGAAGAAAAAAGTGTGCCTTGGCTCAAAAAAGGTTGAAAAACACTGAGCTACATACACTAGCAGCAAGACAAGTGTGACAACAGAGTAGACCTATAGAACTAGTGATATGTTTAGGTTTATAATCAGTTTCTACCTATAAATTTCTATGTGCTCTGTCTTCTTCTGTGTGTTTGGTGAGTCACAGCGCTCATAAAGGCCTGGCATGTGTACTACATGTTCTGAAGCCTCGTGTTGAGTCGTGTTCATGTTCAGGTGTGGACAGAATATTATTTTGAGAAGGCTGGGGAGAAAAAAGAGGGTTTTTTTCTTCGTGTGGATGTGGCCTTCGACACCCAATCTCAGCCTCAATCCATGAGCCGGAGGCCTTTATAACAGGAAGATAATATATCCAGATAGTTTACATGTGTTTACTGTGAAGGATCTTTGGGAAGAGCACAACAACAACAACAACACACTCCATCCACCATGTCACCCTGAGGGAAGTGGAGCAGTCCTCGGTGTGGTTGCTGCTCCCGGAGTGGTTGTTTTGCATTTCTTCTCCTTAAATTTCCTCTCACGATAACAGTGTGAAAATAAAAGCAGCTTTAATTGTAGAAAAAGAACTGCAGGTTAATAACAATATTTCTGTTAAAAGGAGCAATGAAATTAATTTGGGCCAGAGAGAGAGAGAGAGAGAGAGAGAGAGAGATTTTTGATTTTTAAAACAACCTTTATTTATCAGTACAAAAACGGTTGTCCCTTTTTTTCACCATTTACAAAAACAGTTCACAAATCCAGTTCACAGTATAAAACAACAAAACATCTATTTCCTTCCAAATAAAGAGCTAAACTCCAGTCGTTCCTCCACCACAGAGCAGATGGTGTTCTTATAACACCACCTCTCGTTAAAACTGAGCAGGTCCTTCATTTCTTTAAAAAAATTAAAATCAACTCAGACCCGGGCCCTGACCAGAGATAAGAACATACTGAGCAGATCCTGGTCCACCCCCTGCTGAGCCTGGTGCTTCCTGCTCAGATACAGTGCCAATTTTGCCTCACCCAGTATAAAATCCAGCAGGAGGTACTTCTGGGCCTCCCTCTTCCTGTACCCCGCCCCAAAAATAAAAACCCCATCAGACCAGGTTTCATCAAAAACAGAGAATAACATTTGTAAAACAGTGAACAAAGCTGTGAGCCTGTGACATTTCAAAAAACAGTGAACAAGAGTCTCTTCCTCGCCGCAGAAAGGACAGGCCGCGGACACAGTGGGATTCATCTTGTTCACCAGGCTGTTGACAGCCACGCCCCATGGAGGATCCTCCACTGCAGATCACCAGTTCTTTTGTTGGAGGGAGTTTGTAGAGGACCCTCCATGAAGGTCCCCAACCGGAGCCCAGGGTCCATCCCCCCTCCACACACAGTCCATCCTCCCATCCAGGTCTCTGCAGTTCATCACTTTAACACAAAGATTGTACAAAGTTTTCCCAGTCTGGGAGTAAAAAACAATGGGTTGGTGGTCACCCCCCTTTAGTAGTGGTCCAGAGCAGTTCCTGAGGTTGGGGTAGATCTTCAGATCCGGGAAGGGGTCCTCCGGATCCGGCACCTCCTCCCCCACCACGTACATCTTCAGGAGGCTTGTCTCCTGCTCAGAGAGCCGCTCTGCCCACTTCCTCAGAAGCTGGCCCGCATGGCCATACGACTGCAGGCCAAGAAGCTGAGCAGCAGCACCTCCATCCACCAGCCTCCACCCGACTTTGTTGATCAGAGTCTTGAGGGTGACCCCCCCCCCCTGGTGTACAGTGCGCTGGTGAGGCCTGGTGTGGACTGGTCCTGGATGTCCAGCCTGGACCCCCCCACCAGAGGCTCTGCCAGCAGCCAGTGTAGAGACACAGCAGGGGGCAACACAGTGCATCGAAAATAGTTCCAGACTCTAAAAACACTTTTATAAAACAATGACATATTGCGAAGGTTTAAAAAATTAAAATCCATTAAAAACAAAGTGGCATCAAGATTAAGAGCGTTGACTCTCTGTAAAACCGTGCTCATCACATCCTTCCAAACTAAAAAACTACTCGCAGTCAATAAATATTGTTGGATGTGTTGCAGCCGGAATGCTGCCACTCGGCTCTCGATGTGCACCAGGCCGTGACCCCCCTCCTCTTTAGGGAGGAAGAGAACAGATTGTGGGACCCAGTGCAATTTATCCCAAAAAAAGTCTAATAAAACCCTTTGTGTCTCCTTTATCAGTCCA
The DNA here is from genome assembly GCF_963422515.1 of Blennius ocellaris. Taxonomy (NCBI): domain Eukaryota; kingdom Metazoa; phylum Chordata; class Actinopteri; order Blenniiformes; family Blenniidae; genus Blennius; species Blennius ocellaris. The sequence continues at coordinate 3,319,091 of NC_137663.1, read as the reverse complement.
GGGGGGGGCGCCATGCAGGCCACCCGGTGCCACAAAGTGGAGGCCACCAGGTTATTGATCACCAAGGCTCTCCCCCTGAAAGACATCTTGGGCAGCACCCACCTCCACCTGTTCAATTTGCCTCGCACCTTGTCCAATAACCCCTCCCAGTTCTTCTCCATAAAAGCGTCCTCTCCCAGGTATACCCCCAAATATCTAGTCCCTCCTCTCCTCCACAATAATCCGGCTGGTAATATTGGCAGACCTCCGGTCCACCCCCCCACTGCCAGGGCTTCGCTCTTTCCCCAGTTGACCTTTGCCCCCGTCAGTAAATTAAAAGAACACACACACTTATCTAAAAGGTCAACGTCTTCTTGGGTGGATATTAAAACAATGATGTCATCAGCATATGCAGATAAAACCTTTTTAAAACCTGGAGGACTGAAGCCGCTGACAGTGGACCGGATGTTGTGGAGCAGAGGTTCAATGGACAGGGCGTAGAGCATACCTGAGAGAGCACAGCCCTGCCGGACCCCCCTCCTGACTTTAAAAGAGGTTCAATAGACAGGGCGTAGAGCATACCTGAGAGAGCACAGCCCTGCCGGACCCCCCTCCTGACTTTAAAAGAGGTTCAATGGACAGGGCGTAGAGCATACCTGAGAGAGCACAGCCCTGCCGGACCCCCCTCCTGACTTTAAAAGAGGTTCAATAGACAGGGAGGAGAGCATACCTGAGAGAGCACAGCCCTGCCGGACCCCCCTCCTGACTTTAAAAGAGGTTCAATAGACAGGGAGGAGAGCATACCTGAGAGAGCACAGCCCTGCCGGACCCCCCTCCTGACCTTAAAAGGAGCACTCAGCCCCCGTTGATCTTCAGTACACTCTCAATGTCCTGGTACAACACTTTGATCATTGCTATCAGACCTGGGTTGAGACTAAACTGGGCCAGAACTTTCCACAGATAGAGGAGCTCAACCCGGTCAAAAGCTTTTTCTTGGTCCAACGAAATGAGACCAACATCTGCACCCAAAAAACTAGAGACGTCCAAAACATCAGGAATTAGAGACACATTGTCTCTGATGGACCTGCCGGGCACACAGTAGGTCTGGTCTAGATGGAGGACGTCGTCCAGCACCCCTCTGAGCCTGTTGGCCAGGGCCTTGGAGAGGATCTTATAATAACACAGGAGGGAGACGACCTCCAGTTCTTCATGTCTCTCAGGTCTCCTTTCTTGGGCAGCAGCGTGATCACCGCCCTCCTGCAGCTCGTTGAGGCTCTCCGTCAGGACCTCCAGGACGTCCCCCCCAAGCTCCTTCCAGAAAGCCCTGTAAAACTCCACTGGGAGCCCATCCATCCCCGGAGATTTGCCCCCCTGCATGCTCTGCAGAGCAGCAAGCAGTTCGTCCTGTGTCAGGGGGTCTCCGAGGTCAGGGGTCTCCTCAGTGTAAGTTCTCTGGAGTCCACCACAGAGGGTGTCAAACAGGGCCTGGTCCTCCTGGTACTGGCTCTCGTAGAGCTCGGTGTAGAACTCGGCTGCTGCCCTCCGGATCTCCCCAGACTCTGTTAGATCCTCTCCATTAGCCGACTTCAAGGAGTAAATGAAGCGACTCTGCCCGTTTCTTTTCTCCAGACCAAAGAAGTAGCTAGACGGCACATCCATCAGACTGACCCCCTGGTACCTGGAGCGAACCAGCGCCCCCTGGGCCTGTATGCCCAGCAGGCGCTCCATCATAGTACTCTTAGTCTTCAGAGCTTCAAAATGCTCTGGATTTCCAGTAGAACCAGTGTGAAGGTTCACTAAGTCAATCTCTAGATTCCTCAGCGATCGTGTGACGTCCCTCGTGACATATTGAGTGTACTGCTGACAGAGTTGTTTGATTTTGACCTTGCCACGGTCCCACCACTGCCTCAGAGAGTTAAACCCCGAAAACTTCGCCAAAAAAACCGCACAGTGTCTGTAAAATTAGAGTCAGCGAGCAAAGAAATGTTAAAAAGCCAATATGTGCTGCGTGGCCTAATATTAGTGATAAAAACACTGCTAAGAACCAATGAGTGGTCACTAAAACCTACAGGTGACATAAAACACTCCCTAACTGCCCCAAAGTGGTGCTAAAACAATAAAATCTGTCCAGTCTGGCCAGTGAGATAGAGCCGTCTCTAAAAGAACTCCAGGAGTACTGTCTGGTTCTTCCATACTTCCTCCTCCAGACGTCTACCAGGTCATGCGTCTCGGCCAGGCTGTTAAAAACTCTCTGGGACTGTTTGTGAGGTTCCCTGTGGTTCCTGTCTAAAAGGTCATCCTGCGTACAGTTAAAATCCCCCTAAAAACAAGAAATCAGTGGAATCACAGTGCATTAAAAAACTGTTCAGTTCATTTAAAAGTACAACTCTGTCAGATCATCAACGGGAGCATAAATATTAATAAATACAAACTGCTGCTGCTCAACGTCGCCGTGACGACCATGAACCTCCCTTTAATTTTTTCCTCCATTGTGAAAGTGATGGGAGTGAAATTGTTGGAAAAGAGGATTGCAACCCCCCCACTGACTGAAGTGAGGGAGCTCAAGCAGACCTGTCCCCCCCACTCAGACCTCCATTCCATCTCACTAGCTGCATCACTGTGCGTCTCCTGCACCAACATCTATCTTTTTCAGCTGACCAGCTCATACAGCAGCATTCTCTTCTTCATGTTGTTTGCACCATTTAAATTGAGAGTGGCGACTCTGAAACTGGAGCTCATTAGAAAGAAGAACACCACCCACAACACAAATAGGATAGAGTGACTATATAGTGTCGTCATCATCTCTTAGAAGGAGTTGCCTCACTTTCACTACGAACTTTTTAATCCTGAACACCTCCTGGTCAGAGAACACCTCCTGGTCAGAGAACCCCTCCTGTTCAGAGAACACCTCCTGTTCAGAGAACCCCTCCTGTTCAGAGAACACCTCCTGGTCAGAGAACCCTCCTGTTCAGAGAACCCCTCCTGTTCAGAGAACACCTCCTGTTCAGAGAACACCTCCTGGTCAGAGAACCCCTCCTGTTCAGAGAACCCCTCCTGTTCAGAGAACCCCTCCTGGTCAGAGAACCCTCCTGTTCAGAGAACCCCTCCTGTTCAGAGAACACCTCCTGGTCAGAGAACCCTCCTGTTCAGAGAACCCCTCCTGTTCAGAGAACCCCTCCTGTTCAGAGAACACCTCCTGGTCAGAGAACCCCTCCTGGTCAGAGAACCCTCCTGGTCAGAGAACCCCTCCTGGTCAGAGAACCCCTCCTGGTCAGAGAACCCCTCCTCTCCTCTGACATTCATGTTTGTTTGGGCTCTTCGGATGAACCGTTCTCTGTCCGGGAAGAACTCCTCCACCACCACGCCCTTTTTATTCTTCGTTCTCAGTAAAAACTTCTTCATGTCCATTACGCCGTACCCGTCATTTACTGTCTCCTCCTCAAGGGGGTTACTGCTGCCTCCTCCACCCTCCTCCACCCTCCTCAGATTGAGCTGAGATCAGCTGCAGCCTCCTGAGAAACAGAGAGCCCCCCCTTTATCCTGGGTCACCTTCTTCGCCTTTGGGCCTCTCTCCTCCACCTGCTTCCGTTTATCCCTCAGAACCCTCTTGTTGCCCTCCTCCACCTCAACCTCCATCTCTGCCTCCACCTCCACCCTCACGCCAGCCTCCATTGGTTCCCCTGCCTCGTCCTGACCTTCAGGGAGACTGCTGCCTCTCTGAGAGACCAGCCCATCTGCTCCACCCGCTAACTCCCCTGAGGGTCCAGCTCAGCTGCACCACCCACACCCTCCTCTCGAGACTGAGAAAGCTCCCCTTCCCCACCACGTCTATCCTCTCCTCACCTCCTGCACCACCATCTGCCTCTCCCCCCCTTCAACAACAACACCAGCCTCTACTTCACCTTCTCCACCTATACCAGTCGCTTCACCACTTTCATCAGTTGCTTCACCACCTCTATTACTTACACCAGCCTCCTCCTCCCCACCCTCCCTCCACCACTCTTCTCCACCTCAGGCTCCCCCCCAACTATCTTCTCCCTGCTATTCTGTCCCTCACTCCTCGCCTCTGGCCGTTGTCCGCCTACACCCCCCCACACACTTCCTCCACCCCCTTCACTTCTACTCCCTCCTGCACCGTCACCTCTACCTCCACCTCCTGCACCTCGTCCTGTCCCACTGGCCCCCTCCTCAGGACAGGACCTCCTCTGGTGCCCCTCCTGTCCACACCCAAAGCACTTCATAGTGTCGGTGGTGGCAAACAGGACGTAGTCGAACCCGTCTACGTCCACCTTGAAGGACAGGTTTAACTCCTGCTTGCTGTCCTCCATCACCATGAGGAGCTCCTCCTGTGGGAGATGATGTGCCTGAACTCCGGCTCCTTACAGCCTGAGGACAGCTTCCTCACAGGAGACACCACCCTTCCATACCTGGATAGCAGCTCCACCAGGGTTCCATCCTCCACTAGTGGTGGAACGTTCCCCACCAGGACTCTCTTGGCCGGTGTGCTCAGAGGCATCACCTCCACCAGCGTGTCCCTCATCACCTCCACCAGCGTGTCCCTCATCACCACACCAGCGTGTCCATCATCACCTCCACCAGCGTGTCCCTCATCACCACACCAGCGTGTCCCTCATCACCTCCACCAGCGTGTCCCTCATCACCTCCACCAGCGTGCCCCTCATCACCACACCAGCGTGTCCCTCACCACCTCCACCAGCGTGTCCCTCATCACCTCCACCAGCGTGTCCCTCATCACCACACCAGCGTGTCCCTCATCACCTCCACCAGCGTGTCCCTCATCACCTCCACCAGCGTGTCCCTCATCACCTCCACCAGCGTGTCCCTCATCACCACACCAGCGTGTCCCTCATCACCTCCACCAGCGTGTCCCTCATCACCTCCACCAGCGTGTCCCTCATCACCTCCACCAGCGTGTCCCTCATCACCACACCAGCGTGTCATCATCACCTCCACCAGCGTGTCCCTCATCACCACACCAGCGTTGTCCCTCATCACCTCCACCAGCGTGTCCCTCATCACCTCCACCAGCGTGTCCCTCATCACCTCCACCAGCGTATGTCCCTCATCACCACACCAGCGTGTCCCTCATCACCTCCACCAGCGTGTCCCTCATCACCTCCACCAGCGTGTCCCTCATCACCACACCAGCGTGTCCCTCATCACCTCCACCAGCGTGTCCCTCATCACCACACCAGCGCGTCCCTCATCACCTCCACCAGCGCGTCCCTCATCACCTCCACCAGCGTGTCCCTCATCACCACACCAGCGTGTCCCTCATCACCACACCAGCGTGTCCCTCATCACCACACCAGCGTGTCCCTCATCACCACACCAGCCGAGACCACAGCATTAGCCTTCTCCACCTCCCTCACAAACATCACCACCGCACCATTCATTCTGGCAGCAGACACAATGTCTGCCGCCCCCACCACCTTCGCCACCTCCGTCACACACTCCTCCATCGAGCAGGAGAACCCGGGGCTCAGTTTGAACCCGTGCTTCCTGCTCAGCTTGGTGGAAGCCATGGCGCTACACCGCTAGCGCGATGCTAACCGCACCACAGCCTCACCAAACCGGACTATCACATTCACTCTTCACACACACTCACTCCACAAAGTATCACACCATAAAACTATGGTGTGATACTTCTGAACACACTCTAATATCCCAAAAAAGAGACTTTCTCACCAACTCCACTCAGAGCTCCTCACCGCACTCCTCACACTCAGAGAGAGAGAGAGAGAGAGAGAGAGAGAGAGAGAGAGAGAGAGAGAGAGAGAGAGAGAGAGAGAGAGAGAGAGAGAGAGAGAGAGAGAGAGAGAGAGAGAGAGAGAGAGAGAGAGAGAGAGAGAGAGAGAGAGAGAGAGAGAGAGAGAGAGAGAGAGAGAGAGAGAGAGCTGTGGTTCTTTTATTAAACATTTAGGTTAATTGATTGTTTGTGTTCACGTGATATTATTGGCCCGTTTATTGAGCAAAAGGTGTTTTAAAAACAGAAGTATTGTGTGACATCTTTTCTCTGTGTTGCCGCTGGAACAACACGCAGCCTGTGTTCCAGGACCTCATGATTTATAAATGAAGCTCTGCACTGAGACCAAACAAACTGTTATCTGACTTAGTAGAATGTGATCACAACTGGCGTATAAAGGGTTACGTTTCAGTGGTATTGGATCAGATCATGACATAGAATAAACAAGAACCAATTCACAAAGAAGAAAATTGTGTTTTATTCCAATTTAAGGTTCAAAGTACAAATGGTCTTTTTAACAGAGCCAATATAACTTTATGGGTATAAGTGTGAGCCCAAGTGCATAACTTCAGGTATTTATCTGCATCTATTTGAGACGTGAACATTTTACATGAAGGTTGAATTCCATTTAGGTAAAATGTCATGTCAGGTCATTGAACCAACTTGTGTCCTCTCTTAACCTTCATACCATACAGCTGCTGGAGTGATTGTTTACCTTTGTATTACTTTGTTAAATAGTGTTATTACCCAAAGGAACATTTTTAATTTCAAGTATGCATTGTCTTACGTTACAAATGCTTGAATTTATCAAATAATGTATTAGTTACATAACGTATGAAGCCCTGATCAATGAAAAACTCTGTTTCTGTGCAAATGAGTTTTTTTTCTGACAAAATAATTTAAAAAGTAGAATTTAAAGTCTATTTCTTTGAGTTGGCTGCTTCAGATCCATGGCATCACAGTAAAGACTGGACAGTTTCTCTATGAGAGTCAACTTTGACGACCAGAGACAACATTTGTCCATGGGGAAGGTTTCTTCTACATCATGATCCTCTTCTGCTGAAACAAGGAGACCAGAGTGGGACCTTTGCAGCTTCTTCTGCTGAAACAAGGAGACCAGAGTGGGACCTTTGCAGCTTCTGCTGGTTTGGATTTCCTCTTGGACACGCAGCAGACGGATCTGCTCCACCTTGGACTCCTGTCCGTAGTGAGGACACACCTTCAGGTGCTCTGAGATGGACGGGACGTCTTTGAAGCTCCAGAGATCCACCGGAGAGAACAAAGTGCTGAACTGCCAAACCTGTTTCCACAAAGAGATGGTAAGAGTGAGGAAGAGCAATCTACACATTGAGAGCTGTACAATGTCGTCTTTCATGTTCTCCTCCCTTCTGCTTCACCTCCACTTGGCTCCTCGGTGAGAGGAGGTCTTCCTCTCCCAGAGGAGGTGACCATCCCTCCGTCCTGCAGCAGAGACCAGCACACCTCCTCATGAGGCGGGACACCAGAGCAGCTGGGACAGGGACAGGCTGTCCAGGAGGCTGGACATGTGGCACAGCTCCTCCTCCTCCTCCCTCCTTCTCCCCCTCCTCCTCCTCCTCCTCCTTCTCCTCCTCCTCCTCCTCCTTCTCCCCCTCCTCCTCCTCCTCCTCCTCCTCCTTCTCCCCCTCCTCCTCCTCCTCCTCCTCCTCCTCCTCCTCCCCTCCT
>NC_137663.1:3296877-3311441 GCF_963422515.1 Blennius ocellaris | reverse complement strand
GGTGGCCAGGGGGTGGCCAGGGGGTGGCCAGGGGGTGACCAGGGGGTGGCCAGGGGGTGACCAGGGGGTGGCCAAGGCTATTTCAGGGGGTCCACAATGCAATTTGCAATTTGAGTCTCTTAATGTTAAAATGTACATACTAAGCACACAGGAGATGAGATTCTTGTGTATAATTTCAGTTTAATTTGCAGCTTATTTATTTACAAAATCATTTTTACAAAAAGGGTGAAAACACACACACACACACACACAAGCTACTCACTCACACTCACTCACTCAAAAAAAGGCATCAATATGCCAATAAACAATTTGACACCATGTTTGAACATTTGAACATAGTGCAGGTTTTAACTATGACCAGGGGTACTGTCTGACAGCCAAACTAGCCTTGGTCTAAGTAGAACATGGTGGAGACCAAACCAGCCTTGGTCTAAGTAGAACATGGTGGAGATCAAACCAGCCTTGGTCTAAGTAGAACATGGTGGAGACCAAACCAGCCTTGGTCTTAGTAGAACATGGTGGAGACCAAACCAGCCTTGGTCTAAGTAGAACATGGTGAAGACCAAACCAGCCTTGGTCTAAGTAGAACATGGTGGAGATCAAACCAGCCTTGGTCTAAGTAGAACATGGTGGAGACCAAACCAGCCTTGGTCTTAGTAGAACATGGTGGAGACCAAACTAGCCTTGGTCTAAGTAGAACATGGTGGAGACCAAACTAGCCTTGGTCTAAGTAGAACATGGTGGAGACCAAACCAGCCTTGGTCTAAGTAGAACATGGTGGAGATCAAACCAGCCTTGGTCTAAGTAGAACATGGTGGAGACCAAACTAGCCTTGGTCTAAGTAGAACATGGTGGAGACCAAACCAGCCTTGGTCTAAGTAGAACATGGTGGAGACCAAACTAGCCTTGGTCTAAGTAGAACATGGTGGAGACCAAACCAGCCTTGGTCTAAGTAGAACATGGTGGAGACCAAACCAGCCTTGGTCTAAGTAGAACATGGTGGAGACCAAACTAGCCTTGGTCTAAGTAGAACATGGTGGAGACCAAACCAGCCTTGGTCTAAGTAGAACATGGTGGAGACCAAACTAGCCTTGGTCTAAGTAGAACATGGTGGAGACCAAACCAGCCTTGGTCTCAGTAGAACATGGTGGAGACCAAACCAGCCTTGGTCTAAGTAGAACATGGTGGAGACCAAACCAGCCTTGGTCTAAGTAGAACATGGTGGAGATCAAACCAGCCTTGGTCTAAGTAGAACATGGTGGAGACCAAACTAGCCTTGGTCTAAGTAGAACATGGTGGAGACCAAACCAGCCTTGGTCTAAGTAGAACATGGTGGAGACCAAACTAGCCTTGGTCTAAGTAGAACATGGTGGAGACCAAACTAGCCTTGGTCTAAGTAGAACATGGTGGAGACCAAACTAGCCTTGGTCTAAGTAGAACATGGTGGAGACCAAACTAGCCTTGGTTAAGTAGAACATGGTGGAGACCAAACTAGCCTTGGTCTCAGTAGAACATGGTGGAGACCAAAACTAGCCTTGGTCTAAGTAGAACATGGTGGAGACCAAACCAGCCTTGGTCTAAGTAGAACATGGTGGAGACCAAACTAGCCTTGGTCTAAGTAGAACATGGTGGAGACCAAACTAGCCTTGGTCTAAGTAGAACATGGTGGAGACCAAACTAGCCTTGGTCTAAGTAGAACATGGTGGAGACCAAACTAGCCTTGGTCTAAGTAGAACATGGTGGAGACCAAACTAGCCTTGGTCTAAGTAGAACATGGTGGAGACCAAACTAGCCTTGGTCTAAGTAGAACATGGTGGAGACCAAACTAGCCTTGGTCTCAGTAGAACATGGTGGAGACCAAACTAGCCTTGGTCTAAGTAGAACATGGTGGAGACCAAACCAGCCTTGGTCTAAGTAGAACATGGTGGAGACCAAACCAGCCTTGGTCTAAGTAGAACATGGTGGAGACCAAACTACCTTATGCAGGTTCAGAAAAGCATAATCCTGCGGTTGTGGTGAGAAGTTGCAAAATGTTTCACAAAGTCATCCATGTTAGGGGAACGTGCCCTCCTTGACTCCATACTGAGAGTTCCAAGGTGACTTAACCTCATCAGCCATTGTTGTCCTGAGGTGAGTTTTGATGAGTTTTAAAGCAGAGAGGCTTCTCTCACAGGAAGCAGTGCTGACTGGAGTTACAACAGCAATCTTGCAAAGTCTGAATATCTCATGGAAAACCTCTTTGTAAGGTTCAAGAAACACAATAAAATCAAGCAAAGTAGATGGTCTGTCTAATCCATTTTTCACTCTCCTGTCAAGAAGTGGCTTGGTTTGGTGAACCTCGTGTTTGAGGTCACTGAGGTCTGACTCAAAGGTCTGTGCAAAAGCAAACAGAGGCTCCTCATTGAAGAAAGTTGCACTCTTTGGGTTCAGAGACTGCACTCCTTGCATGATCTCACAACTTTTCTTTGAAAAACGCCTCTTCAGCTCAGTTATGAGACAGTCAATCACCTGAAGATAGAGTGATCTGGGGAAGCCCTCATCATCACAGTTTCTCTGTCCTACCGTGCTCATCACCAGTGAATCCAGAAATCTATAGCTTATTCTAGGATGTCTGTTAGAGTGTGTTTGTACACCGATTTTGCACTGCTCAGCAAGCTCCTCAACCTCTTTCCATAGTTCACCAAAGTAAATCTCATTTCTGTAGTCCTGGAAAGTGTCTGTAAGGGCACCTACGAGATCCACAGCCCTTGCTAGATCAAGAGTGCTGGACTGGAGCATGTCGGAAAGACATTTGGCAAGTTGAATATTCACATTTTCCAGCTAGTTGACAGGCTAGCTACCATCTTCACGTTACATTCTGAATATATTTTATTTTCAGTTTCATATAACGTATACAAACAGCAGTATTCCAACAGTATAGAGACATAACAAAGGGCAAGACGTGAAGGATACACCACTCTTCACGTTACATTTCATTTAAACCAACAGAGCATGAAACAGCTAACTTAGCTGGCTAATTGTCTGCTAGTTTCATTCCACTAAAATCATCAGAGAAACATGTTAATATATCCTAAGCTGTAGATGTCATGAGATGGAAGCTGCCAACAGCCACTCGTTACGTTACGTTACGTTACGTTACGTTACGTTACGTTACGTTACGTTGCGTTGCGTTGCGTTGCGTTGCGTTGCGTTGCGTTGCGTTGCGTTGCGTTGCGTTACGTTGCGTTACGTTACGTTACGTTACGTTACGTTACGTTACGTTACGTTACGTTGCGTTACGTTGCGTTACGTTACGTTACATGTAATTCGGGTTGCTGCTTAACGTGAGCTTGATACCTCTGGCTTGTAGCGAAACGATCTCCTCTCTGAACACAAAAGTGATTTTAAACAGTGACTCATTAGGACACCACCGTAAAACTTACTTTAGACACTGTGCATGACTGACATTTATCCTTCTTCTCTTCTTCTTTTTCCCGCTTTCTTGGTCTCCTGTTTCAGTTGAAATCATCCAGCAACGAGAACGTTAATTCTTCTTCTATTGTCCTAATAAAAGTGGATTACATCTCTTTGTGGTAGATAGCGCCAACTACTGTACAGGAGAGACTTAGCAGTCAATAGGCGTCACTGATTTCAAAATCCAACAAGCTGCTTTCGACAAGACGTACGGTGCTGTGATATGTCAATCATCTGGGGGGGCACCTGGGGGGTCCAATCAGATTTCAGGGGGGTCCAGTGCTACCCCGGCCTCCCCTCTAGCTCCGCCTCTGATTGCGTGAGAAAATGATTATTAATCTTACAGAAATGTATTTAAAGTATCTGGATCACTAATATAAACTTTATATTTTGCAACAACATGAACTCTTGGAAAATATATTAGTTCTAATTGGCTATTATAATTATTCTCTTCTCACTTTTTTCAGTTTAATGATATGTTTATCAAGCACAGGTGGAATTACTGCAACATGTTCTGAGCCAATCATTGGTGAGTCGTTACTTCCTAGCTTTAATAGAGACAAATATTAACTCAATATTAAAGAGCTTCATTTTCACTCTGAGCTGTTTTTGGTTAAAGCAATGATTTTACGATTTCATTTTCTACAGATACCTGGAGACAAAAACATGTCCGAGGATTAAACAGGTTCCTGTTCTTTGTCCACATGAACGAGGAAGTCAGGAGAACAAAAGAACATAATGCAGGAGCTCACTTTGGTTTTACAAGATGAACTGAGGTCAATTACACTTTACAGATTTTGCAGCACTTTATTCAATGCTGATGCTCGTCTACACTCTTGTCTACGAATGCTTCACTTTATCATGCACACAGAAGAGGAGCAGAGTAGTAAAACTCTAGTTTTCTCTCTCACATCTACAAAACAGCTATTTTCTCCACTATCTGTCTCTTGGTCAAGCTACTTTGCCCAAATGCCTAAAAACAACATCAATTATGCCCATGCCAAAACATCACAGCCCAAGTACACTCAATACTATCGCCCCATCGCCCCGATTGCTCTGCGATAGAAAGCATTTTAACAAACTGCATCACAACCTGGTATGGGAAGTGTACTGTGGTGGAGTGTGAGTCACTACAGTGGGTGGTGAAAACAGCCCAGCTCATTATCAGGACTCCACTCACTACCCTCCAGAACATCCAGAGCAAGGCTCTCTGCGTAGGGCTCTGAAAATTGTGAAGGACTCCTCCCATCCTGCACACTGATTTTTAGCCTCCTGCCCTCTGGCCGCCGCTACAGGAGCCTCCGGGCCAGAACCAGCAGGCTCCGAGACACTTTCTTCCTCAGAGCAGTCACTCTACTGAACTCTCACCCCGTTAAAGCACGTTGATGGCACTTAGTCCATTAAGTGTAATATAATGTCATTAATGCAGATACTAGTAATAGCAACCTCACGCTGTTCCTTAGGGTTAGGGTTAGGGTTAGAGGACAGATTGGATGAAGTGTCCATCAGAGGCATTGACTCAGAATGTGACATGTCAGATGTAGAGGACCCAGACTGTTGTCCCCCACTGAACAAGGCCAGTCAGACACAGAGGAGTCCTCTGAAGAGGCACAATATTCCAAGTAGTCAGCCAGGGCCTGCACCTGGGTTTAGTACTGTCTCCCCAATAGATGCAAGGAAGCTGTTCATGTCTGATAATATAATAGAAGAGGTGCTGATGGAAGTGAGAAGAACTGGGATGTACCAGTCTGTATGTTTTTTAGGAGTCCTCTACATAACCCATCCGTCCTGGATCAATTGTATGACAAGGTCCACAGGGATCCTCGCTGGCCTCCTAGCAGCCATGTTACTTTAGATAAATAAATAAAAAGATTAGAAAGGACAATGTTTAAAATGCACAGAAAACTATAAATCATATTACAACACAGTTGGCCACTGTGAGCGAACACAATACCGTGTTGTCTACCTAAATACAATACTGTTAGCTAACAACAAAGTAGGCTAATCTGGTCACACATTTTATCACTAATCTGATCACACATCATAATCTGCCAATGAAAAATAAGTTCATAAATGGAGATAATACTTACATGTACGTTGCTGGGTAAAAATGACCTCCAGGGTGGTGAGACTGCTGACATCACATGTGTCAGTGGGACAGTATTGACAGTCAAAGTTGCATTAGATGTGTGAGATGATATCAGATGTGTAAGTGGGACTGTCAGAGTTGCTAAGAATTAAAGTTTCATAGAAGATTCCATAGGAACTGCTTGTGGAACAGTGGGGTCATGATACAAAAACTGTAATTTCTTAAAATTAATGAAAAAAGAAATAAAAATGCAAATGTCTTCATGTCACAAACATGTTTTATGAGGAATACCTAGAATATGAATACATTACGAACGCTTCATTTTAAAGATGTTGAAGAATTACAACCTGTGGGGTCTTTTTTAATCCCATGTGTGCATCTAAAGGTTAATTCACACATTCACAGAACTAAGATGAAGCCACACAAATATATTATAATCCTGTCCTGTCAGTGTTTTCTATCATCATATTCATGTCCTGTGTCTCTTGACTTTCCACTTCCTGTTTCAGGCTTGCGGTGTTCATCGTTGGCACACTTTGCTGGACGAGCCGCTGGCCGACTCGTCAGACTCAACATTGCCTCTACATGTCCTGATGTTGGGAACAGCTGGCCTGAGCGTCATCTCCACCAGGAGCCATCAATACAACCTTTATTAGATTTTTTTTCTAATTGTACCAAAACGGTGGCTTGTGTTGCATTGTTGAAATGAAAGGAATTAATTTTGTCCTTTTTAGTTTGACTTAAATCTTTTAATAATAAATATTTGATGTTATATTTTCAGGAGTGTTGTTTTCTGCAGAATGTTTGTGTTTTGATCTGCTGAATGTAAACAATTTCCCATAAAACATCAATAACATTTTATATTCATTAAATATTTTAAATCTTTCAGTTGTCATATTATCCATTTTAATGTTTTAACTCTTTAACTTTAATAGTTCTTTTAATCACTTCAGCCCATTGTCTATTTCAGCTGTTTTGACAGTTTGAGCTCTTTTACCATCACAACTCTTTCAGTTATTGTTGCTTTAGTTTCACTCAATAGTTTAGCCATCATTGCTGTTTTGGTCATTTCAACTGTCATTTTCAACAATGGAGGGTAATTACTTTGTCTTTTAACCCTCCTTTCGTGTCCCGGTCCAATCTGACCGATTTAAACTTAAAACACTCAAAAGTATTGTGTTTGACATCTGATTGCCTCAAGGCCTTATGATATCCTCCACACGATGCACTTGAACATATAAAAGTGGTGATCACCTCTTTCATTGAGTTTTAAGTGTTTTAATCAACCTTGTTCCACCTGTAGTGTCCCGGTCAAACGTGACCACCATAGGAAATGAATGGCAGCCCTACTATCTTCATCCATAGTCATCCTCCCTCATGATTCCTGGTGATACAATGCATCACATCTTCACACAGACTAGAAGGAGTCTGTTATGTGAACCACACCTTCCACACTCATCAACATCTTCACACAGACCTCATATATACAGCTTGATGTTTGCTTTGCAATCCTTTTCCTCTGAGCACAATGAGGAGGCGACTGACCAAGCGGTTCTCTGTCGAAGACGTTCTGGTCCAGCTTTTTGGACATGATGAAGAGGACACTGAAACTGAACCAGAGATAGAGGAGGATGTCTCAGAAGTGGAGGACAACACAGATTTTGATCCAGACTTTGAGGAGACTGACCAGTCAGCAGAGGGAGAGGGAGAGACACCTGAAGAACATACCTGAGGAGACATTCCAGTCCCAGAGGACACTTGCTCTGGTCTTCATCCCCCCAGGACAGAGGAAATAGAGCGAGAGTGGAAAACATCATCAAGATGACGCCAGGCCAACATGGTATACAATATCTCATGTGGATGACCTCAAGTCCAGCTTCCAACTCTTTTTACCAGAGTCTGTTGAGGGAATTCTACTGGAGAGGACAAACCTGGAGGGGAAGTGTGTGTTTGGGGACACCTGGAGACAAATGGACCTGGAAGACCTCCAAGTCTACATTGGTCTGTTGATTTCAGCAGGAGTATATTGCTCAAATGATGAGGCTACAAAAAGTCTGTGGGATGCAGCGTCTGGCAGGTCTTTATTCCAGCAACGATGTCCTGACAACAGTTTCATGTCCTTTCAAGAATGATTCAATTTGTCTGGTAGGAGTGTGAAGCCCCAGCCTCAACCCCTGCCCTGGCTGATCTCCCCACCTTGGCTGATCTCCCCACCTTGGCTGATCTTCCCCAACAAGGACATGGGCAGGAAATGGAATCATGTGAGCTCTGAGTCCCCAGAAACAACAAAACACACCTGAGAGGCTGCAAATGTGATGCCTGTGGTTGTATGACCCACTGTGACCTGAGTGTCACATGACACTCGTGCATGGATACACACACACACACACACACACACACACACACACACACACACACACACACACACACACACACACACACACACACTTTTACATTACATTCATTGTATTACATTAATTTTGTAATATATTTTCGGTGCCGATTTGTATTTTCACTGCAGTTATTTTACGTCTATTTCTATAAATTCATGTTAAACACAACTTTGAGACTTTGTTCACAGCTAAAGAATGTTTGCATAACAATTTGGTGATGAAAAATGTTGTTTTTTTTGTGCTAATTTAAGAGCAGTTAAAACCCATCGGTCAATTTTGACTGGGAACACTAAAGTAGGGGCGGGAGGTGAACACGACAGGAGGGTTAAATCAGTTTTGTCATTTGAACTCAAAACATGTGCTCATAGCTGTTGGGTGCAGACTTTGACACTAGAGGGAGACAAACACTCCATTCAACCCTGAAGCCCTGTGCAGGAAATGTCTCTTTCTCAGGCACTGAAAACTTTCTTCTTGTTGTTGTTTTCTTAGCCATGAAAATGTTGTTTTTAGAAATATTTGATTTCCTCCATATTCAATGTACAATATGTTTTCTGTTACTATAGAACTGTTAACTACAAGACTTGTAAACTTATATCATAACCACATCATCTAACCCAGTTTAATTGTTCATTGAGCAGTTTAAAAAAAACAACAACAAAAACAACAAAAAACTGATTAAACCAAGTAATGTTTGGAAATATCTTTAGGAAAAAAACATTTCACAAAACTTTTTTTGCTAAATACACGACATTCCAATGTTTTAGTGTTTCTAGGTGGCGTGAGAGAGCACATTCTGCCACTCTGGGCGTTAATTTTTACATTTCCTTAAATGTTTCGCCATGTTCGGCATGTTTCATCCTGTTTCATCATGTTCAGTGGGTTTCATCCTGTTTCATCATGTTCAGTGGGTTTCATCCTGTTTCATCATGTTCAGTGGGTTTCATCCTGTTTCATCATGTTCAGTGGGTTTTTCCTGTTTCATCATGTTCAGTGGGTTTCATCCTGTTTCATCATGTTCAGTGGGTTTCATCCTGTTTCATCATGTTCAGTGGGTTTTTCCTGTTTCATCATGTTCAGTGGGTTTCATCCTGTTTCATCATGTTCAGTGGGTTTCATCCTGTTTCATCATGTTCAGTGGGTTTTTCCTGTTTCATCATGTTCAGTGGGTTTTTCCTGTTTCATCATGTTCAGTGGGTTTCATCCTGTTTCATCATGTTCAGTGGGTTTCATCCTGTTTCATCATGTTCAGTGGGTTTTTCCTGTTTCATCATGTTCAGTGGGTTTCATCCTGTTTCATCATGTTCAGTGGGTTTCATCCTGTTTCATCATGTTCAGTGGGTTTTTCCTGTTTCATCATGTTCAGTGGGTTTCATCCTGTTTCATCATGTTCAGTGGGTTTCATCCTGTTTCATCATGTTCAGTGGGTTTTTCCTGTTTCATCATGTTCAGTGGGTTTTTCCTGTTTCATCATGTTCAGTGGGTTTTTCCTGTTTCATCATGTTCAGTGGGTTTCATCCTGTTTCATCATGTTCAGTGGGTTTCATCCTGTTTCATCATGTTCAGTGGGTTTCATCCTGTTTCATCATGTTCAGTGGGTTTTTCCTGTTTCATCATGTTCAGTGGGTTTTTCCTGTTTCATCATGTTCAGTGGGTTTTTCCTGTTTCATCATGTTCAGTGGGTTTCATCCTGTTTCATCATGTTCAGTGGGTTTCATCCTGTTTCATCATGTTCAGTGGGTTTTTCCTGTTTCATCATGTTCAGTGGGTTTCATCCTGTTTCATCATGTTCAGTGGGTTTTTCCTGTTTCATCATGTTCAGTGGGTTTTATCCTGTTTCATCATGTTCAGTGGGTTTCATCCTGTTTCATCATGTTCAGTGGGTTTTTCCTGTTTCATCATGTTCAGTGGGTTTTATCCTGTTTCATCATGTTCAGTGGGTTTCATCCTGTTTCATCATGTTCAGTGGGTTTTTCCTGTTTCATCATGTTCAGTGGGTTTTTCCTGTTTCATCATGTTCAGTGGGTTTCATCCTGTTTCATCATGTTCAGTGGGTTTCATCCTGTTTCATCATGTTCAGTGGGTTTCATCCTGTTTCATCATGTTCAGTGGGTTTCATCCTGTTTCATCATGTTCAGTGGGTTTCATCCTGTTTCATCATGTTCAGTGGGTTTTTCCTGTTTCATCATGTTCAGTGGGTTTCATCCTGTTTCATCATGTTCAGTGGGTTTCATCCTGTTTCATCATGTTCAGTGGGTTTTTCCTGTTTCATCATGTTCAGTGGGTTTCATCCTGTTTCATCATGTTCAGTGGGTTTCATCCTGTTTCATCATGTTCAGTGGGTTTTTCCTGTTTCATCATGTTCAGTGGGTTTCATCCTGTTTCATCATGTTCAGTGGGTTTCATCCTGTTTCATCATGTTCAGTGGGTTTTTCCTGTTTCATCATGTTCAGTGGGTTTTTCCTGTTTCATCATGTTCAGTGGGTTTCATCCTGTTTCATCATGTTCAGTGGGTTTCATCCTGTTTCATCATGTTCAGTGGGTTTCATCCTGTTTCATCATGTTCAGTGGGTTTCATCCTGTTTCATCATGTTCAGTGGGTTTTTCCTGTTTCATCATGTTCAGTGGGTTTTTCCTGTTTCATCATGTTCAGTGGGTTTCATCCTGTTTCATCATGTTCAGTGGGTTTTTCCTGTTTCATCATGTTCAGTGGGTTTTTCCTGTTTCATCATGTTCAGTGGGTTTTTCCTGTTTCATCATGTTCAGTGGGTTTTTCCTGTTTCATCATGTTCAGTGGGTTTTTCCTGTTTCATCATGTTCAGTGGGTTTTTCCTGTTTCATCATGTTCAGTGGGTTTCATCCTGTTTCATCATGTTCAGTGGGTTTCATCCTGTTTCATCATGTTCAGTGGGTTTTTCCTGTTTCATCATGTTCAGTGGGTTTTTCCTGTTTCATCATGTTCAGTGGGTTTTTCCTGTTTCATCATGTTCAGTGGGTTTTTCCTGTTTCATCATGTTCAGTGGGTTTTTCCTGTTTCATCATGTTCAGTGGGTTTCATCCTGTTTCATCATGTTCAGTGGGTTTTTTCTGTTTCATCATGTTCAGTGGGTTTCATCCTGTTTCATCATGTTCAGTGGGTTTTTCCTGTTTCATCATGTTCAGTGGGTTTTTCCTGTTTCATCATGTTCAGTGGGTTTCATCCTGTTTCATGTTCAGTGGGTTTCATCCTGTTTCATCATGTTCAGTGGGTTTCATCCTGTTTCATCATGTTCAGTGGGTTTCATCCTGTTTCATCATGTTCAGTGGGTTTTTCCTGTTTCATCATGTTCAGTGGGTTTTTCCTGTTTCATCATGTTCAGTGGGTTTTTCCTGTTTCATCATGTTCAGTGGGTTTTTCCTGTTTCATCATGTTCAGTGGGTTTTTCCTGTTTCATCATGTTCAGTGGGTTTCATCCTGTTTCATCATGTTCAGTGGGTTTTTCCTGTTTCATCATGTTCAGTGGGTTTTTCCTGTTTCATCATGTTCAGTGGGTTTTTCCTGTTTCATCATGTTCAGTGGGTTTTTCCTGTTTCATCATGTTCAGTGGGTTTCATCCTGTTTCATCATGTTCAGTGGGTTTCATCCTGTTTCATCATGTTCAGTGGGTTTCATCCTGTTTCATCATGTTCAGTGGGTTTTTCCTGTTTCATCATGTTCAGTGGGTGTCATCCTGTTTCATCATGTTCAGTGGGTTTCATCCTGTTTCATCATGTTCAGTGGGTTTTTCCTGTTTCATCATGTTCAGTGGGTTTTTCCTGTTTCATCATGTTCAGTGGGTTTCATCCTGTTTCATCATGTTCAGTGGGTTTTTCCTGTTTCATCATGTTCAGTGGGTTTCATCCTGTTTCATCATGTTCAGTGGGTTTCATCCTGTTTCATCATGTTCAGTGGGTTTTTCCTGTTTCATCATGTTCAGTGGGTTTTTCCTGTTTCATCATGTTCAGTGGGTTTCATCCTGTTTCATCATGTTCAGTGGGTTTCATCCTGTTTCATCATGTTCAGTGGGTTTCATCCTGTTTCATCATGTTCAGTGGGTTTTTCCTGTTTCATCGTGTTCAGTGGGTTTCATCCTGTTTCATCATGTTCAGTGGGTTTCATCCTGTTTCATCATGTTCAGTGGGTTTCATCCTGTTTCATCATGTTCAGTGGGTTTTTCCTGTTTCATCATGTTCAGTGGGTTTTTCCTGTTTCATCATGTTCAGTGGGTTTCATCCTGTTTCATCATGTTCAGTGGGTTTCATCCTGTTTCATCATGTTCAGTGGGTTTCATCCTGTTTCATCATGTTCAGTGGGTTTTTCCTGTTTCATCGTGTTCAGTGGGTTTCATCCTGTTTCATCATGTTCAGTGGGTTTCATCCTGTTTCATCATGTTCAGTGGGTTTCATCCTGTTTCATCATGTTCAGTGGGTTTTTCCTGTTTCATCATGTTCAGTGGGTTTCATCCTGTTTCATCATGTTCAGTGGGTTTTTCCTGTTTCATCATGTTCAGTGGGTTTCATCCTGTTTCATCATGTTCAGTGGGTTTTTCCTGTTTCATCATGTTCAGTGGGTTTCATCCTGTTTCATCATGTTCAGTGGGTTTTTCCTGTTTCATCATGTTCAGTGGGTTTTTCCTGTTTCATCATGTTCAGTGGGTTTCATCCTGTTTCATCATGTTCAGTGGGTTTCATCCTGTTTCATCATGTTCAGTGGGTTTTTCCTGTTTCATCGTGTTCAGTGGGTTTCATCCTGTTTCATCATGTTCAGTGGGTTTCATCCTGTTTCATCATGTTCAGTGGGTTTCATCCTGTTTCATCATGTTCAGTGGGTTTTTCCTGTTTCATCATGTTCAGTGGGTTTCATCCTGTTTCATCATGTTCAGTGGGTTTTTCCTGTTTCATCATGTTCAGTGGGTTTCATCCTGTTTCATCATGTTCAGTGGGTTTTTCCTGTTTCATCATGTTCAGTGGGTTTCATCCTGTTTCATCATGTTCAGTGGGTTTTTCCTGTTTCATCATGTTCAGTGGGTTTTTCCTGTTTCATCATGTTCAGTGGGTTTCATCCTGTTTCATCATGTTCAGTGGGTTTCATCCTGTTTCATCATGTTCAGTGGGTTTCATCCTGTTTCATCATGTTCAGTGGGTTTTTCATGTTTCATCGTGTTCAGTGGGTTTCATCCTGTTTCATCATGTTCAGTGGGTTTCATCCTGTTTCATCATGTTCAGTGGGTTTCATCCTGTTTCATCATGTTCAGTGGGTTTCATCCTGTTTCATCATGTTCAGTGGGTTTTTCCTGTTTCATCGTGTTCAGTGGGTTTCATCCTGTTTCATCATGTTCAGTGGGTTTCATCCTGTTTCATCATGTTCAGTGGGTTTCATCCTGTTTCATCATGTTCAGTGGGTTTTTCCTGTTTCATCATGTTCAGTGGGTTTCATCCTGTTTCATCATGTTCAGTGGGTTTTTCCTGTTTCATCATGTTCAGTGGGTTTCATCCTGTTTCATCATGTTCAGTGGGTTTTTCCTGTTTCATCATGTTCAGTGGGTTTCATCCTGTTTCATCATGTTCAGTGGGTTTTTCCTGTTTCATCATGTTCAGTGGGTTTTTCCTGTTTCATCATGTTCAGTGGGTTTCATCCTGTTTCATCATGTTCAGTGGGTTTCATCCTGTTTCATCATGTTCAGTGGGTTTCATCCTGTTTCATCATGTTCAGTGGGTTTTTCATGTTTCATCGTGTTCAGTGGGTTTCATCCTGTTTCATCATGTTCAGTGGGTTTCATCCTGTTTCATCATGTTCAGTGGGTTTCATCCTGTTTCATCATGTTCAGTGGGTTTCATCCTGTTTCATCATGTTCAGTGGGTTTCATCCTGTTTCATCATGTTCAGTGGGTTTTATGCCCGCTCTCTAATAATAAGAAGAAACATTACAAATACAACAGGGTTCTGGGGCCTCATTTATAAAGGTGCTGAAGCACAAAACAGGTCCTGAAAGATGCGTACGCCACTTCCCATGCAAAGTTTATGATCTCAAAAAATAAAGGTTGAATGTACGTCCCGGTACGACAACTTTGAACCTTGTGCAGCACATTGTGGAGACGGAACCTGGTGGTGCTGATGGTGAGGGGAGAATTGAAGCCAGATTTATCTCATACATTTAATATCTTTAAATATCACACTTATTGATCCACGTAACCATAAACAGTCAAGCTGCAGTTGTATAATGTGTTTCTTTAGTGGAACATGACGACTGAATCAGCAGCTCCATGTTTATATGTCAAACTTTCATCTTCAAATGATCCAGATTTGATCAAACTGATTGATTATAAATTATGACAAAATGGGTAACAATCAGTCTCATTTCTTGTATATTTGATGTGAATTTAGTGGATTTTTCTGTTTAGAAGCCAACAGTTGTTCTCCAGGGATCCTGAACTGAAGAGCACCAGAGGAACACTTTTTTCTACAGCCAAGCAGAACTCCTGCAATTTGCTTTTTGTTGATGTTTGACAAAGCAGCTTTATTTACATCGCAGTGGCTATCTGGTGCTTTCACCATTAAGGGTCATAAACTTTGGATTTTTCACTTAAATTGAATTTCAGCAAAACATTTGTTAG
>NC_137663.1:3134377-3289377 GCF_963422515.1 Blennius ocellaris | reverse complement strand
CTATCTATCTATCATCTATCTATCTATCTATCTACTATCTATCTATCATCTATCTCTCTATCATCTATCTATCTATCTATCTATCTATCTATCTACTATCTATCTATCATCTATCTCTCTATCATCTATCTATCTATCTATCTATGTGAGCTTTTAAGAACAAAGAAATTGCATTTTTAAATAATTACCAAAAATCTTGAAATATTCTAGTGTATGTGAAATAAAAATATAGATACTATAGAGACACAATTAGACAGCAGTAAACAAATATTTAGAAAGACACCATTATTATATGTGCTTTCTTACAATAATTTAACCAAGACCTGTTTTTCCAAAGAAATGTATATTGTACATTGTGTATGTTTGTACTTGTAATTAAAAATTCAATATTTGATTTTGAGACCTTTAATTTACTACAGTTCAAATTAATTAAACAAAACTCTTGAAAAAATCAGTTTGTGTAATAAGTATTAAATTAATGCTAAATAAAGTGAAACATACACGTTTTCATCATAGTATAGTTGCTCCTGCGCATGCAGACTTCATCTATCTGATAATAATGTAAATAGAAAAATAAAATTTCATTTTTAAAAAACGGTTCATTAATCATTGAGGGAATTTCTTCACAGTGTTGCTTCAAACAGAATAGTTCGAATGACTCAAAATAAAAAGGATAAATAATGTGTACAAAGCTAATATATGCATGGAACAATGGATTCACAATGAAGGCTTAACAAATTGTATTTTATTCTCGCCTGTCACACAGCAGATCAGTCAGTCAACCAATCACAACAGTTCTTACATCCCATTCTGTCCGCACCGACCAATCAGAACGCAGAATCCTTCTATAACCGGATATAAGGCGTGATGGCCCCGCCCAGTAAATCAGGAAACTGAATCTACCTGAGTTCACGTGTCATCTTCCATCTGAAATAATATTCTCAATTAAATTCTCTTTCAAACCACAATACGAGACTTTAATCTGCCCCCGTGATTTATATACACGAAGCCGACCACCTCGACCAGGCCACACGTCACTTAAAGTCTTATCATGTTTATACATTTTTTTAATTTTCACTTAAACCAATATATGTTTGGGTTCATATCTGGATTTAATTTGAAGCCGGAATAACATTTTTAATCCGGTTTATTCACATTGACTTCCAAAACATCCGTTTTCTGTTAAATGTACTTTTAAAAGGCTGTAGACGGGCCTGTGGAGCGGTTTGAGAGCACAAGGAAGCGCTTATTCAATGTCACATATCAGGTCCCAAAAGCTCTTTTCACAGATTTGATTCATGCCGAATTACACAACCGGTCCCAGTGATTGCAAATGGCGTTGACCAGTGCTTTGCGAGTCACGCGTTGACAGCGATAAGCGCCGGTACGTTTAAATCCTGGTTTTAGCGGACGGAGTCCGCCACGGAGACGCGCCAGACTGGAGTCTCCCCTCTCTCTCCCCCAGGAGGCTCTGCTGCTTCCCAGCCCCCTTTGTTCAGTCTGGCCGGTGGGTTGAGTCACACAGAGGCTGTGCGAACAAATCCACACCACTGTGGGAAAACAAACCGAGGGGGAGAGGCCTGGAGGAACGATTTGAGTGTCATCTCGGTGCGTCCGGACCGGATGTGCTTGGAGAAAAAGTTGGTTCTGAGTGTTGCTGATGCTGCGCCTCGTTCGGGGGAGCAGCCGCAGCACGTCGGGCTGTGTTCGTGTGGCTGATCGTCGCAGTTTGGATCACCCCGGTGCTGAAGCCGGCCGGCCGCCTGCTTCCTGCTGCCAGGCTGCGGTTGTTCCCATCCTCGCTGATCCTCGCTGATCCACGCTGATCCACGCTGACTCTCCCTTTCAGTTGTGCTCAGCATCCATATTTGCATCCCAGGGAGTGGCAGCCGCGGATCTCCCCCGCTTTCCCTCCCTGTGCACGGACTGGAAAGTTGGCTCCCTCACAGGCTGCGTTTCCAAGAGAAAGGTGAGTATTTCCCTACGTTTGTGCGCCCTTTGTGCGTTTTTTGTGTGTGTGTTTGTTTGTTTCTCCGGAGAGCGGAGGGCAGTGTGCCTGGATGCACCACGTTGCCGCAGTCGTCGCTACAACAATGGATCAGTTGTGTTTCGTTTTAGTTGAGGTGCGCATTGTCATCGCGTCCATTCCGGGATTAAAAATCAGGTGTGGCTTTAAAATGAATGCTGGAAAAGCTTCAGCTTAGAGAAAAAGACGCGCCGGGCCTCGTTTTCCACTTCTCTCAGGAGATCAAGCCTCAATGTGCTTAAAGGAAAACCATCTTTATGAAAAAGACTTTCTCGTGTCTGGAGTCAGGTTTTTTTTCCTATCCTCCTGTAAAGCTAAATTCAACCCCCCACATCCAGATGTGTGTTGTTTATTCGGGGCTGTAACGCCATTATATCTCCTTAATGGGCTTTGAGCCATGATTTGTAGGCCATGCTCCACTTGGGCTCAGTCCTAGATTGGCTTTCTCTCCTATGATCACTCTGCTGAGGCTGATAAGAGCAAATGTGAGGCGTTATTGATAGGATTTCAATGGACTCTGACAGATGTGATGGCCAGAGGAGGCTGAGGGGAAGAATAACACGCCTGGGCTGCTTATTGACACAAACACACTTCAGACAGCACGTTGGAGCTTCTTTGTGCTGCTTCATGACTCATGAGAGGTTGACCAGCTTCACTCTTGCCTTATTTTAAAGCAGCAGTGAGTCAGAGATTGGCAATGCCACCTTTGGTTGCTAGAGGGCAGCAACGAGTTGCGATGAAGTTCAATTTGCTGTTCGGTAGCAGTTATAGAGAACTTTGGCTGTGTTTCTTTTTCTGTGCTGCCCTGACAGCAGATTGGATGTTAGAGGGACTCATCACACCACCTCCTGGTCAGACGGGGTATTACAATGCGACAGTGGGATTTATGGCTGACAGGTGGCGGTGAGTTTCTGCTACGCCCTCGCATTAACTCCTGTGCTTGATTTATTTTCCTGTAAGTTAACAGATTTAAAGAACTTCAGCCATCATTGCTTTTACAGTGTTAAAATTCAGCTCAAAGGCACAACAACTCAAATGGAATACTATAATTTATCTGTTTTAATACATATTACTGCCATCATTTGTGCTAATTGGGCTCCATAGGGAGTACTTATATAAGATAAAAGTAGTTCCACTTTTCTGCACTGGGTGGCAGTAGTGAGTCGCTGTCCATTGTCTTACATCTCTGACTAGTTTACTGTTAATTATCCAGAACCATGTTATTTTTTTCCAACCTCTATTTCTCTGGACTAAAGACAAACGAGAGGGACTCGCGACACCACCTGGTGGTCTGAACTGGTAATACAGAATATGGAGTTGAATGGCTTGCCTGTCAGTATATATAAGACAGAGGTCTGTCTAATATCGAAGTTAAATATATACCCACACATCACCTTTAAACTAAACAAAACTACTATTATCCTCCTGTAGCAACGCATCATATTTCATCTCGTTTATTTGACGTGAAACTTGAGGTGGAAGAAATAAATTTTTCTAACATTAACCGTTAACCATATGAAGCAAATAAAGCTCCCAGTTTATGCCGTTCACACCTCCATCTTTGCCTTTCTTTACCTCAGGTGTGTCTATGAGCGATTAACTAATGTTATCAGTACCAGCATTGGTTGTAAAAAGCAGGAAGTTTTCAACATCTGTAGAAAATGCAGTTATCGTGCATCCCTAGTCCCGGCTGAGATGACCTCAATGAAAGGCCGCGGAGCCGATCCTCAAAACATTAGAGCCAAGACAAACACTGGCTGTCTTCCACCGACACACACCAACGACGGACACTTCAGGTAAAAGAAATGAGCAGATTTCCAGGTCTGGCTCAACAAAGTGTCTCGTTATAGTTGGTTTTTAGGGAGTGTTTTTCTTGGAAAAATAAAAACCCTCTTAATGGGACCTCAAGGAAGGTCGGGAATCTCGGTCAAGAGAAAGGCAACCTTTTATATCAAAGTACAACAGTCTAAAATATAACGGTGCTGGAGTCACCAGACTGCTGAAATGTCTGAACACTTTTACAATTCTAGTGATTTTATACCGTCAGTCCTGTCCGACCTTCCTGCTTGTATGAAATTCAACCAGGAAGGAAGCAGGTTTCTTCTTCACTGACAAGCGTTTTTACCACATTCTCTCTCTCATGTTGGAGTAGCCTCTTCCAGTTTTCCTTCAGATTGATGAAAAGTGTCCTCCAGGGCTTCAGTCGTCTCCTCAGGGGTCCAGAATTCCTTCATGCTGCCTCCTCACACACTGCGAGCCGCCTCCCCCTGGGCTGCCCGGTTAAAGACGTGAAGCAGTGAAAACCTTTCAGATTTGATGGTTGCCTTCACCTCTATTCATCCTTTCTTCATCTAAATTCACACCAGGACACCAGACATTGCTCCAAAAAGTACCTTGTGATACCTCGTGACTCTGTTTACACCAAACTCAAGACAGAACTGTGATTGGTGTATATTCACGACACCATCGTCTGCATACCAAGACAATATTTCTTCCAAACAGACACTGAGAGGATTTCTACTAGACGTCTGCAACCTTTATGACCAAAAGAGACCTTTTCATGATTTTTCAACAAATATGTTTGGAGTCACAAAACATCTGAAAATATTTGCTTTACACACCAAAACTGTGGTGGAATTTATTGAGTGTCATGAATGCAGGTTAGATGTATTTTATTGAAGTTTTTGCTTTTGTGGGCATTTTTCGAGCTTTTTCGTCTTTTATGTCATAGATTTCCGCCGTCTACATGGAGATGGAGCCCAAATGTTTTGGGAAGGTTGCGTTTCCCCCGTTTACATGGAAACGTAGTTGGAGCATTGTGCAAAAGTTGTATTTTCCTCCTGTTTTCACAAAAACCTAGTTGGAGCATTTTCTAAAACTTGTGTTGTCCCCCGCTTCCACAGAAACATTGAAGTGTTTTGGAAAAGTTGCGTTTCCCCCCCGTTTCCACGAATACATAGAGCATTTTCAAAAAGTTGTGTTTTCCATCCGTTCCACATAAACATGGAACATTTTCAAAAAGTTGTTTTCCCCCATTTCCACAGAAACATAGTTGGATTGTTTCAAAAAGTTGTGTTTTCCATCCGTTCCACATAAACATGGAGCATTTTTAAAAAGTTGCATCCCTCCCGTTTCCACAAAAACGTAGATGGAACATTTTCAAAAAGTTGTTTTCCCCCATTTCCACAGAAACATAGTTGGATTGTTTCAAAAAGTTGTGTTTTCCATCCGTTCCACATAAACATGGAGCATTTTTAAAAAGTTGCATCCCTCCCGTTTCCACAAAAACGTAGATGGAACATTTTAAAAAAGTTGTTTTCCCCCATTTCCACAGAAACATAGTTGGATTGTTTCAAAAAGTTGTGTTTTCCATCCGTTCCACATAAACATGGAGCATTTTTAAAAAGTTGCATCCCTCCCGTTTCCACAAAAACGTAGATGGAACATTTTCAAAAAGTTGTTTTCCCCCATTTCCACAGAAACATAGTTGGATTGTTTCAAAAAGTTGTGTTTTCCATCCGTTCCACATAAACATGGAGCATTTTTAAAAAGTTGCATCCCTCCCGTTTCCACAAAAACGTAGATGGAACATTTTAAAAAAGTTGTTTTCCCCCCATTTCCACAGAAACATAGTTGGATTGTTTCAAAAAGTTGTGTTTTCCATCCGTTCCACATAAACATGGAGCATTTTTAAAAAGTTGCATCCCTCCCGTTTCCACAAAAACGTAGATGGAACATTTTCAAAAAGTTGTTTTCCCCCATTTCCACAGAAACATAGTTGGATTGTTTCAAAAAGTTGTGTTTTCCATCCGTTCCACATAAAGATGGAGCATTTTTAAAAAGTTGCATCCCTCCCGTTTCCACAAAAACGTAGATGGAACATTTTCAAAAAGTTGTTTTCCCCCATTTCCACAGAAACATAGTTGGATTGTTTCAAAAAGTTGTGTTTTCCATCCGTTCCACATAAACATGGAGCATTTTTAAAAAGTTGCATCCCTCCCGTTTCCACAAAAACGTAGATGGAACATTTTCAAAAAGTTGTTTTCCCCCATTTCCACAGAAACATAGTTGGATTGTTTCAAAAAGTTGTGTTTTCAGTGACTCCGTTCTCATGTAAACTGCCACCAAAACGTTGTCCTTTCTGCAGCGGCTCCCGTTCTCACACTGCTTCCTGCCTGCAGCTGAACATGGAGCTGGACGGCCTCTAGTCCCCGGTCCAGCAGACGTCCCCTCAGCGAGGAGCCTCCAGGTCCCGGCCGTCTTCCCGCCTCCCCACCATGAACATGCTGAAGTCCAGCGGGCTGAAGATCCCCGGCCGCGGCCCCAAACACTCCAGCCCGGTGGGCAGGACGTCGGCGGGGGGAACCGGCGGCCCCGCTGCCCCCAAAGACGGTAAGTCGCTTCCTGTTCCCCGACCCCGAGGAGAAAAGGAGCTGCGGAAGTGACTGAGAGCGTTTATTTATGTATTTATTTATTTATCATCTTCTCTTCATGGAAATCCCTTTTAGACGAAGAGCACGGCCACACAGAGGAGCACACTCACAATGCTACATGTACATGGATATACGTGTGTGTATACACTATATATATGGATGTGTGTGTGTATGTATATATATATATATATATATATATATATATATGTGCATTAATACAAATACATATTTGCAGACCGACATGTACATGGACTTATATACAAATCTAAGTTTTGATATATCTCCACATTTACATTTCTATGTACATACATGCACTTAGAGACACATTCCCATTAATGCACATTTCTATACTCATACATACATACTTATGCATACTCGTGCATCTGCACGTACATAAGCGTATATGTATGAATATTTATTTTTATACTTGTGCATATACATATGCACATGTGTATTTATTTACACACAAATCCATATACATTAATATACATGTATACGAATATATGTATTTATATACACTCATACATACACATTAATGTACATGTGCATTTATATACACAGGCATACATATACATGCACATATATACTTTCATATGCACGTATATACACAGGTATATTTCTATATACCTGTACATGCACTCACACACAGGTGCCTACTTGTTAGTTATTTGTAGTTTTTTCTCGTGTACTGAGACAAATAAACGAGATACAAACAAGTGAACTGTAAAGTTTTGAAATGATGAAGTCAAATAAATTGAACAATAACATAAAACTGAATATAAAACACTGAAAAATAATGAATAGAACAAAATTAAAGTCAGAAAATTGGCTATGTCACATATCATTAAATATATATAAAAAACAAGGTTGGAAATACCTTTTGTGAAATGAAAAGGTGAATTTAAAACATTTTTAAGGAATTGTTCAACAAAGAATGACATGGTTATGGCACGGTGCCAGTGAGGGTATTTTAAGATGGATGGATGGATGGATGGGTGTTTGTCCCCTCACTCTGTGTCCCACCCTTCATTGGGCTCTCTCTCTCTCTCGCTCTCTCTCTCTCTCCTCTCCAGCTGCAGCAAACATCTGTTCCTGGTGGATTAACTCTGAAAACCTGCTGCAGGTTACGTCAGCTGCAGTGAAACACTTAGATACTTAACAGTTGATGTTCTCCCCGGGAGACAGTGGAGAACACAAAACAAGTTAAAAATGGAGCTTCAATTGATGACCTGGTTAATAACGTGACCTGGATTGAGTTCACAAGATGTTAGCTGATAGTTTAAAGACAAAAATGTGAAAACAGGAAGTGTGAGAGGTGTTGAGCGTCTGGCTGCAGCCGAGCTTTAGTCTGAGAAGATGAGAGATGGAGGGAGGTGGGGTGGAGTTGTCAGCATATTGCATGTTCTTCCTGTGGGGGGTCTTTTGTTGGGTT
This sequence comes from Blennius ocellaris, assembly GCF_963422515.1. Classification (NCBI taxonomy): domain Eukaryota; kingdom Metazoa; phylum Chordata; class Actinopteri; order Blenniiformes; family Blenniidae; genus Blennius; species Blennius ocellaris. The sequence goes on along the minus strand of NC_137663.1, from coordinate 3,281,486 downwards.
TTTTTTTAGATTAACAGCGGCGTTTTCTCGAAATTGAGTGCGTTTCAGATCCTGGTGAACCGAACTCAGGCCCTGTTTATAAATGACAACTTATCAAGTGCAAACAGAAAACGCCTATTGTGTTTTGAGGTTCTGTTTACACAACAGCTTGTCAGGATTTCCAGGTACGAGCCACACAGCAGGAACGACCTCCCCAGGGTGTAAACATTATTTAGGGTTTTCATTATTCGATTGAAAAGACATTTATATATAAATTGTAAGTACCGTATTTTATATAAATACCTCAAATTTTCTAAAAAGCTGCCAGTGCACCTTATAACCCAGTGCGCCTTATATATGGAAGAATTGCTCTACTGGAGACTGCTATTTGACAGCTGAACAACCAGAAGCTTTTATTTTGACAACTCTAACTTCTCAACTGGAGCTTCAGAGCGGACGACACTCCACACAACACCTTCATCACTCATGGTTGCACACCAACATTCTAACAAACCAAAATAAACTAGATGGAATAATTACTCCCTAAACTGGGGAACAAAAACACATAAACACAATCAACACAACAACGACCCACAATAACCTCCAACAACACAAAACATGAATTCCCATCATGCCTTGCATCCTGAGCTCCTCAGTGCAGCCGATAGCTGCAATGAATTATGGGAGTTTCTGTTTGTGGTGTTTTAAATGCAATTATTGTGGGTTATATTTGGTTTGTGGTGTCGGTAATAATTGTGTTGTGTTGTGTTTGTGTTGCTTAGTTCATGTAGTTTAGTTTATCACTGGTAGTTGTAAGTTGTCAACCAGCAGTGAAGAAGGTTTTGTGTGTAGTGTCCTCCTGGCATAGGCTGCAGGTAGGACTATCAAAATAAAGTGTGTGCACCTCTCTGGGTGTTAGAATCAGTGGAAAATGTAACCTAATGGCTTTGAGCTATAAAGGTTGTTGACCACTGGTCTATTGCATGTGCCTTATAATGCGGTGCGCCTTATATATGAACAAAGTTGTAAATTATGTCAATCAATGTAGGTGCGCCTTATAATCTGGTGCCTTATAGTGTGGAAAATATGATATCTTAAACTTGATATTTCACATACATCCTGCAAAAATGTGATCTAACCATTGAACTTTTGAATTTTAAAGATTGTTTTTAGTATTGTCATTGCATCAAAAGCTCTACTTGTAGAATTCTTTGTCAGGAATTCCAGGTCTGATCAACATAATTGGCAAGTTTCACCATCTATTTGCAGGTATGATGTGAAAATGCAACACACCTGCATTATACGATTGAGAAGACATTTATATTTTAATTGAACTTGATTATATCACAGAAAATGCAATATAACCACTGAATTTTTCCAATTGAAAGATTATTTTGCAGTTTATTGCTGCGTCAAAACATCCATATTTTGGATTCTTTATAAGGATTTCCAGTTGTGATCCACATAACTTGCAAGTTTCATCATCTTTTTGCAGAAAATAGCACGCAATGGTGTAAAAACACATGACGATACTCCATGAATAGACAGAAGTGTAGTCTGGTGAGAAATGCCTCTTGATCTGTTGCAGGAGTTTGAATTAAAACGTTGTCCCGTGCATCACTGCTTTTTGTTTTACACAAATGTCCTCATGCAGCAACTTCAAAACGGGCTGTAAACTCTCGCCCCCACCTGCACCCAGCAAACTATTGTTCCTCCTCACCTCGTGCTCATTAGCATTAGCCTTAGCGTGTATAGGCTTTTATTTTTAAATCGGAGGCAGCTACGAGTGTCGGTGCTGATTGTTGGTTTCATGAGATCGCAGCTGCATGAGCAATTCAAACACATCGTTTTCTAAATTACACACCGTGAAAAAATAAAACACCCTTTCCAAATCCAACGTGTTACGTAAGAACCGTCAAACGGCTTTTTTTGTGTGTGTTTATCACACGACTTGACCTCGAACGAGTGTTTAGCTGAGAAACATACAGTTTCTGTTTTTGCTGAAATCCACAAAGTCATTCCTCTGACTGCTGCACCACTTTGACTCTTCCTAAATGCGACATTTTGCAAACGTGCGGACGACCCGAGCACCAGGAGCTCCTCCGCTCTGCTCATTTGGGAAGAGGATCAACAAACCCGTCTTTCATGTGTGGGTTTGAGTTTGCCTCTGGCCTGCAGCTCGTCTCTGGAATCGCCCCCCCACTGTGTCGGCGAGCAGCTGATCGGGGCGGCGGCTCCGGGGCCACAGCTCATTAAAACATACGCCTGTGGTTTTAAACTGTGTGTGTGTGTGTGTGTGTGTGTGTGTGTGTGTGTGTGTGTGTGTGTGTGTGTGTGTGTGTGTGTGTGTGTGTGTGTGTGTGTGTAGGCAGTAGTTTGCTCACATCCTGTTTGTGCAGAAAGAGAAACACACAACAGAACGGTGCTGCGTTATTTTCCCTCTGTTTGGCTCTGGGAATGTAAACTGTTTGCAGGAGACGCATTTTCTAGAGCAACACCGTGTGCCACGTCACATGATCTGAACTCCTGTCTCCTGGAAGCGTCTCCGTGTCTTTAAGCTGCTCTCCAGTGGGTTGTTGTGTCTCTGTCCGGGGGACGTCATAAACCTTTGAGTTCACTTCTGCAGACATTTACAAAAAGCAAATATTTGCTCACTGAGGGTGGAGCTTTGGTGAAAATCAATGTCGTCCTCATGAATCCATAGCTTTGGACAGCGTGTGCTCCAGGAGAGTGGGGGGAGGTGGCGGTGGGCCTGCGAGGGGACTAGTCTCCTGCTTCCCTTCCCCGGCCACCCGGTCCTGGACCTCAGCCTGGGTACGTCGTTTCAGTCGGCAGGACTGTGAGAAGGGGCCGCGCTGTCGGAAGCTGGCAGAGTTCCAACAAATTTAAAGGTCTGTAGAGGAAAGCTGTCGTCATGGGAGTGAAAGAGGAAAGTGTTCATACTGAGCCACTTCTCCTCAGCTTCTCTAACAGAACCATCTCCAGTGGACGCCCTACTTTTGTTTTTTTTTTGACAATTTGTTTGACGCTCTTTAGTTTGTTTTATAAGTTAGTGTCTTTACCTGAAGTAAAATACTCCTTGTTGGTTTCTCTAGATAACAGAAGCACAGATTTTGCATTTTAGTTTGAGAAAAGTATCACGTTTACACGGCAGCATTCTGAAACTGATGGCTATTTCCATGGCAACAGCAGAAATACAAAGAACGATGTAGTTAGCAAAACGTTCTTTGTTTGGGTTTGTTTACACAACGACGGTGCTCAGAGCCACGGAAATGTTTTTGACAATGACAAAATCACTCGGGCTTCGTCGTTCTGTGAACACAACTTTCTGGAAGCTCTCCACGGAGAGACATTGCTACTGGTCAAGCTCACCACGGCCGTAGTAGCTAGTAGTTCTGCACATGCTCAGTAGAGACAATCAGAACAAAGTTTCCTCCATGATGTCATGACTCCCAGTCCATAGTCTTCTGCACTTGGTAGTTTTATTTTGACAGTCACCGTGTTAACAATCCAACTAAGGCCACATCCACACGACCAAAAAAAAAAAGATATTTTCTCTTCCCAGTCTTCTCCAAAAACATTCTGTCCACACGTCACTATGAACTGGGCTCAACACGAGGCTTCAGGACATGTAGTACACATGCCAGGCCTTTAGAGGCGCTGTGACTCACCAAACACCACAAAAACACAGAAGACAGAGCACTTAGAAATGTAAAAGTAGATTCCTGCTCATAAACCTGTATACAGTTCTAGTTCTATAGGTCTATGGCCCCTGGTCCACCTGCTGCTAGCGTCAGTAGCTTCTGCAGCTCCACCGGAGCTTGTAGTCATTCCTGATTGTTGTGGTTATTAGATGACATTGTGGACCACGGTGGGGGGAGAGGGGGGCGATAACCTCCTCTTTTTTTCCACGGATGATCATATTTGCTGTCCACACCCCGGGGGGTTGGACAGCACAAGCTGGGGTTTTAGAATGTCCCCACTCTGGGACCCGTGTTCAAAAAAACCCGTTTTCACGCTTGTAAAACCGCCTCATGTGGACCACAGGCCAGAAACATCTGGTTTAGGTGAACCAGGTTCCTGGTGTGGACGGACCCTTAGTGGTCTGTCCACTAGAATGTCCATGTTCTCCTGTTGTTGTTTAGAGCCCATTGTTCTGTGCTGCATGTGTGTGTGTGTGGTTTCATTAGAAATGTTTCTTTCTAAAAATAAGCCTGAAAACAAGTTTGAATATGGAGTTTGTACTGCACCAGGTGATGTGATCACCTGCACCAGGTGATGTGATCACCTGCACCAGGAGGCCAGATCAAAACAAATGGGCTCATTTTGAAGCACAAATGTGGGTCACAGAAACCTCTTGCATATGTCCAAATCTACAAGCAGCAAATTGATGCAAAGCCGGGCCGTCGTCCATCGGTCAGCCCGCCCAGGTCCGCCTCGGCTCCAGCTTCAGCTTCACTCACTAGAGGACGTGTCAGGCGGGGAGCAGCAGCCATGACACGGAGTGATGGTGAAGCAGGAGGCGGGAGGAGGGGGGTGGAGCACAGGGCAATGGGGGGAGGGCTCATTGTGCCCAGTTGATGAATGGGGGGATTGAGATGGTGGTGGGAGGAGGACCAGTCTCTCTCTCCTGCCCCGGATCCTTTCAGCTCCGCTCTCCTGTTGCCTCGGCGACTCTCCACTCTGCTCAGCTCTCAACTCCTCAAGGCACTCCTCAACCCCGCTTCAGGTCCTGGTTCAGGCCCCGCTTCAGGTTCAGGCCCCGCTTCAGGTTCAGGCCCCGCTTCAGGCCCCGTTTCAGGTTCAGGCCCCGCTTCAGGTTCAGGCCCCGGTTCAGGTTCAGGTCCCGGTTCAGGCCCCGGTTCAGGCCCAGGTTCAGGTTCAGGTCCTGGTTCAGGCCCCGGTGCAGGCTCAGGCCCCGCTTCAGGTTCAGGCCCCGTTTCAGGTTCAGGCCCCGGTGCAGGTTCAGGCCCCGCTTCAGGTTCAGGTCCCGGTGCAGGCTCAGGCCCCGGTTCAGGCCCAGGTTCAGGTTCAGGTCCTGGTTCGGGCCCCGGTGCAGGTTCAGGCCCCGCTTCAGGTTCAGGCCCCGGTTCAGGTTCAGGTCCCGGTTCAGGCCCCGGTTCAGGCCCAGGTTCAGGTTCAGGTCCTGGTTCAGGCCCCGGTGCAGGCTCAGGCCCCGCTTCAGGTTCAGGCCCCGGTTCAGGTTCAGGCCCCGCTTCAGGTTCAGGCCCCGGTTCAGGTTCAGGCCCCGGTTCAGGTTCAGGCCCCGCTTCAGGTTCAGCGCTTCATGTCCTCCTTGATGGACTTGGAGCGTTTTCAACAAGTTGTGCCTTCAGTGGCTCCGATCACCGTTGTTGCGTAAACTGACCCCCAAAACGCAGCGGACGGTTCCCGTCGTGGTGTTCATGAGCAGGTACAGGTGTATTTATGTATTTCCATCGATAGAAACTGACCTGGTCAGAGGTCAGAGGTCAGAGGTCAGAGAAGCTTGTGTTTGTACATGTGTGGTGAATGGATGACTTTATTCTGGATTCAGGGTTTCATACAGATGATTAAAATAACAAAACAAGACGAGGTCTGTTTATGTGTTAAAATAAAGAAGAGGTTTGAAATAATTGATTTAAAAAAAGTTCACACAAATTGATCTGTTTATTTATTTATTTATTTTATTGAATGTGGTTTCATTATATTCACAAGATCATATTATTATTATTATAATTACTTGTGTTTTGCTTTTTCTATGAACCCTATTATTACATCTGCCAAGGATGTAATAAAATCCTCTGCGTATATTAGTTTGTCCGTGAGCAAGATTACGTCAAAACTCCCTCACGAAGTTTTCCCCACAGATTGATGTCAGGCCACGGAGCGGGGGTCTGAGTCCAGCTGAACACCTCTGACTGCTCTTGTTTACTCATGTTATTTAGATATTCAGTTCTTTTATATGCATGTTATTGACAACGTTTATGTATAAATGCTCATTGATATTATTGTTTTACTTTTTAAAGCACAATCAATATAAATGCAATATATTTATTATTAAACACAAGCATACCATTAATAATATTAAAGCAGTTCAGTGTTCATTATTACTTTATTTAAGTTTAAGTTTAAGTTTTTTTTTAAACACAACAGCGGGACTCGTGGTTCATCGTCTCTCCTCTTACAATCAAAACTAGGTGTCGTTTCTTGTTTTAACCAGCTCTGAGTTTACAGTCCAATGTGGGTTGAACTCGGTGACTCGCTGACATGAAGCGAATGCTGAAGCTCCGTGTCCTCAGGCCAAATCCATTCGGACACATTAGCGATTAGTAAATGCTCCCGATTTGAGAGCGTCGATACTGTGGCCGGTGAAACGGGACCCATTCCCTCAGACCACAACGACAACGTGTCTCTCAAACCGCAGCCCCGTCGACTCGACGAAAACAGAAACTTTTCGCTCAACTCCTGCTCGCAACCTGTCATAGTAACTACTTTGACAGTGTTTCTGCTGTTTCCATGGAAACCGACATCACTTTCAAAACGTTGTCGTCTAAATGTGAAATCTTTGTGAGGCATAAATGCAAAAGCCATCTGTTTTCACTGGAAATGTCCCAGTTTGCAGGCTGTGGTGAAAAAAGAGAAAAGTGTGCATTTGTTTTTTATCATGGTGAGTTTAATCACGTCCCTCTGACCCACTGCCCCTGCAGGAATTAGAGGATCATCTAATCTTCAACAAACTGCCGTCTGACGTTGCAAAACAAACACTTTTTCACGTTTTTTATGTGTTAAAGCTGTGTGTGTGTGTGTGTGTGTGTGTGTGTGCGTGCGTGCGTGCGTGCGATTCTGCTGGACTGAGCTGAATGAGCTTTTCTCACAATGTCCTCAGTGTTTACGACTCGGACTTCCAATGAAGTGGACTTTTGTCTCAGGAACTGTGGTTGAAATGGAAATTAAAGACTAAATTTAGTCCCATGATTTAGAATTTTCTATGCCTCCATCTACGGTTGGACCTCAAAAAAACTTTCATTCATTTTCCAACACTCATGACATAAAAACTCTAAAGTCTTCATCATGTTAGGTAATTTTCCTCCTTAGTTAAAAATAGCAGATCCCATGGTAATTCTAATATTTTGAACTGGAGCATTATTATTATTATTTTAGTTTTTATCATGCCAATTAATGTTAATTTCTGATGCCTAAAATGATAACTACATATTTGATATCATGTGTAATAAAATGTCTGCTGAAGCCGCGGAGAATCTGTTTCCTGACACTGTTCGCAGCCTTTCATGACGCCACGGAATGACGACGTCTTCTTTGTTGCAGGCCCTCCCTCCGCCACACCGACCAAGATCTCCGAGGAGGGCGACGACGTCCTGGGGGACTACACGGTGGGCGAGCAGGTCTGGGTCAACGGCGTCAAACCCGGAGCTATCGCATACCTGGGGGAGACCCAGTTCGCCCCGGGCCAGTGGGCCGGCGTCATCCTCAACGACCTGGTTGGCAAGAACGACGGCTCGGTGGGCGGCGTGCGCTACTTCGAGTGCCAGCCGCTGCAGGGCATCTTCACGCGGCCCTCAAAGCTCACCCGACAGCCGGCGGGGGAGGGGAGCGACAGCCACTCCACCGACTCCGCACAGAACCAGACCCAGCAGGGAGGCGGCGCCCCCGCTGGCCAGAGGGTGGTGGTGCCGCTCCGAGAGGGCCTGCTCAACAGCGCCGTGAAGACCGGGAACGAGTCGGGCTCCAACATGTCCGACAGCGGATCCATCAAGAAGGGTGGAGACAAGGACCTGCGAGTCGGGGATCGAGTCCTGGTGAGTCGGCGTAACTCTGAGACGTGGAATGAATCGCCATGACCTGACAGAAGCATGCAAACACCTGGAGCTCATCAAAGTCATGAAACAAGCAGCTTTCTGTGAGGAAATCTTCTTTTTATTGAGTAAAAATGGCTCAGCATCCACCATGGTACCAAGATTTCCTGTGGTGCCTCAGGACCACTAGTTGTTCTCTGCCAAACCCTCAGAAAAAATCCCAACATCTCAGATGTTTCAGAGCATTCTCTTCAAAAAAAAAACAAATCACAAACACCTATTCAGATTTTCCTTCAATGCCTCTGAAGTCCCACAAATTACAAATGTCTAATTCTTCAGTGTCCTTGAATGCCTCTTTAAATTTTGGACTCTTCGGAACGTCCTTAAACACGTCTAAAGTCCCACAAATCACAAATATCCATTCAGATTGACCTTGAACGCCTCTAAAGTCCCACAAATTCTATATGTGTAATTCTTGGACGCCACTTTATTGTCCCAAAACATTTCTGACAATTCAGTGTCTTTGAACGCTTCTCTAAAATCACAAATATCTGCTCTTTTCTATTGTCCTTGAACGCATCTTTAAATTTCTGACTCTTCAGAATGTCCTTGAACGCCTCTTGCTGCTGCTAAATAACACCACAGTCCACACTGCAGAGTTGTTGATGTTCACTCAGAGCTGTTTGTGAGGTTCAATGCCATTCGGCATGTTTGATGTGAGCCACACGTGTTCTCCAGTGGTCGTATTCACAAAGTGTCTCCGAGTCTCCAGAGCACTTATCTGAGCCGTAAAGTCCCTTAGCAAGGAAATCTTAGCTTCAAAGTGATTGAGCAAGGTTCTCAGAGTAACTCTGAACAAGGACTTGACAGCCACCGTTATCTTGGTGAGGAGGTGTGGTCGACCCCGGTGCTATGTGTGACGCAGTCTGCTGAAAGCTGATTGGTTGTTACAGAGAGGAAGACAGACAAAAGTGCAGAGACAAATACACAAACACTCCTTTAAAATATTTACTTTTTTCACAAATTCAAAAAAATTGAACACACAGTGGTCGGCGCCACTGATTAATAAACGGAGAACAGCTTTCTTTTCTCTTTCTGTAGCAACTCTTAGGCTTCTAACAAGTCCTCCTCACTATTTTAAGTTTTCTACCTTGGGATCCCTCTTAGGGCTTAAGATGCTTTGTGAATTACTTTTATCTCAGTAAGGGAACATTCTAAGACAAATCTTAAATTCCGAGGAATTCTACGATTTTTTTTAAGAGTGACGTCACTGAGAGCTCCGTTTAGCCTTAAGATGCTTTGTGAATACGGGCACTGGCTCTTAAAGGGCCGACGTCATGTTGTGGTATCAAAGCTCAGGCTGATGCCTTGCTTCACACTGGGCAGTAGTCTGGATCTGCATTGACTGAAAAATAAGAAAACTTTGTCCGTCAGCCTGATAATGGACAAAAGGTTGATTATAACGGGAAACAGTTTTTCTTAATTTTTGGACTGCAGTGTCGGGGGGGGGGGGGTAACATTGCTTTGCTGATGGGCACGGGGGATGTTGCATCAGATCGTGTGCGGCTGAAGCTTTCCTCCTGGTCAATATTGTAAATCACTCTGGATTACTTTCAGCACTTAAGACTGCTGACACATTGATCAGTGGATCTTGAGTAATCCATCCGAGTGCGTCGGCCCGACGGCGCTGCCACTCAGATGCTTCTGGAAACACGACACCGCCTCTGAAATGATGCGGGAAGAGCAGAAAGCATGAACCTGGGACAACACTGGGTTAGAGGGGTGCCCATGTAGTTGTTTTGTGTAGTGCAAGATAAATAAACGTGACTTCTGCATTAAAAAAAGACTGTTTTTATCAGTCGATGAAAAATACTTGTTAGCGAAGGCCAATCTATACTTTTTATAATAAAATCTGAGTCACGATTCTGTTTAACCCTGGTTTTCTGAACAGAGCAACCACTTCCCCATGTAAGACATAGCCAGAATAGAAAAAAATACTGAGGCCGAAGAACCTTTTCTGAACATATTTTAATTTAATTCATTTGTGCTAAGAACGTAAACAAAATGCAAAATAAAAAGCAAACTGCCCTTGACTTTCACAAGAACACTGAAACATGAACATGAAGAGTAAAATAAAAATTATAAAACAAAATACCAAATAATTAAAATGATCCATTTGAAATGGGAAAATATTAGAATATCAATTGTTATCAACTAAGGCAATTCTGAAAAATATATTTTAACGTGGTCATTTTAACAGGATTCTAGTATACCGACACTAAGTATCTTATAGAAAAGAGTCAACTAAAAATTAAAACTGAAGTAATTGAGGGTTTCTCTGAAGGAGGAGAAATTCAAACAATTAAACTACTTGAGAACCTGATTATTAAATGTCCAACAACTTTAGAATGTTCTACTGCGCAGAGTTTTTCTCTCCCACTGAAAAGCAGGTGCATTTGAACAGATTAGGTCTGAACTGTGTCTCTACACACTTTCACAGTTTTTGTTTTGTTGTTGGGGAAAATCCAAACTATTTCCACACGATGCAGGCGGAGCTTCTTTTCGGGACCAGCTCCTTCAGCCACGCCTCCTCGCTACATGACCAGAACAGACATGCTCATAATTCACTACGATTGGTTGGTCAGGTGCAGGTGAAACGTCTGATTCAGCGGCGTGTCGGGAATTGGTGCTTTTATTTTGACAGTCTTCGTACTGACAATCCAACTTGGTGGTCTGTCCACTAGAATGTACATGTTCTCCCGTTGTTCATGTTTAGAACTCATTGTTCTCTAGCGTGTGCGTGCATGCGGTTTCTTTATAAAAACAAACAAACAGCACCCTCCAGTGGCCTGGTATGCTAAGTACATTGTCTTCACTGTTTAGAGTAGAGAGCTTTATTCCTCCCCAGGGGGAAACACAAACTTACAACGGCTCCAGGTAAAAAGGTGCAGAAATTATAAAATTAAGGAATCATATAAGTAAACATATAAACATAAACAAGTAAACATATGTAAATATCTAAACAAGGGCAAAAAAGAGCACAAAAGAGCACAAAAAATAGAACATGTAAAAAGAAAAAAAGAAAACAATCCATTAAAAAAAAAAGAAAGAAATCCTCTAAAATAGAGTAATTGATATTCACACAGTGTAGAGAGGTAAAGGAGGTGTAGTGTTTCTGTGTAAACGGCAGCCAGAGCATTTCAGACCAGGCCTTCACTGCTGGTCTGAGTCAATCCAACCCTCAATAACTTTTTTATGGCTACAAAGACCATGTTGCCATCCAGCAAAAAAAAAAAAAAAAGCATTTGCATCACAGATACTCATGTAGCCAGAATAAATACCTTTATGAATAAAAAAAATCAGAGTTCACATCTCTTCTCCTGCTGCAGCTGCTTTTCCAGAAACTTCTGGGGGTGGAGGAGGGAGACAAACCTCAGCTTTTGGTGGTCTTTAAAATAATATCATCCTGAATTCTACCATGGAGTTTGTATTGAGCGCGAGTAAATTGCACCGGTCGTGCACTCTGAGTGCTGCGGTGCGTTCAATGACCTCTTGGGGAAGTTTGTGAAAATTGTTTTGACAACAAATCTGCAACCAAATGTCTTTATCTTCCCCTTTTAGTCATTGTAGGTTGATAAAACCGCTATCAAATAAAGACAACTATATTTTTGTTGGTGCAGCTGCTACAGATGCAGCCAGCTAGCTAGCGCTGGAGAGTGAACTCTGACCATCCAATCAGAGGGCTTGAATACATGATGTCACGCGAGGCCTGCTAAAAGTTGGATTGGTTGAAGCAGCAGCGTGACCAACACTAGTTTTACACTGCAGACGCCTGCAGAATTGAATGTGAAGGCCTGAGGTAGATTTCTTTACCCAGCAACAGGGGACAGCTGAAATGTGATTGGTTAAAAGCTTTAATGTGGAAGTACAAGTCTGGAAGCAGCGCAGCTGGGGAGAAGCTCTGAGAAGAAGCAAACAGACCATTTGGAATGATTTAATAAGTATTCATGAATGAGATATAATCAACATCTGTCTGTGCTTCACTTTTCCTTTGGCCTGCAGAGAAGCCTTGAAGGCCCTGACCACTGGTCAACGGACATCGTTTTCAAAAGGTTGCAGTGTAAATGTGAAACTTTCTTGAATTAAAACTGCAGCAAGATTTTAATATGAAACGTGTAAACATGGCCAGACACTCGCTTCATTTCAATGCTGAAGTGATTCAGTTGTGTATGTTTGATATTTTTACTTGCGACCTGGACAAATTGAAGCAGGATGCTGGTTTGTCATTGAATCTTGACACATCGTTTCTCCATTTCCTGTTCATCCAACTCAAAAACCCCTTCATGTGACGCACTCAAAGTTTCGGGAATATTAGAAAAGGAGCACTTTTAAGACCAGATTCAAAGTTTTGTCCTGACGTTGCATGTTGCTCCTCCCGTTTGTGAGTTTCAGTGTGTGTCAGTCGGAAGCCGTTATTCCCAGCAGGAAGTGGGTTAATCTGACTAACACATGCGCAGCTGTGAGGACTGATGATCCTACATTCATCACCAGTGACAGGAAGGTTTCCTCTCCCGCCAGAGTTCACATTCCTGCATTCAGAATTGTTGAAACTTTACGCCACGTGGAGCTGAACTTATCGGCCGACCCTCTGAAAATAAATAAAAACACAAGTTTACTGAGGTTGGAGAGCAAATTCAATTTGTTGAATAAATAAATGTAAAGAAAGCTGAAACTAAATGTCAGTGATTCAGCTTCCTGCACAAAGTGGTTGCGTTGAAAACACCCAGGACACACACACCCCCACACACACACACACACACACACACACACACGTCAGAAAAGACTATTTGACCCACATTCATCAGCCGCTTGCTGCCCGGCGCTGGAGAAAACAAAGTGTGGTGACTTCAGCAGGGCAGCACGTCACAGCTGGTGAGAATAAAGTCATTGTTCTGCTCGCCGGTACAAAGCAGGTTTTATCTCGCAGAACATTTTTCTCTCCACACAAATGTTGCTTTTGCTTCAGAAATCGTTCTTCCTGGGTTTTAGTGTTACACCAAATATTGTCAAGTTAGATTATCAGGCAATCTACTAAACGCGCCAACATCAGCGTTGTAGTACCACAGTGTACCACAACATGGTGTAGTGGGTCAATCTACTGCCTTCTGGAGAGAAGACGGATCAACAACCAATAAAAAGATGAAGAAATACGACTGAAGTTTGCAAACCTCACTGCTACCACCAAGAGCATACGGGAGTTTTTACAGCACTCAAGTGAAACGCATCGTTTTTGTGTTATCGTTTCACAAAAGACTTGCGTTTTTACTAGTGGATGGAGTAGCATGTGCAGGAACATCTCGTCACTGTGGCCGTGGTGACCAGGGTTTCACAATGTTGCATTTTCTTACATTTCCATGGAAATGGAGCATTTTCAAAAAGTTCAACCTTGGGAGCCGTTCTGAAAAAGTTGCATTCTCAGTCGCGCCGAGCAGCGTTGTGTAAACAAACCCTCGAAATGCTCTCCAAATTCTCTGTTTTTGCTTTTCCAATGCACAACAGTTACTGAAGACGAGAGAACTTGCAGGTCAAACAAAGAAAATAGATGAGTTGATTTTAACGGTGAAATACATTTTTAATGAGCACATTAAGGTATAAAGCTACTTTTTTCAGATAATCACATTTTCTACATTTTCTCTAAAGAAACAAACTTTATATGCTTTTAACAATTATTTCAACCACAAATCTGCATCTTGTCATGTTTTTAAAGTGCACAAAAAGTCCAACAGTATTATATCAACTGACACTTGTACAAAGGTTACTGAAACTGACATGGAATCAAAAGTTTTAAACAAATCATTTGTGGACTGGGAGGAAATATTCACCTTTTGGGGATTTTTGGGACTCGTGACATATTCCGTCATGATCATGCTTGATCCTGTTGAAACTGACACGGTGACATGAAATGGGACACTTTAAGCAGCTGGTGTTGTTTAAAACATGAAATATAATAGTAGAGCTAATCGACAACTGGAGCGTTGCTGGTTTGAATTGAATGACCGATGAAGTGTCGGGGACGACTTGTCAGCGATGCATCAGCGACAGGTGGACAACGTGTTGTTGATGTATCGACGACATGTCGATGAAGTGTGGACGACGTGTTGACGTGTTGATGACGGGTTGATGAAGTGTGGACGACGTGTCGATGACGTGTTGATAAAGTGTGGACGACGTGTTGACGTGTTGATGACGTGTTGATAAAGTGTGGACGACGTGTTGACGTGTTGATGACGTGTCGATGACGGGTTGATGAAGTGTGGACGACGTGTCGATGACGTGTTGATGAAGTGTGGACGGCGTGTCGATGACGTGTTGATGAAGTGTGGACGACGTGTCGATGACGTGTTGATGAAGTGTCGACAATGTGTCGATGACGTGTTGATGATGTGTTGATGAAGTGTGGACGACGTGTGGACGACGTGTCGATGACGTGTTGATGAAGTGTGGACGACGTGTCGATGACGTGTTGATGAAGTGTCGACAATGTGTCGATGACGTGTTGATGATGTGTTGATGAAGTGTGGACGACGTGTGGACGACGTGTCGATGACGTGTTGATGAAGTGTGGACGACGTGTCGATGACGTGTTGATGAAGTGTCGACAATGTGTCGATGACGTGTTGATGATGTGTTGATGAAGTGTGGACGACGTGTCGATGACGTGTTGATGAAGTGTCGACAATGTGTCGATGACGTGTTGATGATGTGTTGATGAAGTGTGGACGACGTGTGGACGACGTGTCGATGACGTGTTGATGAAGTGTGGACGACGTGTCGATGACGTGTTGATGAAGTGTGGACGGCGTGTCGATGACGTGTTGATGAAGTGTGGACGACGTGTCGATGACGTGTTGATGAAGTGTCGACAACGTGTCGATGACGTGTTGATGATGTGTTGATGAAGTGTGGACGACGTGTCGATGACGTGTTGATGAAGTGTGGACGGCGTGTCGATGACGTGTCGATGACGTGTTGATGAAGTGTGGACGACGTGTCGATGATGTGTTGATGACGTGTTGATGAAGTGTGGACGGCGTGTCGATGACGTGTTGATGACGTGTTGATGACGTGTTGATGAAGTGTGGACGACGTGTCGATAACGTGTTGATGAAGTGTGGACGACGTGTTGATGAAGTGTGGACGACGTGTCGACGACGTGTCGATGACGTGTTGATGAAGTGTGGACGACGT
The DNA here is from genome assembly GCF_963422515.1 of Blennius ocellaris. Taxonomy (NCBI): domain Eukaryota; kingdom Metazoa; phylum Chordata; class Actinopteri; order Blenniiformes; family Blenniidae; genus Blennius; species Blennius ocellaris. The sequence continues at coordinate 3,266,463 of NC_137663.1, read as the reverse complement.
GTTGATGACGTGACGATGACGTGTGGACGACGTGTTGATGAAGTGTGGACGACGTGTTGATGAAGTGTGGACGACGTGTTGATGAAGTGTCGACGACGTGTCGATGACGTGTGGACGACGTGTGGACGATGTGTCGATGACGTGTTGATGACGTGTTGATGAAGTGTTGATGACGTGTCGATGACGTGTCGATGACGTGTCGACGACATGTTGATGAAGTGTGGACGACGTGTCGACGATGTGTCGATGACGTGTTGATGAAGTGTTGATGACGTGTCGACGACGTGTCGATGACGTGTCGATGACGTGTTGATGAAGTGCGGAAAGCGTGTCGATGAAGTGTGGACGGCGTGTCGATGACGTGTTGATGAAGTGTGGACGGCGTGTCGATGACGTGTTGATGACGTGTTGATGAAGTGTGGACGGCGTGTAGATGACGTGTTGATGAAGTGTGGACGGCGTGTCGATGACGTGTTGATGAAGTGTTGATGACGTGTCGATGACGTGTCGATGACGTGTCGAAGTGTGGACGACGTGTCGATGAAGTGTGGACGACGTGTCGATGAAGTGTGGACAACGTGTTGATGAAGTGTGGACAATGTGTTGATGAAGTGTGGACGACGTGTTGATGAAGTGTGGACAACGTGTTGATGAAGTGTGGATGACGTGTTGATGAAGTGTGGACCACGTGTTGATGAAGTGTGGACCACGTGTTGATGAAGTGTGGACCACGTGTTGATGAAGTGTGGACGACGTGTTGATGACGTGTTGACGACGTGTTGATGAAGTGTGGACGACGTGTTGATGAAGTGTGGACGACGTGTTGATGAAGTGTGGACGACGTGTTGATGAAGTGTGGACGACGTGTTGATGAAGTGTGGACGACGTGTTGATGAAGTGTGGACGACGTGTTGATGAAGTGTGGACGACGTGTTGATGAAGTGTGGACGACGTGTTGATGAAGTGTGGACGACGTGTTGATGAAGTGTGGACGACGTGTTGATGAAGTGTGGACGACGTGTTGATGACGTGTTGATGAAGTGTGGACGACGTGTTGATGAAGTGTGGACAATGTGTTGATGAAGTGTGGACGACGTGTTGATGAAGTGTGGACAATGTGTTGATGAAGTGTGGACGACGTGTTGATGAAGTGTGGACCACGTGTTGATGAAGTGTGGACCACGTGTTGATGAAGTGTGGACGACGTGTTGATGACGTGTGGACCACGTGTTGATGAAGTGTGGACCACGTGTTGATGAAGTGTGGACGACGTGTTGATGAAGTGTGGACCACGTGTTGATGAAGTGTGGACAATGTGTTGAGGAAGTGTGGACGACGTGTTGATGAAGTGTGGACGACGTGTTGATGAAGTGTGGACGACGTGTTGAGGACGTGTGGACCACGTGTTGAGGACGTGTGGACCACGTGTTGATGAAGTGTGGACCACGTGTTGATGAAGTGTGGACCACGTGTTGATGAAGTGTGAACGACGTGTTGATGAAGTGTGGACGACGTGTTGAGGAAGTGTGGACGATGTGTTGATGAAGTGTGGACGGCGTGTCGATGACGTGTTGATGACGTGTTGATGAAGTGTGGACGACGTGTTGATGAAGTGTGGACAATGTGTTGATGAAGTGTGGACGACGTGTTGATGAAGTGTGGACAATGTGTTGATGAAGTGTGGACGACGTGTTGATGAAGTGTGGACCACGTGTTGATGAAGTGTGGACCACGTGTTGATGAAGTGTGGACGACGTGTTGATGACGTGTGGACCACGTGTTGATGAAGTGTGGACCACGTGTTGATGAAGTGTGGACGACGTGTTGATGAAGTGTGGACCACGTGTTGATGAAGTGTGGACAATGTGTTGAGGAAGTGTGGACGACGTGTTGATGAAGTGTGGACGACGTGTTGATGAAGTGTGGACCACGTGTTGAGGACGTGTGGACCACGTGTTGAGGACGTGTGGACCACGTGTTGATGAAGTGTGGACCACGTGTTGATGAAGTGTGGACCACGTGTTGATGAAGTGTGAACGACGTGTTGATGAAGTGTGGACGACGTGTTGAGGAAGTGTGGACGATGTGTTGATGAAGTGTGGACGGCGTGTCGATGACGTGTTGATGACGTGTTGATGAAGTGTGGACGACGTGTTGATGAAGTGTGGACCACGTGTTGATGAAGTGTGGACCACGTGTTGATGAAGTGTGGACGACGTGTTGAGGAAGTGTGGACCACGTGTTGATGAAGTGTGGACGACGTGTTGAGGAAGTGTGGACCACGTGTTGAGGAAGTGTGGACGATGTGTTGATGAAGTGTGGACGGCGTGTCGATGACGTGTTGATGACGTGTTGATGAAGTGTGGACGACGTGTTGATGAAGTGTGGACCACGTGTTGATGAAGTGTGGACGACGTGTTGAGGAAGTGTGGACCACGTGTTGATGAAGTGTGGACGACGTGTTGATGAAGTGTGGACGACGTGTTGAGGAAGTGTGGACGATGTGTTGATGAAGTGTGGACGGCGTGTCGATGACGTGTTGATGACGTGTTGATGAAGTGTGGACGACGTGTTGATGAAGTGTGGACCACGTGTTGATGAAGTGTGGACCACGTGTTGATGAAGTGTGGACGACGTGTTGAGGAAGTGTGGACCACGTGTTGATGAAGTGTGGACGACGTGTTGAGGAAGTGTGGACCACGTGTTGAGGAAGTGTGGACGATGTGTTGATGAAGTGTGGACGGCGTGTCGATGACGTGTTGATGACGTGTTGATGAAGTGTGGACGACGTGTTGATGAAGTGTGGACCACGTGTTGATGAAGTGTGGACGACGTGTTGAGGAAGTGTGGACCACGTGTTGATGAAGTGTGGACGACGTGTTGATGAAGTGTGGACCACGTGTTGAGGAAGTGTGGACGATGTGTTGATGAAGTGTGGACGGCGTGTCGATGACGTGTTGATGACGTGTTGATGAAGTGTGGACGACGTGTTGATGAAGTGTGGACCACGTGTTGATGAAGTGTGGACCACGTGTTGATGAAGTGTGGACGACGTGTTGAGGAAGTGTGGACCACGTGTTGATGAAGTGTGGACGACGTGTTGATGAAGTGTGGACCACGTGTTGAGGAAGTGTGGACGACGTGTTGAGGAAGTGTGGACCACGTGTTGATGAAGTGTGGACGGCGTGTTGAGGAAGTGTGGACCACGTGTTGATGAAGTGTGGACGACGTGTTGAGGAAGTGTGGACAATGTGTTGATGAAGTGTGGACGACGTGTTGATGAAGTGTGGACGACGTGTTGATGAAGTGTGGACCACGTGTTGAGGAAGTGTGGACGATGTGTTGATGAAGTGTGGACGGCGTGTCGATGACGTGTTGATGACGTGTTGATGAAGTGTGGACGACGTGTTGATGAAGTGTGGACCACGTGTTGATGAAGTGTGGACGACGTGTTGAGGAAGTGTGGACCACGTGTTGATGAAGTGTGGACCACGTGTTGATGAAGTGTGGACGATGTGTTGATGAAGTGTGGACAATGTGTTGATGAAGTGTGGACGACGTGTTGATGAAGTGTGGACAATGTGTTGATGAAGTGTGGACGATGTGTTGATGAAGTGTGGACGACGTGTTGATGAAGTGTGGACGACGTGTTGATGAAGTGTGGACGATGTGTTGATGAAGTGTGGACCACGTGTTGATGAAGTGTGGACGACGTGTTGATGAAGTGTGGACGATGTGTTGATGAAGTGTGGACCACGTGTTGATGAAGTGTGGACGACGTGTTGATGAAGTGTGGACGATGTGTTGATGAAGTGTGGACCACGTGTTGAGGAAGTGTGGACCACGTGTTGATGAAGTGTGGACGACGTGTTGATGAAGTGTGGACCACGTGTTGATGAAGTGTGGACGACGTGTTGATGAAGTGTGGACGATGTGTTGATGAAGTGTGGACCACGTGTTGATGAAGTGTGGACGACGTGTTGATGAAGTGTGGACGATGTGTTGATGAAGTGTGGACCACGTGTTGATGAAGTGTGGACGACGTGTTGATGAAGTGTGGACGATGTGTTGATGAAGTGTGGACCACGTGTTGATGAAGTGTGGACGGCGTGTCGATGACGTGTTGATGACGTGTTGATGACGTGTTGATGAAGTGTGGACGACGTGTCGATAACGTGTTGATGAAGTGTGGACGACGTGTTGATGAAGTGTGGACGACGTGTCGACGACGTGTCGATGACGTGTTGATGAAGTGTGGACGACGTGTTGATGACGTGACGATGACGTGTGGACGACGTGTTGATGAAGTGTGGACGACGTGTTGATGAAGTGTGGACGACGTGTTGATGAAGTGTCGACGACGTGTCGATGACGTGTGGACGACGTGTGGACGATGTGTCGATGACGTGTTGATGACGTGTTGATGAAGTGTTGATGACGTGTCGATGACGTGTCGATGACGTGTCGACGACATGTTGATGAAGTGTGGACGACGTGTCGACGATGTGTCGATGACGTGTTGATGAAGTGTTGATGACGTGTCGACGACGTGTCGATGACGTGTCGATGACGTGTTGATGAAGTGCGGAAAGCGTGTCGATGAAGTGTGGACGGCGTGTCGATGACGTGTTGATGAAGTGTGGACGGCGTGTCGATGACGTGTTGATGACGTGTTGATGAAGTGTGGACGGCGTGTAGATGACGTGTTGATGAAGTGTGGACGGCGTGTCGATGACGTGTTGATGAAGTGTTGATGACGTGTCGATGACGTGTCGATGACGTGTCGAAGTGTGGACGACGTGTCGATGAAGTGTGGACGACGTGTCGATGAAGTGTGGACAACGTGTTGATGAAGTGTGGACAATGTGTTGATGAAGTGTGGACGACGTGTTGATGAAGTGTGGACAACGTGTTGATGAAGTGTGGATGACGTGTTGATGAAGTGTGGACCACGTGTTGATGAAGTGTGGACCACGTGTTGATGAAGTGTGGACCACGTGTTGATGAAGTGTGGACGACGTGTTGATGACGTGTTGACGACGTGTTGATGAAGTGTGGACGACGTGTTGATGAAGTGTGGACGACGTGTTGATGAAGTGTGGACGACGTGTTGATGAAGTGTGGACGACGTGTTGATGAAGTGTGGACGACGTGTTGATGAAGTGTGGACGACGTGTTGATGAAGTGTGGACGACGTGTTGATGAAGTGTGGACGACGTGTTGATGAAGTGTGGACGACGTGTTGATGAAGTGTGGACGACGTGTTGATGAAGTGTGGACGACGTGTTGATGACGTGTTGATGAAGTGTGGACGACGTGTTGATGAAGTGTGGACAATGTGTTGATGAAGTGTGGACGACGTGTTGATGAAGTGTGGACAATGTGTTGATGAAGTGTGGACGACGTGTTGATGAAGTGTGGACCACGTGTTGATGAAGTGTGGACCACGTGTTGATGAAGTGTGGACGACGTGTTGATGACGTGTGGACCACGTGTTGATGAAGTGTGGACCACGTGTTGATGAAGTGTGGACGACGTGTTGATGAAGTGTGGACCACGTGTTGATGAAGTGTGGACAATGTGTTGAGGAAGTGTGGACGACGTGTTGATGAAGTGTGGACGACGTGTTGATGAAGTGTGGACGACGTGTTGAGGACGTGTGGACCACGTGTTGAGGACGTGTGGACCACGTGTTGATGAAGTGTGGACCACGTGTTGATGAAGTGTGGACCACGTGTTGATGAAGTGTGAACGACGTGTTGATGAAGTGTGGACGACGTGTTGAGGAAGTGTGGACGATGTGTTGATGAAGTGTGGACGGCGTGTCGATGACGTGTTGATGACGTGTTGATGAAGTGTGGACGACGTGTTGATGAAGTGTGGACAATGTGTTGATGAAGTGTGGACGACGTGTTGATGAAGTGTGGACAATGTGTTGATGAAGTGTGGACGACGTGTTGATGAAGTGTGGACCACGTGTTGATGAAGTGTGGACCACGTGTTGATGAAGTGTGGACGACGTGTTGATGACGTGTGGACCACGTGTTGATGAAGTGTGGACCACGTGTTGATGAAGTGTGGACGACGTGTTGATGAAGTGTGGACCACGTGTTGATGAAGTGTGGACAATGTGTTGAGGAAGTGTGGACGACGTGTTGATGAAGTGTGGACGACGTGTTGATGAAGTGTGGACCACGTGTTGAGGACGTGTGGACCACGTGTTGAGGACGTGTGGACCACGTGTTGATGAAGTGTGGACCACGTGTTGATGAAGTGTGGACCACGTGTTGATGAAGTGTGAACGACGTGTTGATGAAGTGTGGACGACGTGTTGAGGAAGTGTGGACGATGTGTTGATGAAGTGTGGACGGCGTGTCGATGACGTGTTGATGACGTGTTGATGAAGTGTGGACGACGTGTTGATGAAGTGTGGACCACGTGTTGATGAAGTGTGGACCACGTGTTGATGAAGTGTGGACGACGTGTTGAGGAAGTGTGGACCACGTGTTGATGAAGTGTGGACGACGTGTTGAGGAAGTGTGGACCACGTGTTGAGGAAGTGTGGACGATGTGTTGATGAAGTGTGGACGGCGTGTCGATGACGTGTTGATGACGTGTTGATGAAGTGTGGACGACGTGTTGATGAAGTGTGGACCACGTGTTGATGAAGTGTGGACGACGTGTTGAGGAAGTGTGGACCACGTGTTGATGAAGTGTGGACGACGTGTTGATGAAGTGTGGACGACGTGTTGAGGAAGTGTGGACGATGTGTTGATGAAGTGTGGACGGCGTGTCGATGACGTGTTGATGACGTGTTGATGAAGTGTGGACGACGTGTTGATGAAGTGTGGACCACGTGTTGATGAAGTGTGGACCACGTGTTGATGAAGTGTGGACGACGTGTTGAGGAAGTGTGGACCACGTGTTGATGAAGTGTGGACGACGTGTTGAGGAAGTGTGGACCACGTGTTGAGGAAGTGTGGACGATGTGTTGATGAAGTGTGGACGGCGTGTCGATGACGTGTTGATGACGTGTTGATGAAGTGTGGACGACGTGTTGATGAAGTGTGGACCACGTGTTGATGAAGTGTGGACGACGTGTTGAGGAAGTGTGGACCACGTGTTGATGAAGTGTGGACGACGTGTTGATGAAGTGTGGACCACGTGTTGAGGAAGTGTGGACGATGTGTTGATGAAGTGTGGACGGCGTGTCGATGACGTGTTGATGACGTGTTGATGAAGTGTGGACGACGTGTTGATGAAGTGTGGACCACGTGTTGATGAAGTGTGGACCACGTGTTGATGAAGTGTGGACGACGTGTTGAGGAAGTGTGGACCACGTGTTGATGAAGTGTGGACGACGTGTTGATGAAGTGTGGACCACGTGTTGAGGAAGTGTGGACGACGTGTTGAGGAAGTGTGGACCACGTGTTGATGAAGTGTGGACGGCGTGTTGAGGAAGTGTGGACCACGTGTTGATGAAGTGTGGACGACGTGTTGAGGAAGTGTGGACAATGTGTTGATGAAGTGTGGACGACGTGTTGATGAAGTGTGGACGACGTGTTGATGAAGTGTGGACCACGTGTTGAGGAAGTGTGGACGATGTGTTGATGAAGTGTGGACGGCGTGTCGATGACGTGTTGATGACGTGTTGATGAAGTGTGGACGACGTGTTGATGAAGTGTGGACCACGTGTTGATGAAGTGTGGACGACGTGTTGAGGAAGTGTGGACCACGTGTTGATGAAGTGTGGACCACGTGTTGATGAAGTGTGGACGATGTGTTGATGAAGTGTGGACAATGTGTTGATGAAGTGTGGACGACGTGTTGATGAAGTGTGGACAATGTGTTGATGAAGTGTGGACGATGTGTTGATGAAGTGTGGACGACGTGTTGATGAAGTGTGGACGACGTGTTGATGAAGTGTGGACGATGTGTTGATGAAGTGTGGACCACGTGTTGATGAAGTGTGGACGACGTGTTGATGAAGTGTGGACGATGTGTTGATGAAGTGTGGACCACGTGTTGATGAAGTGTGGACGACGTGTTGATGAAGTGTGGACGATGTGTTGATGAAGTGTGGACCACGTGTTGAGGAAGTGTGGACCACGTGTTGATGAAGTGTGGACGACGTGTTGATGAAGTGTGGACCACGTGTTGATGAAGTGTGGACGACGTGTTGATGAAGTGTGGACGATGTGTTGATGAAGTGTGGACCACGTGTTGATGAAGTGTGGACGACGTGTTGATGAAGTGTGGACGATGTGTTGATGAAGTGTGGACCACGTGTTGATGAAGTGTGGACGACGTGTTGATGAAGTGTGGACGATGTGTTGATGAAGTGTGGACCACGTGTTGATGAAGTGTGGACGACGTGTTGATGAAGTGTGGACGACGTGTTGATGAAGTGTGGACCACGTGTTGATGAAGTGTGGACAATGTGTTGACTCGCAGTCTTTCTCCTCTGCCGTCAGGTCGGAGGCTCCAAGATGGGAGTGATCCGTTACATGGGGGAGACGGACTTCGCCAAGGGCGAGTGGTGCGGCGTGGAGCTGGACGATCCGCTGGGGAAGAACGACGGCGCCGTGGCCGGGACGAGGTACCGACGCACGACGAGAGGATCGATCACATGTGATCACATTGATCCCGATCAGCACTCCGACACAAAGGCTCCGTTCACCGCAGGTCTTCATGCTCAATTCAGATTTATTTGCTCGGATCCGATTTTCTATCGGGATCGTTCAACGTGATACGTTTGAAACCCGACCTCTGGCAGACCGCAGTGGGAACGTGATCAGATGGTTTCGGGCTCCAGAGCGTAGAAGACGCTGTTGACAGAAATAAAGATGGACGCCACGCCGGTCAGCACCAAGGTGTCCAGACGTGACTCACTGTTTTAGACCAAACAACGTAAAACCCACACACCTCAGTAAAAACCAGCCCAACAGAGGATCTTTGTAAATCACAATGGAAAACTACTTACTCACACAGCTCCAGGGAATTTGGGTGAAAAAATATCATGAGATATTTTAGTGCTCCTGTGGAAAAGAGACATCAAATTTGATATCTTTGACAGGAAATTGGACATACAACTGTTCGGAATCATGGAGTTACTGTTTGTCGACGACACCATCAAAAGTCTTTTGAAGGAGTGGCCCAGCTTTGAATTGCGGTTCTGAAAGTCGTTATATTTTGGACTGCTCAAAACTCCTACTCTTTCTGGCAAGAACTCCATAAAAGTTGAGAAACTATACTCTAAATAATTATCCTTTTGGACGTTCTCACGTTGTATCTTGGAGCTCCAGTTCTACATACTCAATCTGCAGCAGACTAATATCTATCAAGAATATTACTTGACAAAGAAGTGGTAGATGCTCTGACATTAGATGACTGGTACATAACTGTGTGTGTGTGTGTGTGCGTGCGTGCGTGTATAGACTGACATTCTCTATTGAGATGCAATTGGAGAAATTCTACAAATGGGTTGTATATATTGATATATATTCTCAGATTTGCTTTCATTTCCCTTCTATAAAACATAGACTCTACAGGATTACTTGTATAAATAGATGAGTGAGACTAACAGCCTTTTCTGTTTGTTTGTTTATTTTGTTTTGTGTTTATCTATTTGCTTTTGCTCATCATTCAGAAATGTATATACTTTATTAGAAAATATATGAACATGAAAGGGTTAGTCATTGAAATGTGTCTTGCACTATTGAATGATATTATAGATGGTATATATTTATATAGATGTGTAAAATTAGAATGATTTGGATTTGATATGAAAACTGGACTGAATGAACTCTCTGATTTAAAAATCAAATAATAATAAAGAACTTTACAACAAATGCACTAAATAAACAAAGTTACTAAGTACGAGAATTTGGTTCCTCCACTTGGGGGGTACCCTCCATTTCTGGTATCGCTGGTCAGCAAGTAGATCCATTTTCAAGTGCTTGTTAAATAAGAGTCAACAAAATGTAAACAACATGAGGAGGGACAGAAGAAGAGAGTGAGACGAATGGTCAAATAAACCATCTATTCACTTGCATAGATCCTCCACAGCAGTTGTTTCAAACATCTGGTCCACTTGAGGCTCAATCCGGCCGAACTACCAAGAACAACTGCAACATTTCAAAGAAAATGTTGATTTGAAAAATGACAAATGCGCCTTTTTCTCTCTCTTTCTCTCTCTGTCTCTCTCTCCCTCTCTCCTACAGATACTTCCAGTGCCTCCCGAAGTTCGGCCTGTTCGCTCCGATCCACAAGGTGATCCGTATCGGCTTCCCGTCCACCAGCCCAGCGAAGGCCAAGAAGAGCAAGCGAGTGGCCATGGGCGTCTCGTCGCTCGCCCACAGCCCCAGCAGCTCATCCATCAGCTCCGTCAGCTCGGTGGCGTCGTCGGTGGGCGGGCGGCCGAGCCGCGCCGGCCTGGTAAGACGCTCGTGTTTACACTCGGCACCGCTTGTCGCTTCAACCAATTCATCCACATTTGGGGAGAAAAAAAATGCTTATTTGCTGTCTGGTGAAGAAGATGGAGAGGCTCTGCTGTCTGCAAACTTGACAGAAGGAAACCACGACAGCAAAACCATAAATAGCTTGTTTATACTCCAACTTTTTGTTTGTTGATGCGAAATGTCAGTAAAAATGTGCAAAGCAATTATAACAGTGTAAACGAAAACAGGGAACCAGGATTAAAAAGCAGAAAATATCAGTGGATAAAACATCAGTTTCTGAAAGTCTGCAAGAATAAACTTCAAAAAGCTCCAAATGTTCACCTGTTGTGAGAAGAAACAAACATCAGGGAGGTTCCAAGTTTGTCCCCCAAGTTTGAAACGATGAGTCTGATCATGTAAGAAATACGATGAATAAAAATAGAACACATTGAGGAAGTTATGGAAACAAAGGTGTGAAAGACCTGCTACTTTTTTAATGTGTGGTGGTCTGGATCAGTCAGTCTGTGTCTCACTGTTCTTATGGACCAGCTTGATGTCGTCCCCGTACAGCCTGTGGCTGATTTCAGCATCAGTCTCCATGGCAACATGACCGAGGATTTGAAGGTAATAATTCTCTTTCAATGATAAATATGGGTTTCAAGCAAAAGGCAGATTAAGTTCCCATCACTGAATAATCTACTGAGCAGGGAATAATCTACTGAGCAGGGAATAATCTACTGAGCAGGGAATAATCTACTGAGCAGGGAATAATCTACTGAGCAGGGAATAATCTACTGAGCAGGGAATAATCTACTGAGCAGGGAATAATCTACTGAGCAGGGAATAATCTGCTGAGCAGGGAATAATCTGCTGAGCAGAGAATAATCTACTGAGCAGGGAATAATCTACTGAGCAGGGAATAATCTACTGAGCAGGGAATAATCTACTGAGCAGGGAATAATCTACTGATCAGGGAATAATCTACTGAGCAGTGAATAATCTACTGAGCAGGGAATAATCTACTGAGCAGGGAATAATCTACTGAGCAGGGAATAATCTACTGAGCAGTGAATAATCTGCTGAGCAGGGAATAATCTACTGAGCAGGGAATTATCTGCTGAGTAGGGAATAATCTGCTGAGCAGGGAATAATCTGCTGAGCAGGGAATAATCTGCTGAGCAGGGAATAATCTGCTGAGCAGGGAATAATCTGCTGAGTAGGGAATAATCTGCTGAGCAGGGAATAATCTGCTGAGCAGGGAATAATCTGCTGAGCAGGGAATAATCTATTGAGCAGAGAATAATCTACTGAGCGGGGAATAATCTACTGAGCAGGGAATAATCTGCTGAGCAGGGAATAATCTGCTGAGCAGGGAATAATCTACTGAGCAGGGAATAATCTACTGAGCAGGGAATAATTTACTGAGCAGGGAATAATCTACTGAGCAGGGAATAATCTACTGAGCAGGGAATAATCTGCTGAGCAGGGAATAATCTACTGAGCAGGGAATAATCTACTGAGCAGGGAATAATCTACTGAGCAGGGAATAATCTACTGAGCAGGGAATAATCTGCTGAGCAGGGAATAATCTACTGAGCAGGGAATAATCTACTGAGCAGGGAATAATCTGCTGAGCAGGGAATAATCTACTGAGCAGGGAATAATCTACTGAGCAGGGAATAATCTACTGAGCAGGGAATAATCTACTGAGCAGTGAATAATCTACTGAGCAGGGAATAATCTACTGAGCAGGGAATAATCTGCTGAGCAGGGAATAATCTACTGAGCAGGGAATAATCCGCTGAGCAGTGAATAATCTGCATAATCTGTCGAGTGGCTCTGTTGCTCCGACGCTGCATTTCCAGGCTCTGAGGAAAGAAATGCTGGGAGATGGTCGGCAGCAGAACCTGACAGAATCCCACATGGATTGTAGCTCCCGGTACAGGCCAGGTCCTGCAGGGAGAGACGCTCTCTCTCTACTTCACTTTTTGGATTGTTGGCCCGGACCGGGACTGAAGACGGACACTGCTCATTTTCTTAAGTGCTCACAAAGCAGCTGAAGCTCCACCGTTTGCACTAAACCACAGGAGACCACAGGTTCAGATCTCTGGACATTGAAAAGCTTCACGCTGCAACTTTTAAACCGAGTTCATTCGTGAACTGCAGTGATGTCAGATTGACACGTTTAAGGCAGTAATACTTATTCTTAAATGTGGAATTTTCAGGCACTTTTTGTAAACTTACAATTTCCTCCATGTCGTCACTAACTTTACTGTAAAACGTTGTGCCAGAGGACAGCCACAATTATTAGGGACCTCGCCAACGGGTGGGCCCTAGGCCCAGCCAACGGCAGGTCTCTTTTGGATTTCGTCGTCGCCAAAAGTGTGGGGCCTCCGCAGGAGGCCCCACACTCATCCAGAACTCTCCTGACCCTCCCAGAGTGGCCGCGCCCCCGAAGGGGGCGCGGCCACTACCTGGTGGCGAAATTATATATTGTATTTCGAATGTTTCTTATTATTAGGGACCTCGCCAACGGGTGGGCCCTAGGCCCAGCCAACGGCAGGTCTCTTTTGGATTTCGTCGTCGCCAAAAGTGTGGGGCCTCCGCAGGAGGCCCCACACACATCCAGAACTCTCCTGACCCCCTCAGAGTGGCCGCGCCCCCGAAGGGGGCGCGGCCACTACCTGGTGGCGAAATTATATATTGTATTTCGAATGTTTCTTATTATTATTCTTTCTTGGGACTCCTGACGCCTCTTTGAGCTCTAATTTGACCCCCTAAACACGCTCAAAAACTCACCAAATTTGGCAGGATCGTCAGAAGTGGCGAAAAATTTTATAAAATAAAAAAAAATCCCCACAAAGTCCAAAAATGGCTCTCTAGCGCCACCTAGAAAATTGCAATCGCCCGCCACGGTCCGTAGGAATGTCGTAGAGAAATGTCGCGAATACGAAATTTGTTCGTCTACTCGAGCCCTACGACTCACGCGCTCTAACTTTTGCCCTAACTCCAACAGGAAGCCGGCTATTTGCCTTTCAATGTAAGGTATTCGCCCAAAAAAGGGAAAAAAAGGCAGAAACGGAAAATTTAACTCCTCATAGGGCGAAGGTCGCATCGGTTAAATTGAGATATACAAAAATAGAGGAGATTGTTTCCTACTGAACTCTAGAGGGAAATTTTCTTACCTAGTCCAGTTTAATTTTTATTAGCCGTCCAAGCTCCCCACCCCCTAATCGGCATTTTGGCTCCTGTCATCCATTAACATGGGGAAACGGAAAATTCTCGCCGAAAATCAACGATTTACAACTCCCCGAACTACTCTTAACTGTTTGCAAACCGTGACTCTCAGCCACAAACCGAGGGCATCGCCACGTACACGAGACCCTGCCGAACAAGAGGATGTAACATATGTGGGGAAAATTCCAAAACAAGTCCCCAGAATGACGAGTTAAAGCGACACAGTAAAATTTTTCTCGTCCGAAATCTTAACACTATAGCGGATGGAGCCAAATCTGCCGTTCCTGCCAAACAGCGCCCCCTGGTGTCCAAAGTTTACCTCTGACTGCTTCCAAACCCACACACTATTAAAGAGGACAAAAATTCCTACAAAAGTATGGTATTTTTATCCACATACTCCCCCGATAAGTATAGATTAAGAGCAGTTGTTCGCAAAATCTTCTAATATAATCCTCTCTGGCTCACTCTGCCGTCAGAGTGTCCGCGCTCGGTGCAGCTGTGAAATTCTCCACTGTGATTGGTCAGTGCATTACTCCATATATGGGCAGCTTCCTGTAGCTTCAGGCTCATCACTGCTGTGTGATTGACAGCCTGTCATATCCTGCAGTTTGACCTGAGAGTGACCTCAGCAGTCATTCTCAGGTCAGGTTACTCTTATGTGACCTGACCTCACTCTCATGTCTCATGTTCTCCTGTCATGAGGACATGCAAAACCTGTACGAGGTCTGGCCTGAGACATGTAATTCATGTCGGTGGAAGTTTGTGAAAAACCTTTATTGCATCATTCACACCTTCGCACACTGCCGACAAAGGCCGGGCCTCCTAGGCCCGGCACTCCACCAGGTCACTCTCATGTCACACACTGACCTCCGTAGGAGGCCTGGCCTGAGGCCATATAATTCATGTAGGTGGAAGTTTTTGAAAAACCTTTATGGCATCATTCACACCTTCGCACACCGCCGACAAAGGCCGGGCCTCCTAGGCCCGGCACTCCACCAGGTCACTCTCATGTCACACACTGACCTCCGTAGGAGGTCTGGCCTGAGGCCATATAATTCATGTCGGTGGAAGTTTTTGAAAAACCTTCATTGTGCCATAAGTGCTGTGTCTTTTACACTAGAATTGAAGTAAGACCACATTCAGGATCGGGGCCATCTGGGGAGTACCCAAGAGACATTTTCAGGCAGCTCGGCTAGCTTGCGGCTTAGCATGCCTGTTAGCATGCGAGCAAACATTGTCTGATTGAGCCGAAATTTGGTAGGTAGCCTAATGGGGTTGCTGCGATCACAAATCATTAGCTAATTAGCTGGTTTTCACGCAGTTTTTTCAAAATAAAAGTCATACAAAATTTTTTTTTTTTTTTTTTTTATATTTAAGCAAATATTTTGAACCGTTCATAGCCACCCCCCCGACGGGCAGTCTCGAGGTCCCGACCAATGCTGCTTGCAGCTTTAATTATTCTTTTATCTTCGTTTTTTACGCTTTCACTCATATTGGACCCCCTATCCACGCTCAAAAACTCACCAAATTTGGATGGCTCGTGAAAAATCGCATAGAGCCGGTGACCATGTCAAAACATTCCAGGAAAGTCCAAAAATGGCTCTCTAGCGCCACCTAGAAAATTGCAATCGCCCGCCACGGTCCGTAGGAAAATCGTAGAGAAATGTCGCGAATACGAAACTTCTTCGTCTACTCGACCCCTACGACTCACGCGCTCTAACTTTTGACCTAACTCCAACAGGAAGCCGGCTATTTGCCTTTCAATGTAAGGTATTCGCCCAAAAAAGGGAAAAAAAGGCAGAAACGGAAAATTTAACTCCTCATAGGGCGAAGGTCGCATCGGTTAAATTGAGATATACAAAAATAGAGGAGATTGTTTACTACTGAACTCTAGAGGGAAATTTTCTTACCTAGTCCAGTTTAATTTTTATTAGCCGTCCAAGCTCCCCACCCCCTAATCGGCATTTTGGCTCCTGTCATCCATTAACATGGGGAAACGGAAAATTCTCGCCGAAAATCAACGATTTACAACTCCCCGAACTACTCTTAACTGTTTGCAAACCGTGACTCTCAGCCACAAACCGAGGGCATCGCCACGTACACGAGACCCTGCCGAACAAGAGGATGTAACATATGTGGGGAAAATTCCAAAACAAGTCCCCAGAATGACGAGTTAAAGCGACACAGTAAAATTTTTCTCGTCCGAAATCTTAACACTATAGCGGATGGAGCCAAATCTGCCGTTCCTGCCAAACAGCGCCCCCTGGTGTCCAAAGTTTACCTCTGACTGCTTCCAAACCCACACACTATTAAAGAGGACAAAAATTCCTACAAAAGTATGGTATTTTTATCCACATACTCCCCCGATAAGTATAGATTAAGAGCAGTTGTTCGCAAAATCTTCTAATATAATCCTCTCTGGCTCACTCTGCCGTCAGAGTGTCCGCGCTCGGTGCAGCTGTGAAATTCTCCACTGTGATTGGTCAGTGCATCACTCCATATATGGGCAGCTTCCTGTAGCTTCAGGCTCATCACTGCTGTGTGATTGACAGCCTGTCATATCCTGCAGTTTGACCTGAGAGTGACCTCAGCAGTCATTCTCAGTTCAGGTTACTCTTATGTGACCTGACCTCACTCTCATGTCTCATGTTCTCCTGTCATGAGGACATGCAAAACCTGTACGAGCTCTGGCCTGAGACATGTAATTCATGTCGGTGGAAGTTTGTGAAAAACCTTTATTGCATCATTCACACCTTCGCACACTGCCGACAAAGGCCGGGCCTCCTAGGCCCGGCACTCCACCAGGTCACTCTCATGTCACACACTGACCTCCGTAGGAGGCCTGGCCTGAGGCCATATAATTCATGTAGGTGGAAGTTTTTGAAAAACCTTTATGGCATCATTCACACCTTCGCACACCGCCGACAAAGGCCGGGCCTCCTAGGCCCGGCACTCCACCAGGTCACTCTCATGTCACACACTGACCTCCGTAGGAGGCCTGGCCTGAGGCCATATAATTCATGTCGGTGGAAGTTTTTGAAAAACCTTCATTGTGCCATAAGTGCTGTGTCTTTTACACTAGAATTGAAGTAAGACCACATTCAGGATCGGGGCCATCTGGGGAGTACCCAAGAGACATTTTCAGGCAGCTCGGCTAGCTTGCGGCTTAGCATGCCTGTTAGCATGCGAGCAAACATTGTCTGATTGAGCCGAAATTTGGTAGGTAGCCTAATGGGGTTGCTGCGATCACAAATCATTAGCTAATTAGCTGGTTTTGACGCAGTTTTTTCAAAATAAAAGTCATACAAATTTTTTTTTTTTTTTTTTTTAATATTTAAGCAAATATTTTGAACCGTTCATAGCCACCCCCCCGACGGGCAGTCTCGAGGTCCCGACCAATGCTGCTTGCAGCTTTAATTAGGGACCTCGCCAACGGCATGGGCCCTAGGCCCATGCCAACGGCATGGGCCCTAGGCCCATGCCAACGGCAGGTCTCTTTTGGAATTCGTCGTCGCCGAATGAGTGCGGGGCCTCCGCAGGAGGCCCCGCACTCATTCGGACACTCTCATGACCCTGTCAGAGTGGCCGGGGCCCCCGAAGGGGGTCCCGGCCACTCTGACGTGGTGGCGAAATTGTATATTGTTTTTCGAATGTTTTTTATTATTATTATTATTTATTTCACGGATAAATCCCTCAATTTGACCCCCTAAACACGCTCAAAAACTCACCAAATTTGGAAGACTCGTCAAAAGTGTGGCACTCCACAATCTCATGTCAACAAATTTCCAGAAAATCCAAAAGTGCCTCTCTAGCGCCACCTAGACACTTTCAATCGCCCGCCACGGTCCGTAGGAATGTCGTAGAGAAATGTCGCGAATACGAAATTTGTTCGTCTACTCGAGGCCTACGACTCACGCACTCTAACTTTTGACCTAACTCCAACAGGAAGCCGGCTATTTGCCTTTCAAAGTAAGGTGTTCACCCAAAAAAGGCAAAAAAAGGCAGAAACGGAAAATCTAAACCATCATAGGGCGAAGGTCGTATCGGTTAAATTGAGATATACAAAAATAGAGGAGATTGTTTACTACAATAATTTAGAGGGAATTTTTCTTACCTAGTCCAGTTTAATTTTTATTAGCCGTCCAAGCTCCCCACCCCCTAATCGCCTTTTTGGCTCCTGTCATCCATTAACATGGGGAAACGGAAAATTCTCGCCGAAAATCAACGATTTTAAACTCCCCGAACTACTCTTAACTGTTTGCAAACCGTGACTCTCAGCCACAAACCGAGGGCATCGCCACGCCCACGAGACCCTGCCGAACAAGAGGATGTAACATATGTGGGGAAAATTCCACAACAAGTCCCCAGAATGATGAGTTAAAGCGACACAGTAACATTTTTTTCATTCTACATTTTTACATTGAATCCTGATGGGAGATATCCGGCGTTGTCGCCAAACAGCGCCCCCTGGTGTCCAAAGTTTACCTCTGACTGCTTCCAAGCGTACACAATCTTAAAGAGGACAAAAATTCCTACAAAAGTATGGTATTTTTGTCCACATACTCCCCCGATAAGTATAGATTAAGAGCAGTTGTTCGCAAAATCTTCTAATATAATCCTCCCTGTCTCACACTCTGACGTCAGAGTGTCCGCGCTCGGCGCAGCTGTGAAATTCTCCACTGTGATTGGTCAGTGCATCACTCCATATATGGGCAGCTTCTTCATTTTTACCTGACCTCACTCTCATGTCTCCTGTTCTACTGTCATGAGGACATGCAAAACCTGTACGAGGTCTGGCCTGAGACATGTAATTCATGTCGGTGAAAGTTTGTGAAAAACCTTCACTGCTGCATCATTCACACCTTCGCACACCGCCGACAAAGGCCGGGCCTCCTAGGCCCGGCACTCCACCAGGTCACTCCATCGTCCCACACTGACCTTTGTACGATGGAAGTCGGTGGAAGTTTTTGAAAAAGCTTTATTGCTGCATCATTCACACCTTCGTTCACGCCGACAAAGGCCGGGCCTCCTAGGCCCGGCACTCCACCAGGTCACTCCATCGTCCCACACTGACCTTTGTACGATGGAAGTCGGTGGAAGTTTTTGAAAAAGCTTTATTGCTGCATCATTCACACCTTCGTTCACGCCGACAAAGGCCGGGCCTCCTAGGCCCGGCACTCCACCAGGTCACTCCATCGTCCCACACTGACCTTTGTACGATGGAAGTCGGTGGAAGTTTTTGAAAAAGCTTTATTGCTGCATCATTCACACCTTCGTTCACGCCGACAAAGGCCGGGCCTGCTAGGCCCGGCACTCCACCAGGTCACTCTCATGTCCCACACTGACCTCTGTAGGAGGCTTGGCCTGAGGCCATGTAATTCATGTCGGTGGAAGTTTTTGAAAAACCTTTATTGTGCCATAAGTGCTGTGTCCTTTACACTACGATTGAAGTAAGACCAGATTCAGGATCGGGGCCATCTGGGGAGTACCTAACAGACATTTTCAGGCAGCTCGGCTAGCTTGCGGCTTAGCATGCCTGCTAATATGGTCGCAAACATTGTCTGATTGAGCCGAAATTTGGTAGGTAGCCTAATGGGGTTGCTGCGATCACAAATCACTAGCTAATTAGCTGGTTTTGACGCCGTTTTTTCAAAATAAAAGTCTTTTTTTTTTTTTTTTTTTTTTTTACTTAAAAAATTTTCTTTTTTATTAACCGTTCATAGCCACCCCCCCGACGGGCAATCTCGAGGTCCCGACCAATGCTGCTTGCAGCTTTAATTAGGGACCTCGCCAACGGGTGGGCCCTAGGCCCAGCCAACGGCAGGTCTCTTTTGGATTTCGTCGTCGCCAACAGTGCGGGCCCTCCGAAGGAGGGCCCGCACTCATCCAGGCCCTCTCCTGACCCTCCCAGAGTGGCCGGGGCCCCCGAAGGGGGTCCCGGCCACTCTGATGTGGTGGCGAAATTGTATATTGTATTTCGAATGTTTATTATTATATTTTTAGGGACCTCGCCAACGGCTTGGGCCCAAGGCCCATGCCAACGGCAGGTCTCTTTTGGATTTCGTCGTCGCCAAAAGTGCGGGCCCTCCGAAGGAGGGCCCGCACTCATCCAGGCCCTCTCCTGACCCTCCCAGAGTGGCCGACGCCCCCGAAGGGGGCGTCGGCCACTACCTGGTGGCGAAATTATATATTGTATTTCGAATGTTTCTTATTAGGGACCTCGCCAACGGGTGGGCCCTAGGCCCAGCCAACGGCAGGTCTCTTTTGGATTTCGTCGTCGCCAAAAGTGCGGGCCCTCCGAAGGAGGGCCCGCACTCATCCGGTTACTCTCCTGACCCTCTCAGAGTGGCCGACGCCCCCGAAGGGGGCGTCGGCCACTAACTGGTGGCGAAATTGTATATTGTTTTTCGAATGTTTTTTCTTATTATTATTATTATATTTTTTTCGCCGTTACGCTCATATTTGACCCCCTAGACACGCTCAAAAACTCACCAAATTTGGAAGGCTCGTGAAAAATCGCATAGAGCCGGTGACCATGTCAAAACATTCCAAGAAAATCCAAAAATGGCTCTCTAGCGCCACCTACAAAATTTAAATCGCCCGCCACGGTCCGTAGGAATGTCGTAGAGAAATGTCGCATATACGAAATTTGTTCGTCTACTCGAGCCCTACGACGCACGCGCTCTAACTTTTGACCTAACTCCAACAGGAAGGCCGGTATTTGCCTTTCAAAGTAAGGTGTTCGCCCAAAAAAGGCAAAAAAAGGCAGAAACGGAAAATCTAAACCATCATAGGGCGAAGGTCGTATCGGTTAAACTGAGATATACAAAAATAGAGGAGATTGTTTACTACAAATATTTAGAGGGAATTTTTCTTACCTAGTCCAGTTTAATTTTTATTAGCCGTCCAAGCTCCCCACCCCCTAATCGCCTTTTTGGCTCCTGTCATCCATTAACATGGGGAGATGGAAAATTCTCCCCGAAAATCAACGATTTTAAACTCCCCGAACTACTCTTAACTGTTTGCAAACCGTGACTCTCAGCCCCAAACCGAGGGCATCGCCACGACCGCGAGACCCTGCCGAACAAGAGGATGTAACATATGTGGGGAAAATTCCAAAACAAGTCCCCAGAATGACGAGTTAAAGCGACAGAGTAACATTTTTTCCGTTCTACATTTTTACATTGAATCCTGATGGGAGATATCCGGCGTTGTCGCCAAACAGCGCCCCCTGGTGTCCAAATTTTACCTTCGACTGCTTCCAAACCCACACAGTCCGAAAGAGGATAAAAATTCCTACAAAAGTATGGTATTTTTATCCACATACTCCCCCGATAACTATGGATTCAGAGCAGTTGTTCGCAAAGTTCTGGAATTCATCTTCACTCTCTTCCACTCTAGCTCTGACACTTAATGAGCCAAAGTGACGTGCACCTGCTGTGAAAATCTAAAGCAGGATTGCGCAATCCTGCTCCGGGGACCGGGGGAGGGGGAGGGGGAGCATCTCAGTGACATTTTCAGGATCTCATAGGCCTAGCAAGCCCGTTAGCATTTTAACAAACATTATCCGATTGAGCTGAAATTTGGTAGGTGGCCTAATGAGGCCGCTGCGGTCAGGAATCACTACATAATTAGCTGGTTTTGAGCCGTTTTTTTCAAAATAAAAGTAATTAAAAAAATACTATTTTTTTTTAAAGATAAAAAATGATCATTAACTGGTCTAGAGTATCGTGGCCACCCCGATGGGCTTGAGCCACAGTTTACGAAAGGCCAGGCCACAGGCCTGGCCAATGCCAGCTTCCTTTTGTAATCCGTACACAACTGACAAAGGCCCTCACATTCATGTCGGTGGAAGTTTTTGAAAAACCTTTCCTGTGTCTTAAGTGCTGCGTCATTCACACCTTCGTTCACACCGACAAAGGCCGGGCCTCCTAGGCCCGGCACTCCACCAGGTCACTCCATCGTCCCACATTGACCTCCGTAGGAGGCCTGGCCTGAGGCCATATAATTCATGTCGGTGGAAGTTTTTGAAAAACCTTTATTGTGCCATAAGTGCTGTGTCATTCACACCGTGCACCGCCGACAAAGGCCGGGCCTCCTAGGCCCGGCACTCCACCAGGTCACTCTCATGTCCCACACTGACCTCCGTAGGAGGCCTGGCCTGAGGCCATGTAATTCATGTCGGTGGAAGTTTTTGAAAAACCTTTATTGTGCCATAAGTGCTGTGTCTTTTACACTACAATTGAAGTAAGACCAGATTCAGGATCGGGGCCATCTGGGGAGTACCTAACAGACATTTTCAGGCAGCTCGGCTAGCTTGCGGCTTAGCATGCCTGCTAGCATGGTCGCAAACATTGTCTGATTGAGCCGAAATTTGGTAGGTAGCCTAATGGGGTTGCTGCGATCACAAATCACTAGCTAATTAGCTGGTTTTGACGCCGTTTTTTCAAAATAAAAGTCTTTTTTTTTTTGTTGTTTTTTTTTTACTTAAAAAATTGTCTTTTTTATTAACCGTTCATAGCCACCCCCCCGACGGGCAGTCTCGAGGTCCCGACCAATGCTGCTTGCAGCTTTAATTATTCTTTTTTTATTTTTTTTCACGGACTAAATCGCATATTTGACCCCCTAAACACGCTCAAAAACTCACCAAATTTGGAAGACTCGTCAAAAGTGTGGCAATCTATATTATCACGTCAATAAATTCCATGAAATTCCAAAAATGGCTCTCTAGCGCCACCTAGACACATTTAATCGCCCGCCACGGTCCGTAGGAATGTCGTACAGAAATGTCGCGAATACGAAACTTCTTCGTCTACTCGAGCCCTACGACTCACGCGCTGTAACTTTTGACCTAACTCCAACAGGAAGCCGGCTATTTGCCTTTCAAAGTAAGGTGTTCGCCCAAAAAAGGGAGAAAAAGGCCGAAACGGAAAATCTAAACCATCATAGGGCGAAGGTCGTATCGGTTAAATTGAGATATACAAAAATAGAGGAGATTGTTTACTACAATAATTTAGAGGGAATTTTTCTTACCTAGTCCAGTTTATTTTTTATTAGCCGTCCAAACTCCCCACCCCCTAATCGCCTTTTTGGCTCCTGTCATCCATTAACATGGGGAAACGGACAATTCTCGCCGAAAATCAACGATTTTAAACTTCCCGAACTACTCTTAACTGTTTGCAAACCGTGACTCTCAGCCACAAACCGAGGGCATCGCCACTCCCACGAGACCCTGCCGAACAAGAGGATGTAACATATGTGGGGAAAATTCCAAAACAAGTCCCCAGAATGACGAGTTAAAGCGACACAGTAACATTTTTCTCGTTCTACATTTTTACATTGAATCCTGATGGGAGATATCCGGCGTTGTCGCCAAACAGCGCCCCCTGGTGTCCAAAGTTTACCTCCGACTGCTTCCAAGCGTACACCGTCTTAAAGAGGACAAAAATTCCTACAAAAGTATGGTATTTTTATCCACATACTCCCCCGATAAGTATAGATTAAGAGCACTTGTTCGCAAAATCTTTGAATATAATCCTCCCTGTCTCAGTCTGACGTCAGAGTGTCCGCGCTCGGTGCAGCTGTGAAATTCTCCACTGTGATTGGTCAGTGCATCACTCCATATATGGGCAGCTTCCTGTAGCTTCAGGCTCATCACTGCTGTGTGATTGACAGCCTGTCATATCCTGCAGTTTGACCTGAGAGTGACCTCACCAGTCATTCTCAGGTCAGGTTACTCTCATGTGACCTGACCTCACTCTCATGTCTCATGTTCTCCTGTCATGAGGACATGCAAAACCTGTATGAGACCTGGCCTGAGACATGTAATTCATGTCGGTGGAAGTTTGTGAAAAACCTTCATTGATGCATCATTCACACCTTCGTTCACGCCGACAAAGGCCGGGCCTCCTAGGCCCGGCACTCCACCAGGTCACTCTCATGTCCCACACTGACCTCTGTAGGAGGCTTGGCCTGAGGCCATGTAATTCATGTCGGTGGAAGTTTTTGAAAAACCTTTATTGTGCCATAAGTGCTGTGTCTTTTACACTACAATTGAAGTAAGACCAGATTCAGGATCGGGGCCATCTGGGGAGTACCTAACAGACATTTTCAGGCAGCTCGGCTAGCTTGCGGCTTAGCATGCCTGCTAGCATGGTCGCAAACATTGTCTGATTGAGCCGAAATTTGGTAGGTAGCCTAATGGGGTTGCTGCGATCACAAATCACTAGCTAATTAGCTGGTTTTGACGCCGTTTTTTCAAAATAAAAGTCTTTTTTTTTTTTTTTTTTTTTTTTTACTTAAAAAATTGTCTTTTTTATTAACCGTTCATAGTCACCCCCCCGACGGGCAATCTCGAGGTCCCGACCAATGCTGCTTGCAGCTTTAATTAGGGACCTCGCCAACGGCTGGGCCCTAGGCCCAGCCAACGGCAGGTCTCTTTTGGATTTCGTCGTCGCCAAAAGTGCGGGCCCTCCGAAGGAGGGCCCGCACTCATCCAGGCCCTCTCCTGACCCTCCCAGAGTGGCCGACGCCCCCGAAGGGGGCGTCGGCCACTACCTGGTGGCGAAATTGTATATTGTATTTCGAATGTTTTTTCTTCTTTTTATTTTTCTGCTTTTTTCTCCGTTAGGCTCTAATTTGACCCCCTAAACACGCTCAAAAACTCACCAAATTTGGCAGGCTCGTGAAAAGTCGCAGCCTTCAGAAGATCATGTCAAAACATTCCATGAAAATCCAAAAATGGCTCTCTAGCGCCACCTAGACCCTTTTAATCGCCCGCCACGGTCCGTAGGAATGTCGTAGAGAAATGTCGCGAATACGAAACTTCTTCGTCTACTCGAGCCCTACGACTTACGCGCTCTAACTTTTGACCTAACTCCAACAGGAAGCCGGCTATTTGCCTTTCAAAGTAAGGTGTTCGCCCAAAAAAGGGAGAAAAAGGCCGAAACGGAAAATCTAAACCATCATAGGGCGAAGGTCGTATCGGTTAAATTGAGATATACAAAAATAGAGGAGATTGTTTACTACAATAATTTAGAGGGAATTTTTCTTACCTAGTCCAGTTTAATTTTTATTAGCCGTCCAAGCTCCCCACCCCCTAATCGCCTTTTTGGCTCCTGTCATCCATTAACATGGGGAAACGGACAATTCTTGCCGAAAATCAACGATTTTAAACTCCCCGAACTACTCTTAACTGTTTGCAAACCGTGACTCTCAGCCACAAACCGAGGGCATCGCCACGCTCACGAGACCCTGCCGAACAAGAGGATGTAACATATGTGGGGAAAATTCCAAAACAAGTCCCCAGAATGACGAGTTAAAGCGACACAGTAACATTTTTTCCGTTCTACATTTTTACATTGAATCCTGATGGGAGATATCCGGCGTTGTCGCCAAACAGCGCCCCCTGGTGTCCAAATTTTACCTTCGACTGCTTCCAAACCCACACAGTCCGAAAGAGGATAAAAATTCCTACAAAAGTATGGTATTTTTATCCACATACTCCCCCGATAACTATGGATTCAGAGCAGTTGTTTGCGACATCTTGGAATTATGAAAATATCTCTCCCACTCTAGCTCTCACACTTAATGATCAAAGTGACGTGCACCTGCTGTGAAAATCTACAGCAGGATTGCGCAATCCTGCTCCGGGGACCGGGGGAGGGGGAGGGGGAGCATCTCAGTGACATTTTCAGGATCTCATAGGCCTAGCATGCCAGTTAGCATTTTAACAAACATTATCCGATTGAGCTGAAATTTGGTAGGTGGCCTAATGGGGCCGCTGCGGTCATGAATCACTACATAATTAGCTGGTTTTCAGCCGTTTTTTTCAAAATAAAAGTCATTAAAAAAATACTATTTTTTTTAAAAGATAAAAAATGATCATTAACTGGTCTAGAGTATCGTGGCCACCCCGACGGGCTTGAGCCACAGTTTACGAAAGGCCAGGCCACAGGCCTGGCCAATGCCAGCTTCCTTTTGTAATCCGTACACAACTGACAAAGGCCCTCACATTCATGTCGGTGGAAGTTTTTGAAAAACCTTTCCTGTTCCATAAGTGCTGCGTCATTCACACCTTCGTTCACGCCGACAAAGGCCGGGCCTCCTAGGCCCGGCACTCCACCAGGTCAGTCTCATGTCACACACTGACCTCCGTAGGAGGCCTGGCCTGAGGCCATATAATTCATGTCGGTGGAAGTTTTTGAAAAACCTTTATTGTTCCATAAGTGCAGTGTCATTCACACTACAATTGAAGTAAGACCAGATTTGGGATCGGGGCAACCTGGGGAGTACCACACTGACATTTTAAGGTGTATCCGCTAGC
Organism: Blennius ocellaris; assembly: GCF_963422515.1. Classification (NCBI taxonomy): domain Eukaryota; kingdom Metazoa; phylum Chordata; class Actinopteri; order Blenniiformes; family Blenniidae; genus Blennius; species Blennius ocellaris. The sequence continues at coordinate 3,240,462 of NC_137663.1, read as the reverse complement.
TTGCGGCATAGCATGCCCGTTAGCATGCTAGTAAACATTGTTCGATTGAGCTGAAATTTGGTAGGTGGCCTAATGGGGGTGCTGCGGTCACAAATCACTAGCTAATTAGCTGGTTCCGACTCCGTTTTTTCAAAATAAAAGTCCTAATTTTTTTTTTTTTTTTTTTTTGCTTAAATAATTTTTTTTTTTATTAACCGTTCATAGCCACCCCCCCGACGGGCAATCTCGAGGTCCCGACCAATGCTGCTTGCAGCTTTAATTATTATATATTTTTTGCGCTCTCACTCATTTTTCACCCCCTAAACACGCTCAAAAACTCACCAAATTTGGAAGACTCGTCACGTCTGCGCTCCATTCGAGGTTTCTGAAAAAAAATCCCCACAAAGTCCAAAAATGCCTCTCTAGCGCCACCTAGAAAATTTCAATCGCCCACCACGGTCCGTAGGAATGTCGTAGAGAAATGTCGCGAATACGAAATTTGTTCGTCTACTCGAGCCCTACGACTCACGCGCTCTAACTTTTGACCTAACTCCAACAGGAAGCCGGCTATTTGCCTTTCAATGTAAGGTGTTCGCCCAAAAAAGGGAAAAAAAGGCAGAAACGGAAAATTTAACTCCTCATAGGGCGAAGGTCGCATCGGTTAAATTGAGATATACAAAAATTGAGGAGATTGTTTACTACTGAACTCTAGAGGGAAATTTTCTTACCTAGTCCAGTTTAATTTTTATTAGCCGTCCAAGCTCCCCACCCCCTAATCGCCTTTTTGGCTCCTGTCATCCATTAACATGGGGAAACCGAAAATTCTCCCCCAAAATCAACGATTTTAAACTCCCCGAACTACTCTTAACTGTTTGCAAACCGTGACTCTCAGCCACAAACCGAGGGCATCGCCATGCCCGCGAGACCCTGCCGAACAAGAGGATGTAACATATGTGGGGAAAATTCCAAAACAAGTCCCCAGAATGACGAGTTAAAGCGACAGAGTAACATTTTTTTCGTTCTACATTTTTACATTGAATCCTGATGGGAGATATCCGGCGTTGTCGCCAAACAGCGCCCCCTGGTGTCCACAGTTTACCTCTGACTGCTTCCACACCCACACCGTCTGAAAGAGGACAAAAATTCCTACAAAAGTATGGTATTTTTATCCACATACTCCCCCGATAACTATGGATTCAGAGCAGTTGTTTGCCACATCTTGGAATTATGAAAATATCTCTCCCACTCTAGCTCTCACACTTAATGATCAAAGTGACGTGCAGCTGCTGTGAAAACCTACAGCAGGATTGCGCAATCCTGCTCCGGGGACCGGGGGAGGGGGAGGGGGAGCATATCAGTGACATTTTCAGGATCACATAGGCCTAGCATGTCCGTTAGCATTTTAACAAACATTATCCGATTGAGCTGAAATTTGGTAGGTGGCCTAATGGGGCCGCTGCGGTCATGAATCACTACATAATTAGCTGGTTTTGAGGCCGTTTTTTTCAAAATAAAACTAATTAAAAAAGTACTGTTTTTTAAACGCTTAAAAAATTATCATTAACTGGTCTAGAGGATCGTGGCCACCCCAACGGGCTTGAGCCACAGTTTACGAAAGGCCAGGCCGCAGGCCTGGCCAACGGCAGCTCTCTTTTGTAATTTGTACACCGCCGACAAAGCCGGGCCTCCTAGGCCCGGCACTCCACCAGGTCACTCTCATGTCCCACACTGACCTCCGTAGGAGGCCTGGCCTGAGGCCATATAATTCATGTCGGTGGAAGTTTTTGAAAAACCGTTATTGTGCCATAAGTGCTGTGTCTTTTACACTAGAATTGAAGTAAGACCACATTCAGGATCGGGGCCATCTGGGGAGTACCCAAGAGACATTTTCAGGCAGCTCGGCTAGCTTGCGGCTTAGCATGCCTGTTAGCATGCGAGCAAACATTGTCAGATTGAGCCGAAATTTGGTAGGTAGCCTAATGGGGTTGCCGCGATCACAAATCACTAGCTAATTAGCTGATTTTGACGCAGTTTTTTCAAAATAAAATTCATACAAATTTTTTTTTTTTTTTTTTTTTATATTTAAGCAAATATTTTGAACCGTTCATAGCCACCCCCCCGACGGGCAATCTCGAGGTCCCGACCAATGCTGCTTGCAGCTTTAATATATTTTTTTTATTTTTAGGGACCTCGCCAACGGGTGGGCCCTAGGCCCAGCCAACGGCAGGTCTCTTTTGGATTTCGTCGTCGCCAAAAGTGCGGGCCCTCCGAACCCCCTAAACACGCTCAAAAACTCACCAAATTTGGGAGACTCGTCAAAAGTGTGGCACTCCACAATCTCACGTCAAAAAATTCCCCAAAAATCCAAAAATGGCTCTCTAGCGCCACCTAGAAAATTGCAATCACCCGCCACGGTCCGTAAGAATGTCGTAGAGAAAAACAGCGAATATGAACCTTCTTCGTCTACTCGACCCCTACGACTCACGCGCTCTAACTTTTGACCTAACTCCAACAGGAAGCCGGCTATTTGCCTTTCAATGTAAGGTATTCGCCCAAAAAAGGGAAAAAAAGGCAGAAACGGAAAATTTAACTCCTCATAGGGCGAAGGTCGCATCGGTTAAATTGAGATATACAAAAATAGAGGAGATTGTTTACTACTGAACTCTAGAGGGAAATTTTCTTACCTAGTCCAGTTTAATTTTTATTAGCCGTCCAAGCTCCCCACCCCCTAATCGCCTTTTTGGCTCCTGCCATCCATTAACATGGGGAAACGGAAAATTCTCGCCGAAAATCAACGATTTTAAACTCCCCGATCTACTCTTAACTGTTTGCAAACCGTGACTCTCAGCCACAAACCGAGGGCATCGCCACGCCCGCGAGACCCTGCCGAACAAGAGGATGTAACATATGTGGGGAAAATTCCAAAACAAGTCCCCAGAATGACGAGTTAAAGCGACACAGTAACATTTTTCTCGTCCGAAATCTTAACACTATAGCGGATGGAGCCAAATCTGCCGTTCCTGCCAAACAGCGCCCCCTGGTGTCCAAAGTTTACCTCCGACTGCTTCCAAGCGTACACCGTCTTAAAGAGGACAAAAATTCCTACAAAAGTATGGTATTTTTATCCACATACTCCCCCGATAAGTATAGATTAAGAGCACTTGTTCGCAAAATCTTTGAATATAATCCTCCCTGTCTCACTCTGACGTCAGAGTGTCCGCGCTCGGTGCAGCTGTGAAATTCTCCACTGTGATTGGTCAGTGCATCACTCCATATATGGGCAGCTTCCTGTAGCTTCATCACTGCTGTGTGATTGACAGCCTGTCATATCCTGCAGTTTGACCTGAGAGTGACCTCACCAGTCATTCTCAGGTCAGGTTACTCTCATGTGACCTGACCTCACACTCATGTCTCATGTTCTCCTGTCATGAGGACATGCAAAACCTGTATGAGACCTGGCCTGAGACATGTAATTCATGTCGGTGGAAGTTTGTGAAAAACCTTCATTGATGCATCATTCACACCTTCGTTCACGCCGACAAAGGCCGGGCCTCCTAGGCCCGGCACTCCACCAGGTCACTGTCATGTATCGCACTGACCTTTGTTGGAGGCCTGACCTGAGACATGTAATTCATGTCGGTGGAAGTTTGTGAAAAACCTTTATTGCATCATTCACACCTTCGCACACCGCCGACAAAGGCCGGGCCTCCTAGGCCCGGCACTCCACCAGGTCACTCTCATGTCACACACTGACCTCCATAGGAGGCCTGGCCTGAGGCCATATAATTCATGTCGGTGGAAGTTTTTGAAAAACCTTTATTGTTCCATAAGTGCAGTGTCATTCATACTAGAATTGAAGTAAGACCAGATTTGGGATCGGGGCAACCTGGGGAGTAGCACACTGAGATTTTCAGGTGTATCCGCTAGCTTGCGGCATAGCATGCCCGTTAGCATGCTAGTAAACATTGTTCGATTGAGCTGAAATTTGGTAGGTGGCCTAATGGGGGTGCTGCGGTCACAAATCACTAGCTAATTAGCTGGTTCCGACTCCGTTTTTTCAAAATAAAAGTCCTAATTTTTTTTTTTTTTTTTTTTTGCTTAAATAATTTTTTTTTTTATTAACCGTTCATAGCCACCCCCCCGACGGGCAATCTCGAGGTCCCGACCAATGCTGCTTGCAGCTTTAATTATTATTGTTGTTGTTTTTATTCCGTAAATGAGTGAGAACATTTTTAATTTTCTCTCTCCACCTTTTTGGAGCTATTTATTGTGACACATGTGGACTATTCTAGATACAAACACTATAAAATAACACAATAGTCGGCTTCTATACTGAGGTCGAGACCCTCAGTTAATGAATGCAGTGTAGGGGTGGGCGATATACATCGTTTACGATAATATCGTCATTGTTGTTTTAACGATGTGCAAATGTACGTTATGGAGTATGCCAATGACTTCACTAAAACAACTAAAACCCCACACATTCACTGAACAAGAGTTACGTAACTTGCGTAAAGCAGCAAACCGCAGCAGGTCACATGATCTCTCACTGGCGTGTTCCCGGCAGGTTAGCGTGCCTCTAAACATAAACATTTGAAAGACAACATGGACACGCCGCCCGCGGATGCTCCAACTTCAGAAGATTTAATTCCAAGACGTGGATCGACTTCAGTTGCATGGAAGTACTTTGGCTTTGAAAAGACTGACGTGACCCAAAAGACCGTCATCTGCAAAGTTTGTGGAAAAGCCGTTGCCGCTAAATGCAGCTGGACAACCAACCTGTTTCACCACTTGCGGACTAACCACACGAAGGAATACGAAGAATGTCAAACGCTAGCTGCCAAAGAAAAACCTAAGTCGGCGAAGGTAACGTTACCTGCTGCACGACACAGCCAACAAACGTTAGCGGACTCAATCAACAGAAAACTGCCTTATGACGAAAAAAGCACCCGATGGCGAGACGTAACAAATGATGTCACCAATTATATAGCAAAAGAAATGGTGCCGATTCAGGTGGTGGAGAGAGAGAAGGCTTTAAACAGCTTGTGAATACGCTGGACCCCAGATATACAGTGCCTGGTCGGAAATATTTCAGCTTTTGTTTGCTCTTGCAGACAAATACAAATAAAAAGGAGCGTTTTTCCTTTAAAACGTTGTGTCCATTAATATCATCCACTAGAAACAATTAATGAGCTATAACTCAGGCTGTAAAAAACACATTTAAAGAATATCGTCTAATTATCGTTATCGTCAAAATCCCCCAAAATATCGAGATATTATTTTTTGTCCATATCGCACACCCCTAATGCAGTGTTAAGTCATTTGAAAGTAGTCCATTAAAGTCTCCAGTCATCCTACATTTCACACTATTTTTCATCCTTTTCATGCAAAAATTTTCTTTTTTCCTGATAAGAAATGTTCTGTCATGTATAGATCATTAAAAAATGTGTAGTTTGAAAGCAGGTTGTGTGAATGAATGGCCTTTAAAAGCTGGAATCTTTTCAAATGTCGCCCTCTTGTGGTGGAATGAAGTGCTGCACTATTTATTCAGTTTTATTGGCCCAGGGTGACTTCAAGAAGTGAGAATAGTGACGAGAACATTTCAATTAAAGCAGGAGGGATTTGAGAGAGCATTGATTCAGCAGTAAAAAACTATTTGTTTTAAAGTATCACAAATATGCAACCACTCAAATCCTCTGATATTTCACTATTATTTCCAACAGCATCTGAACAAACTCTTGAAATTGTACTTAACTGTCAACTTATTTAGGTTTTATAAAAAGATATGAAATTAAAAATAAACCTTTTCATGACAGTTACAACTAAAAGGAGACTTTGCGGGTGAGGAACGTGTCGTTTGAAGCTTCGTGGAGCTAAATTAAGACGGTAACGTTGATCTATATCATAACACGTTTCCTCAACTGTCGTACCTCCTACGCTTTTACAACAACGGTTCTTTTGTAGCTGATGGATTTATTTCTTCCACTTCTTCACAGAGACACAAAGGAAACATTCATTAAACAATAAATCTATAACTGAGCATAAGAGGAAGGTTTATACAAACCTTGCTGGCTGCATAAAACCTCAGGGATCCTTGAAGAAAACAACTTGGATTCTAAAAAAATGGAAAAATAAATGTGTCTTTTACAACATAACAACACATTTTTTGCCACTTTTTTATACAAATGTAACTAAAAAACAGTCCTATGCACGAGACAAACCGAACAGTCGAAATTAAACAAAGTAATCAAGTGTTAACAAAACAAATCGCATAAAAAAATGAGGGAAATGACACTCATGGCAGTTCAATCTACGTTCATGAAATGAAGACGAGTTCAGCCTCAGTCAGACTGTTTGAACCATCCATCTTTCTTCACCTGCAGCTGCTTTTCACCTGAACACCGCAGGTTGTTACACCGAGTTGCAGATCTGTTCCGTGTTGTTTCTGTCTCCGTCGCTTCACAACCTCTCCTCTCCGACAACGCTCGCAGCTGACGGAGACGTCGTCCCGCTACGCCCGCAAGATCTCGGGCACCACTGCGCTGCAGGAGGCGCTGAAGGAGAAGCAGCAGCACATCGAGCAGCTGCTGGCGGAGCGCGACCTGGAGCGGGCCGAGGTGGCCAAAGCCAACAGCCACATCTGCGAGGTGGAGAAGGAGCTGAGCGTGCTCAAGACGCAGCACATGCAGGTAACACCCGGAGGAATCCGCTGCAAGGAGATCGTTCCTCCATCACGGTCAATCCTTTTTATCTTTAAAAGTGTCTAAAGTGTTGTGTCCCGGCCGTTTTGCTCCGTGTCCTCAGTACGTGACGGAGAACGAAAGCAGCCTGCAGCAGGTCAAAGGTCATCTGGCCAGCACTCAGAAAGACAAGATGGAGCTGGCCAATCAGCTGGAAGAGGAGAAAAGGTAACGTCACATCTGCAGACACCATTTACCTCACGGGTGCAAACTGCTCTCAGTGGAGGCTGTAAAATAACAGAAACTCATCAAACATCCAGATTATAGAGCTTCTCCATCCACTAACATCAGATTATAGAGCATCTTCCTCCTCTAACATCAGATTATAGAGCATCTTCATCCACTAGCATCAGATTATAGAGCATCTTCCTCCTCTAACATCAGATTATAGAGCATCCCCATCCTCTAACATCAGATTATAGAGCATCTTCCTCCTCTAACATCCAGATTATAGAACATATTCCTCCTCTAACATCAGATTATAGAGCATCTACATCCACTAACATCAGATTATAGAGCATCTCCCTCCTCTAACATCCATATTATAGAGTATCTTCATCCACTAACATCAGATTATAGAGTATCTTCCTCCTCTAACATCAGATTATAGAGCTTCTCCATCCACTAACATCAGATTATAGAGCATCTTCATCCACTAGCATCAGATTATAGAGCATCTTCCTCCTCTAACATCAGATTATAGAGCATCTACGTCCTCTAACATCCAGATTATAGAGCATCTTCATCCTCTAACATCACATTATAGAGCATCTTCATCCACTAACATCAGATTATAGAGCATCTTCATCCTCTAACATCCAGATTATAGAGCATCTTCATCCTCTAACATCAGATTATAGAGCATCTTCATCCACTAACATCAGATTATAGAGCATTTTCATCCTCTAACATCCAGATTATAGAGCATCTTCCTTCTCTAGTTTTAGCTATCAGAATCGTGAGGACACAGAGGATTCCACTGAAGTTAACCAGATATTTTCACCTTGATACGTCTTGTAATCCCATGTTTGGCCACTAGACGGTGTCAGCAGTCGCACTGCTTTTGTCTTCATTCTGTCCAACAAGAAGAAGAAGATTCTGGCACAAAGAGGAAAAATCAGCGAGTCCTGAAGCATTTTGGAACAACTAACCGCTAAAAGTGATTAACTGTCACTCACTACTGCCCCCTTGTGTGCAAAATTTGCATTAAAGAACTCATAGGTGCCATAAAATTACGGTTACATCTTTAGTCTGCAGTTATAAGCCGAGGACCATGAACAAGTTTCACACAGACGCCAAAGCAGATGGATAAAACGTCGTCATAAAGCACATAAATCACCCTAAAATCTCAATCTGCAACGTTTCTCATCAAAGCATCAATTAAACCAACAAGAGTTTCACATAATTTCCATTTAAGCTCGCCTGAAGTTTACAATATCACCACCAAACCTTCCCTCTGGCTCCTCCAGGGAACATAAATAGTCCCGTGACATAAAACTGAGAGATAATCAGCTTCTTATAGCGACAAACTGACTCGTGGGGAATAAAACTGTAAAAAGTGGAGCCCAGCCGCTGCGTTTCCCTGACAGTTCTGCTCGCTTCCTGATCTTTTGTTTGTTTGCAGGAAAGTGGAGGACCTGCAGTTCAGAGTGGAGGAGGAATCCATCACCAAAGGAGACCTGGAGGTATTTACCAGGACTATTTATTCAAGCATGAAAGCGTTCAGCACTGACCAGACTGACCACATTATTTCCTCAAATATTCACCTCATATTGCTTAAAATGTTGATTTGAGGTTCTCGCTTGCTGTTGTTTTTACTCCCTGATTGAATTCATGCTGCCTTCAGTGATGCATCGGTATCATTTCACTCGTTAATCAGACATGAAAAAGCCTTTTATATCAGATTTTATTATTTAAATTACTGTTCAGAGATTTGGTGTTCAAGTCAAAAATGCAAAAATGTAAAATTTTTATCTTCGGTAGCATGAAAGTTTCAAGTCAAGAACATTAAAATTTGCTTTCTTTAAAATCAAAAAGGTAAAAAAAATTTAAATCTAAGTCGAACACAATAAGAAAAGTTTTTTTTAAAACAGCAACAGCTGTCCACTGGCATTGCGACACTTCCTGACGCTTTCAGGCTGTCCGGCACTGGCTCGTTGCCATGGATACTGCAGCCCGCTGCTCTCGTCGCTATGTTTTAAAGTGGGAGGAGCCTCTTCACCTCTGTACAATGCTAATGACGCCTCCCAGCAGTGAAAGTGAACCTGCTGACTTTACTGAAACACACCTGGGCTCTGTCAACTAGTTTTATTAGCTCATAACCTGCCAGTAACCTGCCAATACCAACTAGTTTTATTAGCTCATAACCTGTCAGTAACCTGCCAATACCAACTAGTTTTATTAGCTCAAAACCTGTCAGTAACCTGTCAATACCAACTAGTTTTATTAGCTCATAACCTGTCAGTAACCTGCCAATACCAACTAGTTTTATTAGCTCATAACCTGCCAGTAACCTGCCAATACCAACTAGTTTTATTAGCTCATAACCTGTCAATTACCTGCCAATACCAACTAGTTTTATTAGCTCAAAACCTGTCAGTAACCTGTCAATACCAACTAGTTTTATTAGCTCATAACCTGTCAGTAACCTGCCAATACCAACTAGTTTTATTAGCTCATAACCTGTCAGTAACCTGCCAATACCAACTAGTTTTATTAGCTCAAAACCTGTCAGTAACCTGTCAATACCAACTAGTTTTATTAGCTCATAACCTGTCAGTAACCTGCCAATACCAACTAGTTTTATTAGCTCATAACCTGCCAGTAACCTGCCAATACCAACTAGTTTTATTAGCTCATAACCTGTCAATTACCTGCCAATACCAACTAGTTTTATTAGCTCAAAACCTGTCAGTAACCTGTCAATACCAACTAGTTTTATTAGCTCATAACCTGTCAGTAACCTGCCAATACCAACTAGTTTTATTAGCTCATAACCTGTCAGTAACCTGCCAATACCAACTAGTTTTATTAGCTCATAACCTGTCAGTAACCTGCCAATACCAACTAGTTTTATTAGCTCAAAACCTGTCAGTAACCTGTCAATACCAACTAGTTTTATTAGCTCATAACCTGTCAGTAACCTGCCAATACCAACTAGTTTTATTAGCTCATAACCTGCCAGTAACCTGCCAATACCAACTAGTTTTATTAGCTCATAACCTGCCAGTAACCTGTCAATACCAACTAGTTTTATTAGCTCATAACCTGTCAATTACCTGCCAATACCAACTAGTTTTATTAGCTCAAAACCTGTCAGTAACCTGTCAATACCAACTAGTTTTATTAGCTCATAACCTGTCAGTAACCTGCCAATACCAACTAGTCTTATTAGCTCATAACCTGTCAGTAACCTGCCAAAACCAACTAGTTTTATTAGCTCATAACCTGTCAGTTACCTGTCAATACCAACTAGTTTTATTAGCTCATAACCTGTCAGTAACCTGCCAATACCAACTAGTTTTATTAGCTCATAACCTGTCAGTAACCTGCCAATACCAACTAGTTTTATTAGCTCATAACCTGTCAATAACCTGTCAATACCAACTAGTTTTATTAGCTCATAACCTGTCAGTAACCTGCCAATACCAACTAGTTTTATTAGCTCATAACCTGTCAGTAACCTGTCAATACCAACTAGTTTTATTAGCTCATAACCTGTCAGTAACCTGCCAATACCAACTAGTTTTATTAGCTCATAACCTGTCAGTAACCTGCCAATACCAACTAGTTTTATTAGCTCATAACCTGCCAGTAACCACCAGTACCAACTAGTTTTATTAGTTCATAACCTGTCAGTAACCTGTCAATACCAACTAGTTTTATTAGCTCATAACCTGTCAGTAACCTGCCAATACCAACTAGTTTTATTAGCTCATAACCTGTCAGTAACCTGTCAATACCAACTAGTTTTATTAGCTCATAACCTGCCAGTAACCTGCCAATACCAACTAGTTTTATTAGCTCATAACCTGTCAGTAACCTGCTAATACCAACTAGTTTTATTAGCTCATAACCTGTCAGTAACCTGTCAATACCAACTAGTTTTATTAGCTCATAACCTGTCAGTAACCTGTCAATACCAACTAGTTTTATTAGTTCATAACCTGTCAGTAACCTGCCAATACCAACTAGTTTTATTAGCTCATAACCTGCCAGTAACCACCAGTACCAACTAGTTTTATTAGTTCATAACCTGTCAGTAACCTGTCAATACCAACTAGTTTTATTAGCTCATAACCTGTCAGTAACCTGCCAATACCAACTAGTTTTATTAGCTCATAACCTGCCAGTAACCTGCCAATACCAACTAGTTTTATTAGCTCATAACCTGTCAATTACCTGCCAATACCAACTAGTTTTATTAGCTCAAAACCTGTCAGTAACCTGTCAATACCAACTAGTTTTATTAGCTCATAACCTGTCAGTAACCTGCCAATACCAACTAGTTTTATTAGCTCATAACCTGTCAGTAACCTGCCAATACCAACTAGTTTTATTAGCTCAAAACCTGTCAGTAACCTGTCAATACCAACTAGTTTTATTAGCTCATAACCTGTCAGTAACCTGCCAATACCAACTAGTTTTATTAGCTCATAACCTGCCAGTAACCTGCCAATACCAACTAGTTTTATTAGCTCATAACCTGTCAATTACCTGCCAATACCAACTAGTTTTATTAGCTCAAAACCTGTCAGTAACCTGTCAATACCAACTAGTTTTATTAGCTCATAACCTGTCAGTAACCTGCCAATACCAACTAGTTTTATTAGCTCATAACCTGTCAGTAACCTGCCAATACCAACTAGTTTTATTAGCTCAAAACCTGTCAGTAACCTGTCAATACCAACTAGTTTTATTAGCTCATAACCTGTCAGTAACCTGCCAATACCAACTAGTTTTATTAGCTCATAACCTGCCAGTAACCTGCCAATACCAACTAGTTTTATTAGCTCATAACCTGTCAATTACCTGCCAATACCAACTAGTTTTATTAGCTCAAAACCTGTCAGTAACCTGTCAATACCAACTAGTTTTATTAGCTCATAACCTGTCAGTAACCTGCCAATACCAACTAGTTTTATTAGCTCATAACCTGTCAGTAACCTGCCAATACCAACTAGTTTTATTAGCTCATAACCTGTCAGTAACCTGCCAATACCAACTAGTTTTATTAGCTCAAAACCTGTCAGTAACCTGTCAATACCAACTAGTTTTATTAGCTCATAACCTGTCAGTAACCTGCCAATACCAACTAGTTTTATTAGCTCATAACCTGCCAGTAACCTGCCAATACCAACTAGTTTTATTAGCTCATAACCTGCCAGTAACCTGTCAATACCAACTAGTTTTATTAGCTCATAACCTGTCAATTACCTGCCAATACCAACTAGTTTTATTAGCTCAAAACCTGTCAGTAACCTGTCAATACCAACTAGTTTTATTAGCTCATAACCTGTCAGTAACCTGCCAATACCAACTAGTCTTATTAGCTCATAACCTGTCAGTAACCTGCCAATACCAACTAGTTTTATTAGCTCATAACCTGTCAGTTACCTGTCAATACCAACTAGTTTTATTAGCTCATAACCTGTCAGTAACCTGCCAATACCAACTAGTTTTATTAGCTCATAACCTGTCAGTAACCTGCCAATACCAACTAGTTTTATTAGCTCATAACCTGTCAATAACCTGTCAATACCAACTAGTTTTATTAGCTCATAACCTGTCAGTAACCTGCCAATACCAACTAGTTTTATTAGCTCATAACCTGTCAGTAACCTGTCAATACCAACTAGTTTTATTAGCTCATAACCTGTCAGTAACCTGCCAATACCAACTAGTTTTATTAGCTCATAACCTGTCAGTAACCTGCCAATACCAACTAGTTTTATTAGCTCATAACCTGCCAGTAACCACCAGTACCAACTAGTTTTATTAGTTCATAACCTGTCAGTAACCTGTCAATACCAACTAGTTTTATTAGCTCATAACCTGTCAGTAACCTGCCAATACCAACTAGTTTTATTAGCTCATAACCTGTCAGTAACCTGTCAATACCAACTAGTTTTATTAGCTCATAACCTGCCAGTAACCTGCCAATACCAACTAGTTTTATTAGCTCATAACCTGTCAGTAACCTGCTAATACCAACTAGTTTTATTAGCTCATAACCTGTCAGTAACCTGTCAATACCAACTAGTTTTATTAGCTCATAACCTGTCAGTAACCTGTCAATACCAACTAGTTTTATTAGTTCATAACCTGTCAGTAACCTGCCAATACCAACTAGTTTTATTAGCTCATAACCTGCCAGTAACCACCAGTACCAACTAGTTTTATTAGTTCATAACCTGTCAGTAACCTGTCAATACCAACTAGTTTTATTAGCTCATAACCTGTCAGTAACCTGCCAATACCAACTAGTTTTATTAGCTCATAACCTGCCAGTAACCTGCCAATACCAACTAGTTTTATTAGCTCATAACCTGTCAATTACCTGCCAATACCAACTAGTTTTATTAGCTCAAAACCTGTCAGTAACCTGTCAATACCAACTAGTTTTATTAGCTCATAACCTGTCAGTAACCTGCCAATACCAACTAGTTTTATTAGCTCATAACCTGTCAGTAACCTGCCAATACCAACTAGTTTTATTAGCTCATAACCTGTCAGTAACCTGCCAATACCAACTAGTTTTATTAGCTCAAAACCTGTCAGTAACCTGTCAATACCAACTAGTTTTATTAGCTCATAACCTGTCAGTAACCTGCCAATACCAACTAGTTTTATTAGCTCATAACCTGCCAGTAACCTGTCAATACCAACTAGTTTTATTAGCTCATAACCTGTCAATTACCTGCCAATACCAACTAGTTTTATTAGCTCAAAACCTGTCAGTAACCTGTCAATACCAACTAGTTTTATTAGCTCATAACCTGTCAGTAACCTGCCAATACCAACTAGTTTTATTAGCTCATAACCTGTCAGTAACCTGCCAATACCAACTAGTTTTATTAGCTCATAACCTGTCAGTTACCTGTCAATACCAACTAGTTTTATTAGCTCATAACCTGTCAGTAACCTGCCAATACCAACTAGTTTTATTAGCTCATAACCTGTCAGTAACCTGCCAATACCAACTAGTTTTATTAGCTCATAACCTGTCAATAACCTGTCAATACCAACTAGTTTTATTAGCTCATAACCTGTCAGTAACCTGCCAATACCAACTAGTTTTATTAGCTCATAACCTGTCAGTAACCTGTCAATACCAACTAGTTTTATTAGCTCATAACCTGTCAGTAACCTGTCAATACCAACTAGTTTTATTAGCTCATAACCTGTCAGTAACCTGCCAATACCAACTAGTTTTATTAGCTCATAACCTGCCAGTAACCACCAGTACCAACTAGTTTTATTAGTTCATAACCTGTCAGTTACCTGCCAATACCAACTAGTTTTATTAGCTCATAACCTGTCAGTAACCTGCCAATACCAACTAGTTTTATTAGCTCATAACCTGTCAGTAACCTGTCAATACCAACTAGTTTTATTAGCTCATAACCTGCCAGTAACCTGCCAATACCAACTAGTTTTATTAGCTCATAACCTGCCAGTAACCTGTCAATACCAACTAGTTTTATTAGCTCATAACCTGCCAGTAACCTGCCAATACCAACTAGTTTTATTAGCTCATAACCTGCCAGTAACCTGCCAATACCAACTAGTTTTATTAGCTCATAACCTGTCAGTAACCTGCCTATACCAACTAGTTTTATTAGCTCATAACCTGTCAGTAACCTGTCAATACCAACTAGTTCTATTAGCTCATAACCTGTCAATACCAACTAGTTTTATTAGTTCATAACCTGTCAGTAACCTGCCAATACCAACTAGTTTTATTAGTTCATAACCTGTCAGTAACCTGCCAATACCAACTAGTTTTATTAGCTCATAACCTGCCAGTAACCTGCCAATACCAACTAGTTTTATTAGTTCATAACCTGTCAGTAACCTGCCAATACCAACTAGTTTTATGAGCTCATAACCTGTCAGTAACCTGCCAATACCAACTAGTTTTATTAGCTCATAACCTGCCAGTAACCTGCCAATACCAACTAGTTTTATTAGTTCATAACCTGTCAGTAACCTGCCAATACCAACTAGTTTTATTAGCTCATAACCTGCCAGTAACCTGCCAATACCAACTAGTTTTATTAGCTCATAACATGTCAGTAACCTGTCAATACCAACTAGTTTTATTAGTTCATAACCTGTCAGTAACCTGTCAATACCAACTAGTTTTATTAGCTCATAACCTGTCAGTAACCTGTCAATACCAACTAGTTTTATTAGCTCATAACCTGTTAGTAACCTGTCAATACCAACTAGTTTTATTAGTTTATAACCTGCCAGTAACCTGCCAATACCAACTAGTTTTATTAGCTCATAACATGTCAGTAACCTGTCAATACCAACTAGTTTTATTAGCTCATAACCTGTCAGTAACCTGCCAATACCAACTAGTTTTATTAGCTCATAACCTGTCAGTAACCTGTCAATACCAACTAGTTTTATTAGTTCATAACCTGCCAGTAACCTGCCAATACCAACTAGTTTTATTAGCTCATAACATGTCAGTAACCTGTCAATACCAACTAGTTTTATTAGTTCATAACCTGTCAGTAACCTGTCAATACCAACTAGTTTTATTAGCTCATAACCTGTCAGTAACCTGCCAATACCAACTAGTTTTATTAGCTCATAACCTGTCAGTAACCTGCCAATACCAACTAGTTTTATTAGCTCATAACCTGTCAGTAACCTGTCTATACCAACTAGTTTTATTAGCTCCTAACCTGTCAGTAACCTGTCTATACCAACTAGTTTTATTAGTTCATAACCTGTCAGTAACCTGCCAATACCAACTAGTTTTATTAGCTCATAACCTGTCAGTAACCTGTCAATACCAACTAGTTTTATTAGCTCATAACCTGCCAGTAACCTGCCAATACCAACTAGTTTTATTAGCTCATAACCTGTCAGTAACCTGCCAATACCAACTAGTTTTATTAGCTCATAACCTGTCAGTAACCTGTCTATACCAACTAGTTTTATTAGCTCCTAACCTGTCAGTAACCTGTCTATACCAACTAGTTTTATTAGTTCATAACCTGTCAGTAACCTGCCAATACCAACTAGTTTTATTAGCTCATAACCTGTCAGTAACCTGTCAATACCAACTAGTTTTATTAGCTCATAACCTGCCAGTAACCTGCCAATACCAACTAGTTTTATTAGCTCATAACCTGTCAGTAACCTGCCAATACCAACTAGTTTTATTAGCTCATAACCTGCCAGTAACCTGCCAATACCAACTAGTTTTATTAGCTCATAACCTGTCAGTAACCTGCCTATACCAACTAGTTTTATTAGCTCATAACCTGTCAGTAACCTGTCAATACCAACTAGTTCTATTAGCTCATAACCTGTCAATACCAACTAGTTTTATTAGTTCATAACCTGTCAGTAACCTGCCAATACCAACTAGTTTTATTAGCTCATAACCTGTCAGTAACCTGTCAATACCAACTAGTTTTATTAGCTCATAACCTGTCAGTAACCTGCCAATACCAACTAGTTTTATTAGCTCATAACCTGTCAGTAACCTGCCAATACCAACTAGTTTTATTAGCTCATAACCTGCCGTAACCTGCTAATACCAACTAGTTTTATTAGCTCAAAACCTGCCAGTAACCTGCCAGTACCAACTAGTTTTATTAGTTCATAACCTGTCAGTAACCTGTCAATACCAACTAGTTTTATTAGCTCATAACCTGTCAGTAACCTGTCAATACCAACTAGTTTTATTAGCTCATAACCTGTCAGTAACCTGCCAATACCAACTAGTTTTATTAGCTCATAACCTGTCAGTAACCTGCCAATACCAACTAGTTTTATTAGCTCATAACCTGCCGTAACCTGCCTATACCAACTAGTTTTATTAGCTCATAACCTGTCAGTAACCTGTCAATACCAACTAGTTTTATTAGTTCATAACCTGTCAGTAACCTGCCTATACCAACTAGTTTTATTAGCTCATAACCTGTCAGTAACCTGTCAATACCAACTAGTTTTATTAGCTCATAACCTGTCAGTAACCTGCCAATACCAACTAGTTTTATTAGCTCATAACCTGTCAGTAACCTGCCAATACCAACTAGTTTTATTAGCTCATAACCTGCCGTAACCTGCCTATACCAACTAGTTTTATTGGCTCATAACCTGTCAGTAACCTGTCAATACCAACTAGTTTTATTAGCTCATAACCTGCCGTAACCTGCCTATACCAACTAGTTTTATTAGCTCGTAACCTGTCAGTAACCTGTCAATACCAACTAGTTCTATTACCTCATAACCTGTCAGTAACCTGTCAATACCAACTAGTTCTATTACCTCATAACCTGTCAGTAACCTGTCAATACCAACTAGTTTTATTAGTTCATAACCTGTCAGTAACCTGTCTATACCAACTAGTTTTATTAGCTCATAACCTGTCAGTAACCTGTCAATACCAACTAGTTTTATTAGCTCATAACCTGTCAGTAACCTGTCTATACCAACTAGTTCTATTACCTCATAACCTGTCAGTAACCTGTCTATACCAACTAGTTTTATTAGCTCATAACCTGTCAGTAACCTGTCAATACCAACTAGTTTTATTAGTTCATAACCTGTCAGTAACCTGTCTATACCAACTAGTTTTATTAGCTCATAACCTGTCAGTAACCTGTCTATACCAACTAGTTTTATTAGCTCATAACCTGTCAGTAACCTGCCAATACCAACTAGTTTTATTAGCTCATAACCTGTCAGTAACCTGTCTATACCAACTAGTTTTATTAGTTCATAACCTGTCAGTAACCTGCCAATACCAACTAGTTTTATTAGCTCATAACCTGTCAGTAACCTGCCAATACCAACTAGTTTTATTAGCTCATAACCTGTCAGTAACCTGTCTATACCAACTAGTTTTATTAGTTCATAACCTGTCAGTAACCTGTCTATACCAACTAGTTTTATTAGCTCATAACCTGTCAGTAACCTGCCAATACCAACTAGTTTTATTAGCTCATAACCTGTCAGTAACCTGTCTATACCAACTAGTTTTATTAGCTCATAACCTGTCAGTAACCTGCCAATACCAACTAGTTTTATTAGCTCATAACCTGTCAGTAACCTGTCTATACCAACTAGTTTTATTAGCTCATAACCTGCCAGTAACCTGCCAATACCAACTAGTTTTATTAGCTCATAACCTGCCAGTAACCTGCCAATACCAACTAGTTTTATTAGCTCATAACCTGTCAGTAACCTGTCTATACCAGTACTGGTGCTGAGGGTAGGAAGACATTCTCAATACGATTAACTGGGGCGACATACGTTTTTTTTCTGTTTTTTTTAAGTCTGCTGGTTGACTGAGTAGCGGGTTGTTCAGTTATTATCAATCAGTGATTCATGCTGCCAGATACAGCCTCTCATCAAACATTCATATTTAGTGTGGGAAAAAACAACATTAAAACCAACGAGAGAGAGAGAGAGAGAGAGAGAGAGAGAGAGAGAGAGAGAGAGAGAGAGAGAGAGAGAGAGAGAGAGAGAGAGAGAGAGAGAGAGAGAGAGAGAGAGAGAGAGAGAGAGAGAGAGAGAGCGAGAGCGAGAGCGAGAGCGAGAGCGAGAGCGAGAGCGAGAGCGAGAGCGAGAGCGAGAGCGAGAGCGAGAGATTTGGAAAAATAGTGCAATTTGTATCTGCTGTGTACAAGACGTGTCAACACACTGAGCAGACGACACATTCTATTCTTTCTTGTCTTTATTTTTTATGTTTGCTGGTAAACTGATCCAAAAGTAACTAAAAGTACTCTGGTATGTTACTTTTTTTATTTTAGTACTCAGACTAAGTTACTAATTATATTTTTTGACAGGTATCTTGTACCAGGTCAATTGTAAAGGATTACAGTTTTCAAGTAACCTTCCAACCCTGGTCATCAGCATGAGCTTGACCTTGAGATCTCATCTCAAGGTGCATTTTATATATTTTCGGAGAAAAAAAGGTTCTGATAGAGTCTGATAATCTCATCACATTTCAAGAAACTAACATTGAATTCATCAACTTTTTCCATATTTAAAACCACACTTCATGTGAAAGGATTCAGTTTGAGGAATAAAAATAGTTTGACATTGATAAACGTCAGCAGATGACTATGAAATGTTGCCTGTTCAAGATGCTGCAGTAATCTGTATCCAGATCTGTTGTTCCCCTCCCGTCAGAGCGTGGGAGCTGTTTACACCACAAAATTGAAAGTCATTGTTACACGACTAAGACGTGCTCAAAGTGTAATTGAAAAGTTATTGGGTGTAATAAGAAAAGTAAAGTGTGAATGTGTCTCGGTGTCGGCTCAGCTCGGTCAGACAAAACCTTAACTCCTCCCCGAGTCGCCGCTGGAGAACAAGATCTTTAAGCATGTTTCTCATGGATATCAGATTTTAATGTTTTACAATATAAGTCCTACCTGAGTGTCAGTCGCATTTGTCCAGAAATATTTCATGCCGAGGAAAGACGACATTAATACATACGTAGACTTACTTCTATCCTCAAATTGTCCTGGATTGCTACGTTTCTGGATGGAATTGGCCTCGGTGTGGCGAGCGACGCCTGCTAGCAGCAGCAGCTGTCATACGGTTTACCGTATTTTCCGGATTATAGGTCACACTGGTGAATAAGTCACATTTGACAGCTTCCCTGCTTTTCTTCAGTCCCTCACAAGTTTCTCTCACACTCTGAACTCTTTCTGTTCTCTTTTAATTTCACTTTACTTTCTGCTCTGGACATTTTTCTTGCTCAGTCAGCCAAGTGCGGCTGTAATGGCAGTGGTTCTGTGGTGTTGGAGCAGCTTTCTGTGGTTCATGATAGTAGTTACTGATGTACTTTGATGTACAATTCACTTCTCAATATACGTTGCATGAGCAGCCAAATAACTAAAATAAGAAGGACTTCTATTCAGGAACGTACGGTAGTTCGTTTGCCTCTTTTTGCAGAAGTGGTCACTGTAGTCATTGGAGTTTAAGTTTTTACTAAAGTGTGTTTCTTCCCACAACTGGGATTTGAACCCGGGTCCCTCACACTCCAGGTCAAAACTTTATCCAATAAAATCTGATTAAAACCAAACTAAAGGGGTCTTTCACATTGGGTAGTCTGAGACTCGGTTCACTTGGGAGGAGGGACAGGAATTTTCACCCCTTCGTTTGGTTCGGTGGTGTTCAGTCACTTGAGAGACCAAACCACCTGGACAATGTCACACTATTACACCAGCTGCTGATTTGGGGGCGCTGTCACCTGAAACACACTGACCAGCGAGGCAGTAAGGAAAAAACGGGGCTCACTGATTGGTCCGGACCAAAACCAGAAGTCCCTACGCTTTAGCCCATGGTGGCTAGGCTAGTTAGCTCATGGCTAATGGGTAGCCACGAACAATGGCAATATACAGTCTTCAGACCAGATATCAATGAGTCTCCCCCACTACTTCTTCCTCTTTACTCCATGTCTGCCCAACTGTTCCAACTTGTTCTTTCTGTGTCTGCTTCTTCTAATTAGTGTGGTTAGCCTTGTTTGTTTACTACCCAGAAAGCACTGCGCTCTACATCACATCTTTCCCCCGTCCCTGATCGCTTGTAAAGGAACCACTTCCTCACCACTCTACGTCGGTGCACGAGCCATTTTCCAGGAGAAAACAAATGTTACACGACTCCCACTTTCTTTTCTGCGTCTTTTTCAGATTCGCACACCCAAAATGCATTGCGCTCCACGTCACATCCCCGCAACCCTCATCCTGCCTTTCGACATTCTGCTTGAAAGAACACCGAGACTGGTGTTTTGAAGGGGACCAGTTTCCGCTTGAAAAATCGGAAACCGAGTTCGGTATTGCGTTCACATTGCCCCAAACGAAATGGACTTTCCCAGAAAGTCCCTAAAGAGAGTTGTGGTCCATCAAACAGAGGAATGTGAACGCGCTCTAATTCTCCTCAAGCGCAGTCCACCCAGAGATGGTCCGCCTCAGATCGCTTTGTCACACCAGGGGAAATGTAAGAAACACCAACAACAACCAAAGAAAAGACTTTCAGTCGTGGCCAAAATTCTCCAGCATGTTATTTGCCGATAATGATTTAAAATTCCCTCTGAGTGAAAATTCCGACAGAATCTTCAGCAGTCTGGCCTCATTTGCTCGTCCTCCTTTGCTCTCCTCCCCTCTGTTCTGAAGCATCACTCGAGTGTCTCCGCTGTTTCTTCTTCCAGTCATTAACTTTAATTCAAACGTACTTTCATATTTGTATGCTGATTTTCAGACGAGGATCTGCGGCTCTTTAAAATGCAAAGAGTTTAAGATAAAGAAACTTTTTTCTCCGGAGATCCAACAGGACGGTTCCTCTTGATTTAGTTTGAGCAGTTCTGTTTTTAGAGCTCTTCGGAAGCGCATTCTTCAATTAGTATTGTGTGTATTAAAGGCCGTTTGAAGCCTTTTTACACAATCTTCAACAACCAGATCAGATTTGAAAAGCTGCTGGAGTCCGAGGCTCCTTGCGCAGCGCAGCACTGGAGGTTAGCATTTAGCATTCAGACTGAATGCGTTCCTTCATGAAGCCTTTAAACCTTGAACACAGTGAAGAGTCCTGCAGCAGCTGCAGTTAATGTGTTGCTCAGCTCTTTACCTTGTGCATTTAGCCTCGGATGTTTCACTGGAGCATCATTCTGTTGTCATACATCATTATTGATTATTATTAACTCTTGACCAGCCAAACTGTTGAAAAAAAGTACAACTTGTAGTCTGGGAAGTATGATTAAAAACAAATATGATGGATTCCCTAAGCTGTTTTAAGCAACGACCGTATTTCCCAGACTAAGTTGGATCTGTCAAAAAATAAACATAAAAAAATAAATCTATAAGTCACATTTATTGTCCATATCCAGTTGTAATGGTAGATAATCCAGATCGAGTCTCACTGTTCCGGAACCTTCTGTGAATTTGTTACCGTATTTTCCTCACTATAAGGCACACCTACATTGATTGACATAATTTACAACTTTGTTCATATATAAGGCGCACCACATTACAAGGCGCATGGAATAGACCAGTGGTCACAACCTTTATAGCTGAAAGTCATTAGGTTACATTTTCCACTGATTCTAACACCCAGAGAGGTGCACACACTTTATTTTGATAGTCCTACCTGCAGCCTATGCCAGGAGGACACTACACACAAAACCTTCTTCACTGCTGGTTGACAACTTACAACTACCGGTAATAAACTAAACTACATGAACTAAGCAACAAAAACACAACACAACACAATTATTACCGACACCACAAACCAAATAGAACCCCCAATAATTGCATTTAAAACACCACAAACAGAAACTCCCATAATTCATTGCAGCTATCGGCTGCACTGAGGAGCTCAGGATGCAAGGCATGATGGGAATTCATGTTTTGTGTTGTTGGAGGTTATTGTGGGTTGTTGTTGGGCTTGGTGTTGTGTTGATTGTGTTTATGTGTTTTTGTTCCTCAGTTTAGGGAGTCATTATTTCATCTAGTTTATTTTGGTTTGTTAGAATGTTGGTGTGCAACCATGAGTGATGAAGGTGTTGTGTGGAGTGTGGTCCGCTCTGAAGATCCGGTTGAGAAGTTAGAGTTGTCAAAATAAAAGCTTCTGGTTGTTCAGCTGTCAAATAGCAGTCTCAAGTAGAGCAATTCTTCCATATATAAGGCGCACTGGGTTATAAGGCGCACTGGCAGCTTTTGAGAAACTTTGAGGTATTTAGGTGCCTTATAGGGCGGAAAATACGGTAGTTAGTTTTTAGCTTCTTAGTTTTCTTTGTCACGGAACAGTTTGTTTCTCCAGTCCATCAAGTTTCTCACACATTCCGAGCGGTTTCTCTTTTCACTTTAAAACCTGCTGTGGACATTTCTCTCTAGAATACCGCTTCTTCATATAAATTGCTTTATCAGCCAAACTACAAAAAAGTGTGACTTATACTCTAAAATACGGTCATATCCAAACGCTTAAGTTGGTTGGTCACATGCCAGTTTTATTTTTAATAATTTTTCTGATGTAGCCTACATGCTACCTTGTTTTGTTTTTATGGTTCAAACCAGGCGACGCCTCTCCAAGTTGTTACGTCTTCAGGGAGTGGAGGTCCAGACGGCTCGGACAGCTCTGCAGCGCCCACTTGTGGCAAACAGCTGCATGACAGGAATCAAACACTGATTAAGTAATAATACTGTCAACTAGTGTGTAAACGTAAAAGTTTTCTGAAATGAAAACATAAAAACGGTGCGTTTTCACTTGAAACTTTGCCGCATAAATGCAGCCTCAATTGATTTATTTCATAATAGTTTTTATAGCTTTTATCAGTTCGTGGTTCTAGTTTTGGACAAATATTTTCAATAACCATCATTTATTTTTTTTTTCCCAGAATGTTCTTCTTTACACCGAAACAAAGACAAAATTTGTCGTAATAAAAGTTTTATTTGTGGACCTTGAACTGAAATGACTTGCATACAGCGCAGGACGACGTTTACACTCGATGTTTTGGAGGGAAAGCCTCCGACGTCTGGAAACCACAGTCTGCCCTGGTGTAAATCAAACCCTTTCAATTTCCAGGCTTCAACAACAACAAAGGTCTTTGAAAACAATAATCCTCTCCCACGTGCAGTAAGGTGTGCTTTTGCCAACAGGGAAGATGCACTCATGATGCAGCGTCCTTGAGGTTGGGGAAGAGAACCAAGGTGAAAAAAAACGAAACAACAAACACTGATTTGATCTTGTCTGGACTTTGATCCGCTGCCAAGCTCTCTCAATTCTTCACTTCAAATCAACTTCAGATGCTGTTTAGGACCTTATCCGTGCATCAAAACTCTCTCTCTCTCTCTCTCTCTCTCTCTCTCTCTCTCTCTCTCTCTCTCTCTCTCTCTGTCTCTCGGTCTCTTTACTCCTTGTGCTGTAATCTGAATGCTCTTCAGGTGACTCAACTGATATGAATCAGGTCTTTTTAGATTGTCTTTTTCTCCCCAGATAGTAAATTAACATCTGCACTGTGCAGCAGGTCCTCCTGCTTAATCTCCTTCTTAGTTTGATTGGATCCGTGTGCTTGTGAGGTTTGTTGTGCTTCATTATATTTGCTTGGCTGCTTGTAGACGATCAGGGAATGGCTTGCTCCCTCCCGCCTCTCGTCTTCCACTCCTTTGCACAAACACAAATATTTGGACAGTGACACTTAGATCCTTCTCACTTCGTTTTCGTGCTTATGAAACAGTGGCTCTGACGTGTCTTTTAGCAGGATGACGGCTCATGAGTAGAATGATTCATTTAGACTTTGATAGGGCTGGAACGATTCCTCGAGTTATTCGAGTAATTCAATTACCAAAGTGCCTCGAGGCAAAATTCTCTGACTCAATGCTTAGTTTAAGCCACTTCCGCTTTTCATGACATCAAGGCGCGACATGCAAAATGGAGAAGGAGACCGACGGAGACGAGCGACACGGAGAGCCAAGAAAACTACGTAAACTGTCGAAAGTGTGGGACGAGGGCTGCGACAACAAATCGATTCAATTTGATTATGAAAAGTGTTGGCAACAAATTTCATTATCGATTCGTTGTGTCGGGCGGTTTATGCGTCACCCGGCTGGCATTCGTTCTCTCCGAAACATCAAAGTTGCGGCACAGCACTCGACCTAACCCGCTAGCCGCCACAGCGCGCTCAGATGGCCGGAGTTTGCTCTCGGGAACGACATGAAAGTTGTGGCGCGGCACTCGAGCGGCTTGCCGGAGCACGCTCCGATGTGGGGAGACGAAACAAAACAACCAGTGCAAAGCGGAGGATGGAAACAACCACAGAGGATTCTTAAGGTCTGTCGCCCGGCTGAGATTACTGTTGCAACGTCACACATCTGTGGAGCTGTGAAGTGTACATCTAAAGGTTTTTATAGCAATCTGGTCACTCAGGATGAAACTGGACTGTATGTGGTCCCTGAAGTACATTAAATACTTTGTACATGTTTGGTTCGTTCAATATCAACTGATCCTACAATTTGAAATGCTTTTTTTTTTTTTTTACCAATTCATTGATTAATCCAAAAAATAATCGACCAATTAATCGAGTATTAAAATAATCATTAGTTGCAGCCCAAGGCTTTAATCTCCTGTGAAACACAAAGCCAAGCAAATGCCATCATTTTCCCAACAGAT
Organism: Blennius ocellaris; assembly: GCF_963422515.1. Classification (NCBI taxonomy): domain Eukaryota; kingdom Metazoa; phylum Chordata; class Actinopteri; order Blenniiformes; family Blenniidae; genus Blennius; species Blennius ocellaris. The sequence goes on along the minus strand of NC_137663.1, from coordinate 3,215,383 downwards.
AAAGTCATGTAAGGATTAGCTCTCTTGTCCAGCTTTCTTTTTAGCATCTTTTGCTTTTCCAGCCCGTAAACCTCATTACGTAACCTCGTCACCAGCAAAAGAAGGCATCTGTTTACGGAGAAAATGCCACAAGAAAGCCAGCGAGCACCATCTGCTCTGCACCGAACAGCAGACAGGCAAAGTCTGTGTGCTGTGATTACTGCCTGAAGAGGAAGAGATCAATCACAAGTTACTGGGAATCAAAAATTAAGTTATAACCACCAACCTACCTAATGCTAATGTGCAACTTGGATTTTATGTGCTGCCCCCATGTGGCCAAAAAGTGGATGAACTCATTCCCAATGTGTCTGGTTGTATTTATTAGAGGTATAGTGTGGATTTAACTCCTTATCGCAGTTATTGAAATACACACCCGGGGGTTATAGCAAGATGTTTAAATGCATTAAAGTCCATGTAAAACACAGCTATACACCATTAACTGATGAAATGTGTGGAAAAGTATTATACTGACCAGAAATCACACGTTCCACCATTTCTCGATGAAAAACAATTTGAATTAGACAGATTCCTCACTTGTTGTTTTTATAAATGATTGGCCACATGTTTTTCAGTCTGATTTTGCTAAAATAATAATATATCGATCACTAGTTTAAAATAGTAATGTAAAATAATGCTTATGATAATGCAAACCTTCCATCTGTTCCAGTTTAGTCAGATAAAGTGACAAGAAGAGACACTTTCCCACTAACGGATTAAGTCATGCTTCTTTCATACAATTGTAAAAGTTTGAAATAAATAGAAACATGATGTACACACTCTACCTTTTAAAGACCCTGCTAATTTAGGTTTCTTTTATATGACGTTTCACGTGAAAATGCGTAATTTTTGCATTTTCACTTGAGAAAGTGAAACTGCCTCACTGCTATCGATCAGACATTGATGTGTATTTGGCAAGTTGAACGCATTCACGTACATGAGACACGGAACGGAGGTTGATTGACAAGAGTCTACAGTCCCTTAGCCAATCAGGACACAGAACACTGTGCTCATTCATACGCTGTTAAAAAAAAAAGACTGAAAAACCATGCAAAATTGCACACACCAAAAATTGACGAGACCGGGAAAGGTGAAGTGTGAGGGACCACTGTACATGGAAACGTCTCAAAACAGCAGAAATGCTGAAAACGATGGAGTTAGCATGTCGGGCCACTAGTGGGTGCTGTTGGCTGTTTTGCTAATGAAAACACAGACACGTACGCAGAGAACACCAGCAGCGCTTTTAGAAAGTTGCTTTTTCTTTGTCTCTGCCGAGTTGAAACATTTTCAAAAGGTTGTATTTTCAGTGGCACTGAACGCCGTGGTCGTGTAAATAGACCTCTGTAAAAATAAGGTAAAAAAGACTTTGGCGTTTTGAGTAGCAGAGAAGACAGCTCTGCAGGGGGCACTCAACCATACATTTCTATTGGTACAGTTAGTACACGCCCTGTTGTTATGAGACATCGCAAATTTGACATGTTATAGGAGGACAAACGGACTTAAATCACTGTAAAAATACTCTGATGTTAATGACACTTATTCCAGATCAAAAGAAAGATGAACAATTTTCCTAAAAACACAAAAAATGTAAGAACGTCCCTGTGTTTTTAAAGGTTCTGGTTGTAAATGTGAAAACGTAGCCGTCACTTTCTGCTAACTGTCAATGAGAGCGGTGTTTGCAGACAAAGTTGCGAGAAACAGACACTTTTGGCCACGTCACAAAAAGTGCTAAAACTGACTTAAATCGCTGAGAAACGTTGATTAATTGGTGCAGAAATCAGTTCCTACTATTCATGTTGGTACATTTAAAATGTAATGTAAATACTAACCGCTACATTACACAGTTTAGTAGAATTGAATGCACTTCAGTTCTGCCATACAGGAAAAATAAACCTCAATCCAAGAATCAACCGGGCATTTCTGTCCTGGGGGGCGACGGTGCTGAACACACTACACCACCTGGATTTGGTTTTAAAGAGTAAGTGTATAGATAGATAGATAGATAGATAGATAGACTTTATTGTCTGCCCCAAGGGGTGACAGAAATGTGTCTTTGACAAGGCCCCAACAATAAAATACGACACATTTAAAAAGTAGGGACATAAGGAAATGTTAAACGAAAAACAGGAAACAGTAGCTAAAAATTTAAAAAATTAATAGAAAATAAATTCACTTCTAAATCCCTGCAGCAGCCAGTTTTGATAATTTTACCTTCACCAAGTCTTCACAGATCCTAATCTGATTGGCTCAGCGTTGGACTGTGGTCACCGGCTCGCAGCTCATTCCGTCTGGCTGCCATCTGGCCGGGCTGCACAGCGTTCGGGGGCTTTAAGAGCTCCTGTCATCTGGCAGCAGCTCAATCCAACTCTGAAGGTGCAGGCTGGGGGGCCAGAAGCACCCCATCGGGGCCTGCAGGGAGCCGCCAGGGCAGTTGCAGCCTGTTTACCCCGCCAGGGGGGGGCAGGCAGAAAACACTGTGCAAACTTAGGCGTGTAACATTTCAAATTAAGCAGGAAAAACTTGGCTAAAAGAACATAGAGGCCACTTTTATAATGGCTTTCTTTTTAATTATTCAAATAGAGCAAATGGAACTTCCCATAAGTATTTTATTTTATAGAAGAAAAAAAATGTTCAACTCAATTTCAAAAGGTTAAATTGACAAGTTGCACTTGTTTATTTTAGCATGCACAAACCCTAAAGTTAGAAAACAGTTACTTGTGTGCAGTGTTTTAACTGTTTTGATTCGAGAAGTGCTGATACCACCATTTTAAAGTACTCACCTTTAGCTACTTGTCCATACCAAGTACCAGTGTGAATACTTATTAGATTCCATGAACTCTAAGTCATGCGCAAACTAGAGCTACACTCGGTAGAGCACAGACCATCACCAACATTTGTTTACGGAACAGAGTTAGCATTGCGAGCAGGGAGCGTCTCCATGACAACTGATCTCCTTTGATCGCCTCCCTGAGGTGACTCTCTCATCTGCTCTGTGTGGGACATTGTTTTGCATTTTTTTTTTTTTTTTATTCGGATAGGGTTAGCCGTTAACATCCCAACATCTATTCCACTGGTCATCCCTGAAAATTTCATGCAATTCGGGTGCGTAGTTTTTTCAAAACGTTGGAAAAATATATACATATGTACAAACCAATAAATAAATGCACGCAGACGAAAACATAACTATCTTTGTCCAGCTTACGTTGGCGAAGCTAACAATACGCGAAGGCCATGCGTTCCCATGAAGCACTTGGACAGAGCCTCTATGTCGACGCTACATCACGTCCAACAGCCTTACAGTGCACAGTGCACAGTGCACAGTGCACAGCCTTACAGTGCACAGTGCACAGTGCACAGTGCACAGTGCACTGCTTCACCTGTGCTTGCACCGATACTGGTATCGGTATCTGTACGTCCCAAGTTTTAGTATCATTTTCTATTCAAGGAGCCAAGCTGTCACTGTCCACGTCTTCTCCAAACTTTCTATCCTGTTTGTTCACTGGAATGCTTCTTCAACCAGACTCTCCTCTTTGGTTTTCCTCTATTCTCTGCTCCTCATGACATGTGACTGTTGCAGAGTCTCCACCTGTGGCAGTCGCGTTGCCGCTCCTTTGAAAGAGTTTGTAAAGCAGTGAGGGACGTTTGTGTTTCTTTCATCAGCAAACCACGGTGGAGGAGCAGAGTCGCATCGTGCAGCTGGAGAAGGAGCTGGCCCTCCGGCGAGAGGAGATCCAGGACCTCCGGGCCCGGCTCCCCGGTTCGCGGGAGACCGACCAGAGCCGCCCGGATGCCGGCGTCCCGCTGGAGAGCGGCGAGCTCAAAGAGAAGTACCTGGCGGCCGGCCGGCAGGAGGTGGAGGCGCTGAAGGTGGCGGCGGAAAAACAGAACCAGGAGATCAGCGACTTGAAGCAGAAAGTCCAGCAGGCCACCAAGGAGAACATGGACATGATGGACGCCTGGAAGGTAGGGGGCGGCGGGGGGGTCTGTTCAAAGAGCCGCCGGAGCAGCGCTTCACTCGGGCAGGGACGTTTGTAGTCTGCTGTTCAAATGATACACACTGCAATTCCTCCAGAAAGTTCTCCGTGCTGCTTTTTGCTTCTCTGCTGCTCCAAGGTCAGAACTGAACCCACGAAGTGCACCGGCACTAAAACAGACGACTCCGTTAATTAATTAACAAACGGCACTGAAGGATTTGTGTTTGGTCGGTAAACAAGACGTTCCACGTTTGTAAGAAACATGAAACAAAATGGCTTTTATCTGCTCCTCGACAAGTTTTCATCAGTCTGATTGAGAAATGTGATTATCCTGTTTACATGATTGAAATGATCAGATTAATATGTCGTCTGAACGGCTCAGTCCCATGATGCTCTGCGCTGTGACGTCACGCAGATGAGCCCACGTTTAGCTTCAGTATTGAAGATGAATCTGTTGGTTCAGAGTCTGATCAGGATTGTATGTTTGTGAGCAGCGTTCACTGCAGTGGACACTAGCAGGAAGGATGACGTCACACGAGCTGTGATCAGAACGAGTCTGGACTCAGTTCACAGTAATGATCGGAATAAACCGGAGCTTGAGTTTTCCAAAAGATCCACTCCCAGGAAGCATTTTCATTCTTATCTCTTTCTAGTATTCTCTGGACTAAGTTGTATTTTTTTGAAAAAAGAATGAATCTGGCACGACTGACCTTCTGTTGCTCTGCAGGCTAAATTCGACAGTTTAGTCAGTGACCACCAGCGATCCCTGGAGGAGCTGAAGGCGTCACTGAGCGGCGGCGGCGCCACCTCGGGGAGCCCGGAGCAGGACGCCCAGGAGCTGCGAGCGGCCCTGGAGAGCCTGAAGATGGAGCACCAGCTGGAGGTGGAGAACCTGAAGGCCAAGCACAAGATCGAAGCCGCTATCATGACCAAGGAGCGGGAAGACCTCTGCAGCCGCCTCCAGGAGGCCAGAGAGGGCGGCCTGGCGTGGAGGTCCGAGGCGGAGGCGAAGAGCAGCCGACACGTCCTGGAGGAGGCGCTGCGGCGGGCGGAGCAGAAGCTGGCCGAGGCAGAGAAGCTCCGGGCGGAGAAGGACGGGAGCCTGGAGGAGCTGAGAGGGCGGCTGGAGCTGTTGGAGAAGAAGATGACGGACTACCGGGCTCTGCAGGAGGCGCAGACGGGGAGCCGGGAGGAGATCCAGAAGCTGGAGGAGAAACTGAGGGTGACCGCAAACCAGCTGCAGGCCGTCCAGGCAGACCGCTACACGTCGCAGCACAACGCCAACGTGAGTGCAAACAACCCCACTGCGCCATCGGCCAGCCTTCGTCTGAAGCCACACTCACACTTTGTGCTTCTCCAGGTGATAGAAGACAACGAGATCTCAGACGAGAAGATGAAGCTCAAACAGAACGTCGAAGGTACCACCGCTCACGTCAAACTCAGTCACACAAGTGAAAACTGGACATTTCCTTTGTGTTTAGTAGCCCTGTTTCCATGACAACAGCACAAAAAAACCAATGAAAACTTTTTGAAAATGGCTCCCAAAGTGGAATTATTTGAAAACGCTCCATCTCCTTGGAAACAGATGGGAATGCAAGTTTTTGAAAAACCTGTCTCAGGGAAATGCAACTTATCAAAAATGCTCTATCGCCATGGAAACTCTGGGAAGCGCGTGTTTTTGAAAATGCTATGCATCCATGGAAACAGAGGAAAATGCAACTTTTTGCATATGCTGTTTATATCGTATCGTTCTTATTACATAAACAACAAACAGCCCCCACTATTGGCTCAACATGAGAACTACCGTATTTTCTGGACTATAGGTTGCTCTGGAGTATAAGCGCATGCGTCAGAAAACATAAATAAGTCACACGTGACAAAAAGTCACAGGACCAGCAAAGTGTGACTAATAGTCTGGAAAATATGGTACATCATTTCAGTGTCTGCCATTTCCATGGAAATGGACATCATTTTCAAAAAGTTCCTCAGTAAATGCAAACTTCCCTGAAATGAAAACACGACAACGATGCATTTTCATGTGAAATGCTATCGTGAACACGTGGCCTCAGTGATGGGCGACTCTTACTCTTCAACAAAATCCTGAAAGACATTTTTGTTCTTCCTTCAGAAACGATGGAGAAGTTGTTGAAAAGGGAAAAAGAAGTCTCGACTCTCACGTCCCAGGTTGAAGCCCTCAAATTGCAGATCGGAGGTAAATGTCTTTCTCACTCTGCCTTGCCCAGCTCTGATGACGGGACGTCCCAAATGACCTGCCATTTCTTCTTGAATTGTGAGAATTAAAAAAGAACATTTAAAGAGAAAGAAAACCTCAGTTTGATATTTCTGCTGCAGCGTTTGAGCGTTGCGTCGTTTCTTCCTGCGGTCACGTCGAGTGCACCGCTCCAGGAATAATAGTGATCGTCCTCAATGTTTCCGTCTTTGATCACGAATCTGGATTTTCTTTAGAAAACTTTCTGCACATCAAAAGGAACGGCGTGTTGTTCAGATGATCACATTGACACGCTTTGAAGAGCGGATTGTGAATAATTCAAGAGCAGAAAAGGAACAATGAGGGAGGAAAACAGCTGCATCCTTTTGTTTTTATAGGAATATTTCAAGAGTTGTGCCATTTTAACGTCTTTTAATACAAATTATTGATTGAAACTAATTGGTACAAAATCAGATGCCGACGTTTCAGGATTTTATTTGGGAAATGTATTTCTACAAAAATCTTTTTATTTATCTCTATTAGTGATATGTTATGATCCAAGATTGATAAACTGACAGTTTCTAAGTGTTTATCAAATACCAAGCCAAATGTAATTGTATGTATTTGTGAGGATCTTTCTCGAAGCTTCTGACACATTTACATTGTGATGCGTTCATGGTCTTTCAAGTTTTGAGCTGCTTTTTCGACGTGCTACAATAACTAGCGATAGACACAAACATTTTAGGAAATACGGTGGTTCATAATAAAGAAGTTAAAATTTGTGCAACATTAACCAGATAAAATCACACGTTTGTTGCTTGCAATGGAAATTGTCCCGTGACCGATATGTCTGGGTTTAGACATAAGAACGATGAGAGTTGTTTGCCGAAAAAGAAAATAGGGTTTTGAACATTTTCAAATTTTAAGCAACACAGTGACGAGGCCCTGCGGCTCAAATGGAAAACCCTGCAAATATTTTATATTTCAAATATTCAAAAGCATATTTCAAAGTCCTTTGCGAATTGTCTTTCGATAGATAGATAGATAGATAGATAGATAGATAGATAGATAGATAGATAGATAGATAGGTGTGTGTTAAACCTTTGGCTCTCTTTCAGGACTAATTCTGTCTCATTTGACACTTTGTGTGTTTAACTGGGTGTAAATGCCTTTTTGTCTTTTGTCTCTTTGCCAGCTCTGGAGGGAAAAGTTCGCTCGGGGGAGAAGAAGGCCGAGGCACTGGCCCGTGAGAATGTGCGTGTGGAGGCGGAGCTGGAGTCCATGACCAAGAAGTCCCATGATGCTTCTGGGCAGCTGGTCAGCATCAGCCAGGAGCTGCTGAAGAAAGAGAGGTGAAAAAGTGCACAATTATGGATAAATATTGTTTGTATTCATGGTTTCAACCCACAGTGCACCGAATAATTTATATTCATATTTCTGATAGAAGCTTTTTATTGAACCACTAAACACAGCATATATATTTTGTGTGTATCGAACACAAATACAAAGTTTAGTCTGGACTAGTTGGATAAAATAAGAATTAAGAGCCATTATTAAATGAAATGCATAGATATTATTACCTGTTTTACCCATAAGAATGATCAAAGTTTAATCATTTCTTGATTATCAATCAAGTTCTACATTCACTTTTACTCAATACACGATTACTTATCAGAAACTCTTTTTTTTTACAGTTTCCAGTTTTTCCAGTGACCCACCTCAGTGTCTCTGTTGTCATTATAAGGTGCAAATAATGACACAGAGATCGAGGCCGAGGTTGAAAACAGACATTAAAGCAACAGTTACCACTACAATATTTACTAAAATCAGGTCTGAACATTGAAAATATTATAAAAATGAGGTCAGAGTGCAAAACAGATCAAATGTATAAAAACACATTTTAGGAGCCCAGAGGACAAACTGATGTGAGAATAATATATTGTCTGATAATAAAGATAACCTTTAAAGCAGTCGGAGCAGACTTTGAACACTCGGATCAGAAACGGAGAAAAAGTCACGTCGAGTTTGTTCAGAGTTTCATGATGCGACTATGAAGGCTGGTGAAACTAAACGCAATCCCCCCATCTGAGAGCTGGACACACACACACACACACACACACACACACACACACACACACACACACACACACACACACTCGCGCTGTGCAGTTCCCACACGCTCTCTGAAAGCGGTATGTGCAGCATGCGCTGGCTCGCGGTCAAAGCTGGTGATCAAAATGTGAGCACAAACACTCGTCCATCAGGCTGCTGGCCACAGCGGGTCAGACCCCTGGGGGGGGTTGTACAGTCCCCGAGAGCCATCGTCTGAGTCAGCAGGCCTGCGGTAGAGCTTAACTTCTGTCACGTCAAGGTCAAAATGGAGTTCATGAGTGAGAAAAGTATCAAATGTTTGTTTAATAATGGTGAAGCTTGAAGCACGTCACACGTGAAGACCGTTTTTAACAACTGAGTCTAATTAATGAATGCAGTTTGTAAGGTGGCATATCAAAATAGCATTATTTCATTTTATTTCACGTTGCCAGTAAGAAAACTGCTTATGTGTGTTTTAGTGAGCGCGCGTGTGTTTTTCTGTGTGTTTCAGTGAGTGTGTGTGTCTCTGTCCTGCATGTTTAACTTCAGCCTGAGCTGAAGAGTCATGGATATGAAGGAAGTGGAATCTGCCTGGTGGATCAGATTAGAACGAGTATTGTGACTGAAAGAAAAACTGACAATTCTTCCTTTTGTCAGCTACAAATGTAAACCTTGTCCAGCAGCAGCCTGGAGAGAGAGTCCTCCTCCAGCCAGAGGGATCAGTGAAAAAAGCAGGTGTCGGGTGGCGGCGTGCCGCGCTGGAGAATCCTGCTGTCGATGTTTATACGCGTCACCGTCACGCTGGCAAACAGCCAGACGCTCTCTAAAGGAACCCTCCTCCAACCGGTCTGACTCATATCGACACAACAGAGCAATCTTCCCCGGCCGGTCCGACCAGCACCGTTTAGCTTGAGAAGCTTTTATACAATAAGCTCTGAGCTGAAAGTCTGGGTCTGCAGTCCTGCAAGACAGAAAGAACAAAGAATATCATAGGTGTTGAAACCCCCGGCCTCGTGTTGTGTTGTGACAGGAGTCTGAACGAGCTGAGGGTCTTGCTGCTGGAGTCGCACCGTCATTCGCGAGACGTAGAGAAAGACTTGAACCGGGAGGTGCACAAGGCAGAGTGGAAGGTGAAGGAGCAGAAGCTCCAGGACGACATCAAGACCCTGAGAGAAAAACTGCTCCTGTTGGTAAGAGCATGACGTGACGCAACACTGAACAGCTTCTGAGGCTGAAGTTAGAATCATCACGGAGAAGGAGGAGGAAGATACTCTATAATCTGATGTTAGAGGAGGAAGGTGCTCTATAATCTGATGTTAGAGGAGGAAGATACTCTATAATCTGAAGTTAGAGGAGGAAGATGCTCTATAATCTGATGTTAGAGGAGGAAGATGTTCTAGAATCTGATGTTAGAGGAGGAAGATGTTCTATAATCTGAAGTAAGAGGAGGAAGATGCTCTATAATCTGATGTTAGAGGAGGAAGATGCTCTATAATCTGATGTTAGAGGAGGAAGATACTCTATAATCTGATGTTAGAGGAGGAAGGTGCTCTATAATCTGAAGTAAGAGGAGGAAGATACTCTATAATCTGATGTTAGAGGAGGAAGATGCTCTATAATCTGAAGTAAAAGGAGGAAGATACTCTATAATCTGATGTTAGAGGAGGAAGATGTTCTAGAATCTGATGTCAGAGAAGGAAGATGCTCTATAATCTAGATGTTAGAGGACGAAGATGCTCTATAATCTGATGTTAGAGGAGGAAGATACTCTATAATCTGATGTTAGAGGAGGAAGATGCTCTATAATCTGATGTTAGAGGAGGAAGATGCTCTATAATCTGATGTTAGAGGAGGAGGATGCTCTATAATCTGATGTTAGAGGAGGAAGGTGCTCTATAATCTGAAGTAAGAGGAGGAAGGTGCTCTATAATCTGATTTAAGAGGAGGAAGGTGCTCTATAATCTGATGTTAGAGGAGGAAGGTGCTCTATAATCTGATTTAAGAGGAGGAAGATGCTCTATAACCTGATGTTAGAGGAAGAAGATGCTCTATAATCTGATGTTTGGGGAGGAAGATGCTCTATAATCTGATTTAAGAGGGGGAATGTGCTCTATAATCTGAAGTTAGGGGAGGAAGATGCTCTATAATCTGAAGTTAGAGGAGGAAGGTGCTCTAGAATCTGATGTTAGAGGAGGAAGATGCTCTATAATCTTAAATTAGAGGAGGAAGGTGCTCTAGAATCTGATGTTAGAGGAGGAAGATGCTCTATAATCTGGTGTTAGGGGAGGAGGATGCTCTATAATCTGATTTAAGAGGAGGAAGATGTTCTATAATCTGATCTAAGAGGAGGCAGGTGCTCTATAATCTGATGTTAGAGGAGGAAGATGCTCTATAATCTTAAATTAGAGGAGGAGGGTGCTCTAGAATCTGATGTTAGGGGAGGAAGATGCTCTATAATCTGATGTTAGGGGAGGAAGATGCTCTATAATCTTATGTTAGAGGAGGAATATGTTCTATAATCTGATGTCAGAGAAGGAAGATGCTCTATAATCTAGATGTTAGAGGACGAAGATGCTCTATAATCTGATGTTAGAGGGGGAAGATACTCTATGATCTGATGTTAGAGGAGGAAGGTGCTCTATAATCTGATGTTAGTGGAGGAAGATGCTCTATAATCTGATGTTAGAGGAAGAAGATGTTCTATAATCTGATGTCAGAGGAGGAAGATGCTCTATAATCTAGATGTTAGAGGACGAAGATGCTCTATAATCTGATGTTAGAGGGGGAAGATACTCTATAATCTAGATGTTAGAGGACGAAGATGCTCTATAATCTGATGTTAGAGGAGGAAGATGCTCTATAATCTAATGTTAGAGGAGAAAGATGCTCTATAATCTGATGTTAGAGGATGAAGATGCTCTATAATCTGATGTTAGAGGAGGAAGATGCTCTATAATCTGATGTTAGAGGAGGAAGATGCACTTTTTCATTACTAAAGAGGACATTGAGGTTTAAAAAAGTATATTTGAGGGTTTTTATTCCCATGGAAGTGATTCCTGATCAGACTTTCATCCCTGACTGTTTCAGGGTCGGGAGCGCTCCTCACCGGACCACCGGCGCCACTCCATGCTGGATCCCTCGGCTCTGGACTCTGAGGTGACCCGCCTCCGCCAGCGGCTGCTCAGCACCGAGGACGCCCTGAGGAATGCCTTGGAACACAACCAGCAGGTCGACCAGCTGGTCCTGGCCATGCGCAAAAACCCGGAAAAAAGCCTGGTAAACGAGAACAAAGTGGATTTTGTTTTGTTTTGTTTTTTTATAAATTAAACTTCATCTCAGTCATCAAGTCATTTAAATTGCCATCCAGATGTTGGTTTAATCCCATTGAGGATCCAGCACCTTGATGGCAGCTGCCACTGTTTGTGTGTGAACCACCAAACAATGTGGTGTATTACTAAAGTCCATTTTGAAGACCATTTCTGAGCACTTTTAGTGTTTATTGCCTTTACTTTAAAACAAACATCCTGAACTTTTTCACTGCTTCATTTAATTGTTTACACTGACTTCTGTCCAAAAACAATCCAATCCAAAAAGAACTAAAGAAAAGCTGACGAGACACGACAAGAGAAGATGTGCAGCAGCAACAAGTAGATTCTCAGTTCACGGCCTTATTTAGGGAAAAAGTTTGAGCTTGTGGAACACAAAGTGATTTCCTACAATTCATTAAAATCATACTTGGACGTCAAAGCTTTTTCGGTTGTCACAGTAAAGGTTTTGGTTTAATGACGTCACTCTGAAGATGAACAAGCCAAACCATGGGGATGTTCGCCGTCGTATCCGTTATCTTGTCTTTTGATGACAGGGTTGTTTGTTCGACCCCTCGTCTCTCCGTCGAGAACACGTGGAAGTTAAATCCTTCACACCACAACATTTCAAATGAAAACTCATTGTTGTTTTTCTTTTCAGAGAAGTTTTACGTTTAAACGGAATCAGCATAAACACTGAAAGCACCGTAGTTTTCATATTGGGCCACGAGTGGGTGCTATAATCACACAAAGAGAACAATACACTAAAGATTTGCTGCCAAAGAACATTTCAGGCACTAGAAACAATCAAAATAGTTTATAGTTCTATGGCCATGTTTACATGAAAACAATCACAAGTGTATCCTCAAAACTTCCTTCACTGTTGACACGGCACCAGTGTGCACATGCACTGTATCAGCAAAGTTTTTAATCCGGCTCCCGAGCTGGAAAGATTCTGTCACGGTGGCTAATCCCTCCTGCAGAGACTGCTGCAGGCTATTTAGCCTGTTCCTGAGCATCTCCCTCCCTTCACCTTCCACCCCTAGTAAACAGACACGGCGGCCTGCAGTGGTCATGGTCACGGTCAGTGTTCCAGGTTTATCCTCCATGTCAGTAGTTTTATAGTTGAGACTCTGCCGTGATAGCATCCGATGTGTCATCGGTCCATGCGGATGTCAGCTGCTCTCCGTTTTCTTCATGTTTATTGCGTCCTCTTCTCTGCACACGTCTGTGTGGTTTCATACAAAATCAAGCAACAGCGCCCTCCTGTGGCCCGACATACTAACTCCATCATTGTCCCAGTGTCTGCTGCTGCAGTGGAAACACACTCCTTTTTTTTAACGGATGAGGTGTTGGCACGTGAAAAGTCGTTGTGTAAACAGGGCCTAAGATTCAGTTGATCGTATGCCTGACTTTTTAAAACTTTTAACTATTGTAGTGACTTCAAACTCAAAAGAGTCACTGAGAGGCTGATGTAGGAATTATTGGAGCACTGATTCGTTCCACAGAGACAACTCCACTTGCGTTCTTTACCATGTGCAGGTCTTGCCCTGGTTGTTTTCAATCATCAGGCAGACGAGCAGGATGCCGGCAGGACAAAACTTTGTCTTTCAAAATAAGGTTTAAATTACTTTCGTAATTATGATTATTCAATCTGATTATGGTCAACAAAAATATAGAGATAAAATAGCGTCAGCAGCTCCACCTGGAGCAGGTCGTCTGCCATGCTGCTGTTGTTAAAAGACATCATGGAGAGGATCGCAGGGTTATCAAGTCCAGAGCTGGGCGATGACATCATTTCCAGACAATCTTGCTGCTCACATGTCAAGACTGAGTTTAGAAATTCCTCCGCTCTGGAACCCGGAAAAAAAAAACCCAAAAACCCTGCATTCAGTTTCCTAAAACTCCATCGTGTGGACGATCAGACAAAAACGATGCGGTTACATGAAACAGCGTTGATGTGTAGACAAGACCTGAAAACGCTTTTCTGAAAATGGCTCCCAAGGCCCAACTTTTTGAAAATGCTGCTACTCTGCCTCTGAGAAAACAGTGGAAACAGCGCAGTTTATGCACATGCTCAGTAGAGCCAATCAGAACGATGTTTCCTCTGTGGCGTCATGACTCCCATAGTCTCCATGGACTTGATACTTTTATTTTGACAGTCACCATAATAACAATCCAACTTGGTGGTCTGTCTGTTTCCGTGGAAACAGACACGGTTTTGAAACCCTGCCACATGAACGTGAAAACCTTTCCGAAACAAAAACTCAAAAACAATGCATTTTGACAACGTTGTGTGAACGCGGCCTGAGAGTCATTTCCCTCCTCGCATCATGATTCCTTCTTTATTCTTAAAGCTCCAGAAGGCAAACTCACCATCTCATACATCCTTAATGTCTCCCTATATTTGCATTAAAACATGTCAACATTCTCGATTTCTGACTTTTTCTAGGCACACGGCGCAAATTCAGCTAACGGGATTCATCACCAGGAGTCAGATAGGACTCGAGATGTGAGTATTTCCTCTCTTATTGCAAACGGCTTCTCCAGAAATATTGCCGCTACATCTCTGTTATGAAAGCATTCCATCTCCCGCCAGGAGCAACACTGATCAGAGCAGAAGAGATGTCACTGGGACGCCGACCCGACCCCACCCAGACTGGACTGGAACGTGCAGTCGTCCCCATCCTGCGACGGGGCGAAGAAGAACCACCTCTCAGTTTACAGTTAAAAACCAAAACAGTGTATCTCTATCTCGAGTGAATTTATGTGTCGTCGCAGAAAGCACCTATTAGCCAATCACCAAGACCGCTTAAAGTACTATAAAGTCTAGTGTAGACAGGAAACCAGACCTGGACATGAAGATTTATTATCGGGACGGCAACTTTTGATGCTTGAGTTAGAAAAGCCTCCATTTCCCAGAAACTCTTTGACAATTCTGAATTTTGAAAGCAAAACGAGTGACGGACGACGACTTTGTGAAGAAAGGACTGTTTTTCTTTTTATTTATTACTTTTTCTTTGCTCCTCAGCTTTGTAATAATAATCATCTGTACTGTAGGTGACACATGAGCAACATGTGAGGGATTACGCTGCTTTGTTACGGGATCTGACTCGACCGTCACCATTAACATCTGAAGAGGATTGGTCGCTACCTTCTAGTGCGTCTGCTGTAAAACTTTCTCTACGCCTGAAAGTCACCTGGAGGGTTTGTCCACAATCCTGCGTGGGGCTGCTCAGGTTTTACGCGTGAATAGGGCCCGGTTTTCTCACCGTTTCAAGTGAATAATGTTTTGGGATTTTGCGTTACATTGCTATGTTCTCAAAACGATGTCCATTTCCATGGCAACGGCGGAAGCACTCACATCAATGCAGTTCACATGACAGGCCACTAGTGGGTGCTGTTATTTGCTTTGGTAATGAAAACACACGAAGCAGAGAACAATCTGCTCTAAACATTAACAACAGGAGAACACTCACATTCTAGTAGATGGATGACCAAGTTATATTGTTATTACGGTGACTGTCAAAATAAAAGTACCAAGTCCAGGAGAATCTGGACTGGGAGTCATGACACCACGGAGGAAACTTTGTTCTGATTGTCTCTACTGAACATGTGGACAACTACTAGTTACTACGGCCGTAGTGTACATGTGCAGTAGCAATATTTCCAAAAAGTTGAGTTGCCACCATTTCTCCGGAGTCGGAACTCAACCGTTTTCCAATAGTTGCCTTTGGCTCGTTCACAATGCCATTTCATGAAACCGCAGTGTTTTTGTCCGATGGATCCATGCAGCATTTTAGGAGCTTGAAAACTGTTTTGTTTTTTAAATGAGTTGCAGAGTGGAGAAATTTGAAAACGCGGCCTTGGCTTTGACGTGTGGACAGACATATTAGCAGAAAACGATGATGTCATCACCCCACCTCTCGAACCGATAACAGCGCGACCCTCTCCTCCACGTCACTAAACAACAACAAAAACGGCAGACGACCTGCAAAAGCTACTGATGCTCGTCGCTTTAATGAGGCCAGATGTTTGGATCGGTATATTTCTGTGGCAGTGTTACAGCACCACCTACAGGCCTGGCATATATACGACATCATTTTGAATAGGTTTCATGGTGTTGCGTGGATGGGAAACTTTTCAAGAACGACAGGGAGAAAAAAGATAATTTTGGCTGGCGTGGACAGGACCTTTGTGTCTCCAGTGTCTCCGTGTAAATTTACCCCTAAAACCCAAGGAAACTTTCGCGTTTGGACTTGAGTTGTGTAAACCTGTTGTCACTGCTTTGCCAGACTCACTGTGAAGTGAGGGTGCTAATCACTACAGTCTGTGGTAAAATCAAATCCATTTCAAAATCCACAAAAGAAAAGTGCTTTTGTTATATAGAAGTAGAAAAGTTAAAGCAGTGACCAGCACTTTCGCACATGTGAAAATCGATGTAAAGTCATATAACAGCCGTCAGCCATGTAAGGCTACACTCACTCTGTGTACGCAGACGTTATTATACATCCAAGAGCTGTTCCAGAACTGAAGGTTACGATCAGACTACCAATCCTGTCTTCAGGTGTTGACAGAGGTGACAGTGAGACCATCTCCCATCATCCAGTGCACATTGGTGGACTCCCCTGCTTGGACTGAAGACTGACATCAATGCACCTGGGAGGCCTGAATCCATCCGTCTTATTGGATCCATTTAGTGAATTCATCCAGACTTGTATGCCCTTGTTCCAACACCTCTTTTTTTTTTTTTACCCTGGACTCTGCCTCTGTTTTAATGAACTGCACATGGAAGCCTGGACTTCAGGCTTGGATTTCCCATTTCAGGCCCCGTGTACACGACAACCCTTCAAGTTATTATACATCATTTTTGTTTTTTGATTTTACGTTTACATGGCAACGTTCTGAAAATAGTGTAGTTTTCATGTTGGGCCATAGTGGGCGCTTTTGGTTGTTTTTGTAATGAAACCACACATGCTGCAGAGAACAATACGCTATAAACATTTGCAATGAGCGCACATTGATATTCGTCTAAGCCAGGGGTCTGCAACCTTTATGAGCAAAAGAGCCAATTTTGTCACTTTCCACCAACTCAAACACCTTTAACCTTTAAAATCAGGCGAACACAGCTCTTAAATGTTCAGATATAGTTTTGATAAACTGTTTTATGTTTTGTTTCTGAAGTTTCTGTCACAATTCAGGATGGTAAACATTTTTGTTTACATTTTCAGCAGTTTTTGTACCTCATTTTAGTGGTTTCAACCTTTTTCAGCATTTTTAAGCTAATTTCTTTGCATTTTAGTTGCTTTGACCATTTTGACTTTTTTAAAAGCAGTTTTCTGTGGTACCCCCATTTTAAGATTTCTTTAAGAAATTCTAGTCATGTTCGTGTTTTCTCAGAGCTGTTTTAGCAATTTTTTCCTCCATTTCATGTGGTCGGAACCATTTTCCGCCATTTTAGTTGTGCCTTTTTTCAAAGCCCCTTTAAGACAATAGTGCTTGTCTTGCGCTTGTGAAAGCACAATGCTTGAAAAAGTCCTTTTGAGTTTCTGTCCACAAATACAATGAAAACAAGATGAAATCTTAATTTAGGAACAATTTCATGAAAGGTCTAAAAAGCATCATGTAGCTCTGGAAATGCAGGTTGCAGACCTCTGGGTATGGACAGACGACCAAGTTGGATTGTTACTACGGTAACTGCCAAAATAAAACCAGGAGGATATGAACTGGGAGTCATGACACCACGGAGGAAACATTGTTCTGATTCTCTCTACTGAGCATGTGAACAACTACTGGTTACTGTCGCAGTGTCCATGTGCAGTCACAGTGTTTCCGTGGTCTTCATGGAGACCTTGAAGACCGCAGTCTCTGAGGGTTTTTACAAAGTCTTGTTTCCGCCCGTCTTCACAGCGATGGAGCCTAGAGTGTTTTCAGGCCCTGTCCACATGTCCAAATCGCAGCGTATTAGTAGCCTGAAAACAAGTTCCAGGGTGGAGAAATTTGAAAACGCTGCCTTGATTCATCATTTTCTCCATTTTTTTGTGTATCTGTCGCAGGGTTACAGCGCCACCTATTGGCCTTGCATAGGTGCGACATCATTTGGAGTAGTTTTCATGTTGCCATGTGGATGGGAAACTTTTTATGAATGGCTGCAAGAAAAACGATTGTTTTATGCTCGTGTGGCTGGGGACAGAGTAAGTTCCATCTTGACAACCATTTCCAAAAAGTTTTCAGTGACTGGAACACCGTTGTCATGTAAACGGACACCAAAAACGCAGGAAAGTTTGATGTTTTCACTTGAAATCTCTGAAGGGTAAATGGGCCCTGATTCCCTGGATTTGCATACCTGACCCTGTTGAGCCCAGTGAAGTCCTGCCACCGGAGCTGAAACGGTTCCCAGATCGATCCGTCTGGATTTAATTTGTACAAGTTCTACTCCTAAGTCTTCCAAATGTTGTTTTATCCATTTGTCAGTTGCATGAGGAGATCCTGTTTGTTGGTCACAGAGGTGAGTGGAGTGCAGAAAGCTTGGGGAAAGGTAAAATAAACAAAACAAAACCAACCACGCGGGGCAAGTGTCAGTCAGCTCGGACAAAAAGCTGTGTTTTTCCAGTTGATATTGTACATGGCCTTTTGAGCTGGAGGGTTCAGACCCTTTGGATTATTGCTGCAATGGTTTTGGAGATTGAGTCATTAAATATTAACAACGTGGGCAAGTGCTGGTAGTGTTTTATTTCACCCTCTTTCATACTTATGTCACTTCTGCGTGTGTGTTTGTGTCTAAAATCGCAGCGTTTCCACACAGCTCATTCAACGGCGTGTCGGATTTCGTGCCAGTAAAGAGGTCGAGGAAATTCAGCCAGAAACCAGAACTATTTACCCATTTCTCAACTGCACAGCTGAAATAAAAATGATGAAACCTCCAGACGTTGCATGTTTATTTACAATCTCTGGATTTCTAACCTCCGGATATCTCACTCTTTATTTGTTGGCCTTGGCAAATGTCAGGTCTTATCCTCATGTCCCAGTTTTTTTTCTCTCTTTTGCCCGAGGGCAGATTGGCTATGCTGATGACATTTAAATAAGTCAGTCATTACTTATTTGCAAAAGGCAGCAAAAAGTACAGCAGATGAGAAGCACAGGCGCAGATTTTAACCCTTTGATCGGGCGCTCATTCAAATACATGGAAATCAAACATTCCATTCCGAGGTGTTGAAGGAGATTTCAAGACGGACTAGACTCCCTGCAAACTCCAGGACTGCTGCAGATTCTGCAAAGATTCAACAACCTGCTCACATTCTGGAAGTCTCACTAACCTGACCAATCCAGAACTCTGAAACATTCCAAAACCCTCACAAATTTGAAAAGTCCCACACGTTCTACAATTCTCAAACATCCTCGAGCTGACGAATTCTACAACCCTCACACATGATGGAAATCTCATTTACTTTACGACTCTGATTTAATCTGGAACTCTGCAAGATTTTACAATTCTGTCAAATTCTAGAACTTTTACATATTCAAGAACTCACATGTAGTCAGCGATTTTTACAAATTGTAAAATTCTCACGCATCATACAACTGACAAATTCTGGAACCCACAAAACCAAGAACAATGATTATAATGCAGAACTTACAAACATTCCAGAATTTTCGATAATACTGGGACTTTTACATACTCAAGAACTCCCATAATATTCTGCAATCGTCACTAATTCTACAATGCAGAACTCAAACACTCTAGAATTCTCAGATGTTCTTGAACACTGAAAAAAAACATAATTTCTGACATTTTATCGATGGTCTACATATTCTCAGATAGAAATATTCTAGAAGACTGAATCATTCTAGAACTTCCAAACATTACAGAACCCCCACACATAATAGAGCTAACACCTTCTCTCACAAATTATAGACGTATGACATAATGTAGAACTGTCAAACATTTGAGGGTTCTCATAAGTTCTACAAGTCTGACAAATAACAGATTTTACCAATTCTAGAATTCTCAAACATGGTTGAACACGGGAACAACTGACAATTGGGATATGTCCTCGAACTTCCATTGATTCTAGAACCCACACATTCGAGAACAGGCTTCCCCAATTCTGGGCCTGGAGGTCCGGTGTCCTGCATGTTTTAGCTTTCTTCCAGTTGCAACACACCTGAATGCAATAAGGGCCTCGTTACTTGGCTTGTTTACAAGCTTGACCATAATGTCAACATGTGCTGAAGCTGGGAGAGAGCGAAAACCTGCAGGACACCGGACCTCCAGGTCCAGAATTGGGGAACCCTGTTTTTGAACAATAATTCTAGAACTCAGACATTGCAGACCTCTCGAGCATCATACAACTAACAAAGTCTGGAACCCTCACAAATTGTAGAAATATGATTCGAATCTAGAATTCACAAATGCTCCAGAATTCTCTTAAATTGTAGAACTTCTACATATTCAAGAACTCGCATGTATTCTGCATTTCTCATTTATTCATTCTAATTCTAAAAATGTCACAACTATAAAACATTACAGAATTCTCTCAAGTTCTCGAACTTTTACACATGCTCCAAGTACCATATCTAGAACTTGCACATTCTAGAATGCTAAAGAATTCTCGAACTGTCACACATTTTACAAATCTTCACAAGTCTACATCTTACAATTTTAGAATTCTGATATTACAGAAGCTTAAAACATTTTAGAATTCCCGTGAAATCTGTCTTACCAATTCGAGAACTTACACATTCTACAACTCTCACAGTTTGATTTCTTACAAAATTGAGGTGTATCCCATTTGAGAGTTCACACATTCTAGAACTCTGACATTACAGAAACCAAAGACATTTTAGAATCCTCATTGAATCAGTCTTGCCAATTCTATTCTATTCTATTCTATTCTATTCTATAACGCTCATATTACAGAACCCAAAACACCTGTGTCTTACCCATGCTAGAACTCCAAGAATTTCTAGAACTATGAACAATTCTAGAACCCCAAATATTTCTAGAACTCTCAGATGTTACAGAACTCTAAAACATTGTAGAATCCTCACTGAACCAACGTATTACCAGTTCTAGGACTCACACATTCTCGGGCTCTGAATAGTTCTAGAAGACTCATACATTTGAGATTTCTCACAAAATCTACTATTTCACAATTCAAGAACCGATCCAGATTATTCCAGATTTAAAAAAAAAAAATAATTTCAGAACTCAGATGATCGAGTTCCAGAAGCTTAATCCCGCATTCTGTTTCTTGAGGAACCAGAAGAATATGAAAGCTACTAAATCCAACAACTTTGTCCATAAAGGGTTAAGCTTTGCTGTCTATGAAGCATTCATTAACTTTGGAATGACTGTCTGTGGAAAAAAGTATGTGAAACCACCCAGATTACAGTGGATTATATGATTGAGTTTCAGTTAAAATAAATAAAAGTTTCTTGAGTCTGTCTGTGCCTTCTAGAATGTGAACTTTACCCTTAATAAAAGAGACTGGCGCTATTTTGGGCTTCATTGCTGGAGCTGTGGCAGAACTTCAGCCACTGGATCCTTGTAGCTGCTGGAGATACAATCCTAATCCTAAAAATAATTCGAATGGTGCTCAGTCTGCAGCCAAGTGGCCGATGGTGATTTGAATATTAAATAAATACAAATGTGAGCAGGAATCATGTCCATGTTGCTCTCTGGGGTTGTTTTTTTTCCAGAGGTTCCTCCGTTAATCCTGTATGTAAATCGCAGCCAATAGATGCTGTTGTTGAGTTGGGCTGGGATTAGCAGGAGGCGAATGAGTTTCAATTTTACTGGATTACAGAACAAAGAAAGGGGAAAGGGACACCCAGCTCTGTTAAGAGGGAAAAACGGGAATAAAACTTAGGGAAAAACACGCACACATAACAGACTCGTCGAGATCGAAGGAGTCGCGATGGTCGGGATTACGATGTTTTAGCGGACGGCGACATTGTGGACGGGATTGTTTCTGATGGATTAAATAAAACCTATTCCGGGATTGACGGCAGCAACAAGGCTATTTAATCGCTAATTAAGGTGAGATTTCGCGATGTCTTTGCGTGTCCGTGCTCGGTTGTGTCGGGTGTTTTTGTGGATCGGGGTTTTTTCCGTGTCCGTTCACAGAGGAATTACAGATTATAGATTAATTTGGGGGGGAGGAGATGAAAGGCTAGCCGCTAGCTTAGCATGTGGCTAACGCTGCACGGCTAGTTAGCCTCGTTAGCTCCCGTTAGTTACCAGGTTAGTTAGTTTTCCGTTCAGTTAACGAGGCTGACTGCTGGTTAAACATTTAACTCTGTCTCAGGTCTACGGTGTCGGTTGACTGTCGGCTTTATTCACCGTCGGTTTGTTGTTATCGACTGAAGGTGAACCAGCTAGTAAAACAAAAGCCAGCTAAGCTAAATGAGCAAGGAAACGACACAAAACACGTTTAAACTCCTAACAAAACAGTGAAAAAACCCATCAACTAACTGTCCTTTATGAACCAGTAACAGCTGTTAACCAGTTAATCTAATCTCTGTCTCATCCTCTGCTCCCATTAAAACGCATACAAGGTCGGATGTGTGGAAATAAGTAAACTTCACTGATATTTTCTCCACATTTCGCTCAAAGTAACGCTGCAAACTTTCCTTTTTTTGAATTATTTATTAAGCAGACTGAGGTGCAACTTTAGTTGTTTTATTATTATTATTATTATTATTATTGTTATTATTATTATTATTCATTCAGCAAAACTTTTGTCCAAATAGACTCTTCCAGCCAGGAAAGACTGAAAAAATTACATAAATACACAGTGACATAGACAGAAAAATATAAAATCATTAAAACTACGGGAGAAGTACAGGGAAAATACAGTTAAAAAAAAAAAATTCTGGGAAAACACATTACAAAATGCAGCAAAAATACCAAGATAAAGTACTGTTGAAAATAAAAGAGAAAGACAGAAAGTTTACCGTTAAAATTGAGGAGCAAAATCATTATAAATACTGGAAAGGTACAGGGAAAATTCAACACAAATACAGTGGAAAATGCAGCGAAAACATTAGAGAATAGAGCAAAAATACAGGACAAGTACAGTTAAAAATGCAGGAGAAAGACAGGAAAATATGCAGTAAAAAAAACACTGGGAAAAAATAATTTAAAATACTAGAAAAGTACTGTAAAAATACAGCTGAAGGACAGGAAAATAATACAATTAAACTACTGAAAAGAACATTAAAAAAATACATTAAAAACACAAGAAAAAGTCAGGGAAATATTGTAAAAATGCAGTAAAAGCACAGGAAAAATACAGATAAATATTCAGCGCAACACAGTAAAAAAAAATTGTGGTAACACAGTGACAATATGGGAATACTCCAGTACAAATAGAGCAAAAGTACTGGAAAACACAGGAAAAAAAGTACAGTAAAAAGATATTCTGTGTAAATATTTACAGTAAAAGCAAAGGGAAAATATAGTAATAATCCAGCAGGAACATAGTAAAAATAATAATGACACCAACTCAATCTTAACCAGCTGGTATAACAAAAGCCAGTTCAGCTAAATGAGCAAGTAAATGACCCCAAACATGTTTACACTTCAACAAACCAGTGGTAAAACCATCAACTAACTATCATTTATGAACCAGTAACAGAGCCATTAACCTGTTAATCTAATCTCTGTCTCATCCTCTGCTTCCATTAAAACACACACAAGGTCGGATGTGTGGAAATAAGTAAACTTCACTGATATTTTCTCCACCTTTAGCTTAAAGTTACACTGCAAACTTTACTGTTTTTTTTTATTATTTATTAAGCAGACTGAGATGGAACTTTAATTTTTCATTATTACTATTTATACAGCAGAACTTTCATCCAGTCAGATTTCAGGATCTTTCCTTTTATTTATTGTTCTCGTTTGCACATTTTCTTCTTTTGTATTCAGTTTCAAATTTAAAGTATTTTCTTTCTCGTCCTTTGTAATCTGAATTCAATGTATCTCTTGACAGAGCATATGCAGAAGAAGCTCCAGCAATAATACTATACAGCCAGCAAAGATACTGGAAAAATTAAATACATTTACAGTGAAAGACACAGGAAAGATTCAATAAAAATACCGGAAAAGTACAGAAACATTTCTGTAAAAATGCAGTGACAACGGAGTACAAAAATGAAGCTAAAATACAGTAAAAAACAATACAAAAAAACAGCTATAATGCAGGAAAAAAATAGGAATACATAGTTACAAATACAGGGGAAAATGGAAAAAAATACAGTGTAAAATCAGGAAATATGCAGTGGAAATATAGCAAAAATTAAAACAAAAATATATGACAAACATGAAAAATTAATGCAAAATAATGTTAAAATGGAGTAAAATCAGAAATAAAAACCATTAAAAATTCAACTGAACGCAAAAAAAAATACATTAAACACATGGTGAAAATTAAGGGAATATACAGGAAAGTAGAGAAAAAAAACACATGAAAAATTCCATTAAAAATAGAGTAAAAACACAAGGAAAATATAATGGTAATCCAGGGAAAACATAGCAAAAGTACATCTCTGATAACATGAAATTCATGGTTTATGAGGTGTCCATCTTCCAAGAAAAGAACTACCTGTCGAAGACAGAAATCCAACAAATTTTACTTAAATTTATTTTAAATTTCATGATGTACTGAATCAAAATTCTTCTTAAAGCTCCTACAAAACTAAACATTTTTTAGGAGCTTCTTAAAGCTCCTACAAGTCTAATGACGTATGAAATAACTAGTCAAAATTCCAAAAGTATAACTATTGAAAACAGTCATATGGTAACAATATTATGTCAATATAGCTATAAAAAAAATGTGTCATCTTCTATTGTCAATATTCAGTAAATTATATTAATTTCTTCTTCTTCTTCTTCTTCTTCTTCTTCTTCTTTAAACATAATACACCCAATAGAAAACAATTGTTTATTTCTATATCATGAGCAGCTGCATGGTTTTCCAACCTTTAGAATGCTTGGAGACCAATGATATAATTTTACCCATAGTATGTGTAATAATAATCATAATAACATGGAGGTATTTGTGAAATTACATTGACATTATTGAAGTCATATTGAGGGCTCGTTTACACAACTTCAAGTGAAAAAATGAAGCTATCGTTGGGTTTTTAGTGTCTGTTTACAAGACAATGGTGCTTGCAGCTACTGGAAATGGCTCCGAAACTGTCGTTGTGTTGATGTTGGAAACGTTGCTACTGGTCATGGGCACCCCGTCTGTAGTAAACAGTTCTTCTGCACATGCTCAGTAGAGCCAATCAGAACAATGTTTCCTCCGTGGTGTCACGACTCCCAGTCCAGATACTCCTGGGCTTGGTAGTCTTAGAGTCGACAATCACAGGAATAACAACCCAACTTGGTCGTCTGTCGACTAGAATGCCCGTGTATGATTGTCTATGTATTGTTAATGTTTATTACATGTTGTTTTCTGATGATTTTTGAGAGGTAATGTGGTCGTAAAAGTCGTCATTTTACTGGAGGTTAAGAAATGTTTTCTTTGGCTTTTTTGTTACTTTATGGTTAAGTAGTTTTGGTATTGGCTTTATTATCGGTAGCTACAGTGTGGAAAAAACAGAAAAGTTTCCATGTTTTTTGTCCTTTTGTGTGTTTATTACTTTTAAGAGAGTTTATTGAGTTGCATTGTGTGGTTTGTAAACTCAAAACATTCTGTGAATCAGAAGTAAAGAGCTAATCAGTTTAATCCGCAACACAATCCGTATTACTCCACATTTTCTCCCCTCTTGTTCTAATACCCAACTTTTGGATCTTAAATGTTAATTTAGGCACATAAACCTTCATATATCAGCCTATCTTCTTGGTATTCAGCTGGTTTCCCTCACAGCAGTGATAAAAACCTGAACATGGGCCACGACAAAGGCCTGTGGCTTCGGTCATGGGGCATAAACAAAGGGATTAGCGATTTTCTTTTTTCTACATCTAATGATAAGTTAAATAAAGTCTGTCACACCACACCCTGCTTTATGTAAGTTTGCAGTCCTTTTGTTTTCCTTCCTTGTAGAAATCCACTGTGGGGTTGGAATATGGTCAGGAGTGCACGTTGTCATATATCTTGGTGCTAAACAAACATCACGTCTTATTTATGGAGAAACCGAAGGTCTCTCAGACTTTTCTCCAAATCGCTCTTCTTTTACACGAGGCTGGTAATGAGGCTGCGTGGGTGCATTTCGACAGCAGGTGACATCTGTCTGACCCTCCTCTTTATTTCTATACATGAATCAGAAGCAACTGTAAAGAGCTTTGGATTCATCGCCAGGGTTCGATCTGAATGGATTAACCTGTTACGTCTGTTTACGGCACCAAACAAACAGGTTTGGATTTGAATCACATTAGCTGTGGGCGTGCACCAAACCCAAAGAAAACCCAGATCCACCTCAGAACAGTGTCGAAACTCTGTCAATATTTACTGCTGTGGGTTTTTAGTTTGTGCAGTTGTTGACTTCGACTGGCCGTATGCTCGCTTCCTGTTGGCTTCTGCCATTGACCTGAGCTTGGCGCGAGCTTGCTGGAATAGTTGGAAACACGTCTGTGGGCAAACAGGGTGTTTCATGTCCTTGAAGATCACGACAGGTTGCCACATCTTCGGGATATAACATTTCTTCCAGCGTATTAACACATTTCATAGATTCCTCCTTTACTTTTCAGCGTGTACACTCTTTAAGAGTTTAACTTTCAGAAATGATGAAATTGATGTGCGGTGCTGTTTTTGTTTTTGTTTGAGTAAACCCGTGAGCCTCCGTTCTCTGTAACCCAGCTCGGCAAACATTTCCATTGTGATCCCGCTGAATCTCCTCCCTCCTATTACTGAGAGGAGCATCTGCACCTCGCTGGAACATCAGGGGGCAGTGTAGCGCCGGCATTTCAATAAACCCCAGTTAACAAAACAACCAGTGTGCACAAAATGCCATATGTAAACCACTGGAGGGTTTACGGCAGATGAGATATTTTAATATTGTGGACTTGTCCAGAGTGACGATGGTCACTACCAATCAGCAGAGGGGCTGTGTTGTGGCTCCTCCTTATGGGAGCCATTCCGTTGTGTCACCCCCGACAGAAGGGTGAGGGTTGTTTCGGTTCCATCCGCAACTTTGGTCAGTGTCTACTAAGACACTGTGCACCCCTAAGACCGTGGTGCACATGGGCAGTTACAGCATTTCAAGTTGTTTTTTTCTCTTATTTCCATGGAGAGCTTTTCCCAAAACTTGTTTTCTCAGTGGCTCAAAGCATCGTTCTGGTGTAAACAGACGAACGAAAGTTAGCGATTTTCACTTGAAAACATCGTCATGTAAATGGGGCCTAAATCTTTTCACTGAGTGATAACTGTATCCTGAAAGTACAAATTTAAGTCTTAATGAATAACCACAATTGTAGTTTTGGTTGCATTTTTTTTTTAATTGTTATGATTTTATTAACTTTGATCTGTCCACAAGGACGAATACCTCTCAGTTTACAAAGACATTTTCATGCACACAAAACTGCGCCAAAAATGTGGTCACTTTTAATTCAGGACGGCGAGGAGATTCGGGGCTGTAGTTTTACCGTGAAGACGGAGACACTGGGCGAGAAAGCTTTCAAATGTATCCACTCAGGAAGACGTTTTATACAGGAAAGATCGAGGTAACAAGTGGGGAACATGATTGAACAACGGCAATCCAGAGATGCTGTCGTCTGATCTGAGAAGCTAACGTCATGACAACAATGTCCACCAAAGAGTTCACAGGGTTGATGGACACGTTGAGGCTGAATCCACGGCATCGGGACGCTAAATGCTCACCCTCTCCAGTTCTCCACCAGCTTTAAGAATACAATAATGTAATGGGAGATTGTAAACAAGGCTTCAATGAGCTTTTAATACTTACAATGTTTAAAGTATTTCCCAGGAAGCTGTGCTCTGCAGTTTTATTGCAGCTGGACAAGCTATCTTGTCTTAATTAAGAATTCTGTTGATTGAACAGAAGAATTATTTACCAGGAACGTCCCTAGTTTCAAACTGCAAAAATCTGTCCCTTCCCATCTTCTTCTGGTTTGTTTTGGTGCTATTCTTTGTATTATACTGGTCAGTAAACATCTTCATCGCATTAGAGGTCATTCTGGTTCTCTCTCAGCTGGGTTTATTCAATTTTCTTAAAGGTTAGCTCCAAATGGCTCTCCCACAGTCTTCCCAGAGCTTGGAAATGCAGGAAAATCCCTTCAAAGACGTTTACGTCACAGCAAGACATCTACCAAAAAAAAGTGAAGGCTCCTTCTTCTATTTTGCTATGATCAGTCATCTTGTTTTATAAAAACAAAACAAAACAAGAAACATGAAAAGATTAACAAAAAATCGTGATTATCTGTCATGGAACCCCAGATTAAGCTTCTCCTATGTAACGCTGTGGAGTATGCAAACCGAAAGACTGAAACTAAATGAGCAAATCCTGGATGTTTAAGAAAACCTTTAGCTTCCACTGAAGAGGGTTTTTTTGACCGCTTTTTGCAGGCCGGGAGAATAAATGAGCTTTTGTCAAAGTAAGTATCTGGATGAAATCATGGTGAATGGTCCTGGCATGTCCACAAAGTTTGCGTCATTCACTATCAACAAAGCGACTGTGGGATTTGCATCAAAGGATCTTTCTTTCTTTTCTTCTTTCTCTTTCTCTTCTTTTTTTTTATAGCACCATAATAGCTCTCATGGGGCATTGTGCATCGCTTTATTTATGGACGGCGTTCCACTCTGAACTATTCAATATTCACTGAGAACCATAACGGCACTGTGACATTATGCTGGAGCTTCCTCCTGCAAAGCAATTGACATGGCATTATCCCGAGACTCTGCTTATCCCCGCCACTCTCCTCCTCGCCACTTCCTCTGCCTTTTAAATATGTGAGGGAAGGAGGCCATCTATTTCGAGGCCATAATAATTTAGGAGGGGGCTAATGTTTGCTGTGTCCTCAGGGGAGGCGGATTTAGATGGCCAATAGACTTGGCACATTGAAACTGGTGCAGCTGAACCCACCACGCCCTCCCTCCCTCCTTCCCTCCCTCCCTCCCTCCCTCGCTCTGCCTGGTGTCTCTCCACCTCTCTGTCCTCTCTCTATTGAGTCCGTGGTTTGGGCTTGCCAGAGGCTAGTATAATGGTTCCCAGTGTCTGGAGAGATTAAAGGCCAGAGCTGCATTGTTCAAATGCCCCGAGATTAGTTTCCAAGGAGACGGGTTTCAGTTGCCATGAGAACATAGTGCCTGGCTTTAGCCGAGCCATTTCCCTTTAACACTTCCTGTCCATTTGCCTCTTTACTTACATTCACAGATTTGTTGTTTGGACTCGGGTTGATGTTGTACCTAGGGTACATCCACACGATGAAAATGTATTTATTTTCTCTTCCCAGTCTTCTCCAAAAACATTCTGTCCACACGTCACTATGAACTGGGCTCAACACGAGGCTTCAGGACATGTAGTACACATGCCAGGCCTTTAGAGGCGCTGTGACTCACCAAACACCACAAAAACACAGAAGACAGAGCACTTAGAAATTTAAAAGTAGATTCCTGCTCATAAACCTGTATACAGTTCTAGTTCTATAGGTCTATGGCCCCTGGTCCACCTGCTGCTAGCGCCAGTAGCTTCTGCAGCTCCACCGGAGCTTGTAGTCATTCCTGATTGTTGTGGTTATTAGATGACATTGTGGACCACGGTGGGGGGAGAGGGGGGCGATAACCTCCTCTTTTTTTCCACGGATGATCATATTTGCTGTCCACACCCCGGGGGGTTGGACAGCACAAGCTGGGGTTTTAGAATGTCCCCACTCTGGGACCCGTGTTCAAAAAAACCCGTTTTCACGCTTGTAAAACCGCCTCATGTGGACCACAGGCCAGAAACATCTGGTTTAGGTGAACCAGGTTCCTGGTGTGGACGGCCTCCTAAAGTGTCCAATATTCATTTTGTTGGGAATGTGTAAATGAAGAATTGAGACAACTATTTTGCTACCCCAATTACTGTTTGACCCTATATATTTGTAAAATCCTAGAAGGAGCTGTCCCACTGAATGACAAGTATCTGTTAAAAATACTGTTGGTTGTAAGCAAGAAGGCAATCACAAGAAATTGTGGAAAAGCAGCATCACCAACAAAAGATCAGCGGCAAAAGCTTGTGTAAGAAATCATCTTGATAGAAAAATGGAAGCACAACTGGCGGAAAAAAATCGAGGAAATGGACTATTTATAAGATTTAAAGGACAGTACAAGATGGTGAGCAATGTATACAACTGTCTTTAAGGCTGATAACATGAAGGTGGCTTTGGTTCTTTGGTTTGAATTGATCTTTGTATTTGAAAGTTGCTTTTCTATGAGGATTTAAGTGCAACAACAATGAACACCATTTGGCCATAACATTTCAATCTGCAATTTGTCGTGGTTCCTGTTGGTGGTAGGGATGCACCAATCCAGGTTTTTTTACTTCCAATTATGCCGATACTCAAATTAGAATATCTGCTGATACCAATATTATTCTGATTCCAGAGCTGTTTGTTTTAATAATATTATCATTATTGTTGTGGTATTTTATATGAGGCTGTAATAAACTCCTCTCTACAGTAAAGTAATAAATGTATGAATGTTTGCATGTATTCTCTCAAAAGACAACTTGAGGTTAGTAAGAGGTCAGAAAAGGAAGCAGTACAAAGTATTTTTGTTCACTTTGGACAATGTGGGGGTCTGTGTGACGTCATCATCTCATAATAAACCAGTTCTATCTTTAAAACCTCAGAATCACTTTAGTAATCCCTGGAGAAATTATTTAGCAACACAGCACACACTACAGTGTTTCCAGCTGTATCGCAACACGAATGATTGGGACTATTTTCAGGGAGTTTAGTGTGGAGGAGGATGCAGCTTCACGGAGGCGTGACTCACCTGCTACGGCGGAGGAACGAGCCGTTCTCCTCTGTGAGCTGGAGTTTTAAAACGGCGACGTCTGGCTGCAGAGCGCCTTTACAAACATTCACGTCGATACTTTGCGTGTTCAGCGACATGTTGTCAGGAAAAGTCGGTTAGCACAACGGCGCTAGTTCCAGAGCATGCTAAGCTGACTCCAAACTGTGGAATGGATTTCATGACTCATTACTCCACGTCTCATTGAGACCCGCCTCCGTTCAGGAAATCCATTCCACGTTTAACAGCGAGCAGAGCAGGGCAGCTGGAACAGAATCACATGTGGACTCATTTCAGCAGAAGATCAGATGAAGCTTCATAGATTGGAAACCTCCGCAGGTTGGATCGGAAATTTTCGATCCGGGAATTACGTTCATATCGGAACCCGATACAGGATGGGATCGGCCCCATCCCTTGTTGGTGGGTAATATATATGGAGCTGCAAGTGAATATTTGGTTCTAGGACTGGACAACCGTTGATATTTGTCAAGAATGTTTAGAGGAAGAACAAGGAGAAGGCACTTGGAGAGCGCATACCTCTGCCTGGCAGGACGATATCTCACCTCCAACTGTCCTCTCCCCATGGCGCATATGTAAACTTAGATATCTGGATCATGTAATGAACTGTGTTATCCAGACTGCTTTCCTCTTCTGCTCATAAATAATCAGCCTTCCACACACACTGAAAAAAGATAATAATTGGATATTATATATTTGGACCAACTTCATTGAATTGCTTCAATCGGTAACATCAAAATGAATCAAGTTCTCCCAACTTAGGTTAATGACTTAGATTAAGTTGGAAGAACTTGATTCATTTAGATGTTAGTTGAAACTATTCACTTAAGTTGTTCAAACTATTTCCAAACTTTTTTTCAGTGTAATTTCTCCATAATGTCAAAGACCAAATTCTTGTTCTGTGTCCAAAATAAGACTCAGATATCACCAAAAATGTAATCTCTTCTTCCCTGTCCCAGTATCTCTTCACCTCTCAATTCTTATCTACTCACAAGTTTTTGACCTATACTTTTAACCAACTCCCACTGACACTTTGTACCACATCTATGATGGAGAAGCTTGACATTGCTTCAAGAACCTTGGACTTTTTGAAATTTAAGATTCCTTAAACCTTACGCATGTTTTCATGTTTTGTGATTATTTTGTTTGGTAGCGAGCCAAGAATCCTATCCGGCCATGATGTTTGTACTCAAACAGTGCAACTCAAACTGAGTTGGATTAGGAAGAGCAGGGGAATTTAACCTAAAATACCCGTTTGGTAACGGATTGAAGAACACAACCACAAGTTTGACTTTTTACAATTTCCGGGATTTCAGTCCAAATGGATCCATGGTGGCCCCCACCTGGCAAAGTCCACACTTTGTCAGATCAAGTTTGTTAAGACAGAAGTATCCAGGTGGTCCTAATGTTTTGGCTGATTGGCTGCACCAACAGTGGTGTTGGAAATTTGAGCTCATTTCTGTAATCTCAAGTCAATATCACTCGTCTTGCGCCATCTGTCAAGCGGAAAGCATAAAAGTGTAAAAGTGCTCATGTGACGTCCTCCGAGTGCTCTAATTATCCTCGATTGACAAGGGCAAACCGCACATTCCTGATTTTCATCGGATCCTGCTCTGAGCCGGCTCTCGGGATGGAGACGTCTGTCAGCCGATCTATCTTTTTCCTTAATGTATTAGCATGACATTTTGTATCGGCAGTCAGGATCCCAAGAGGATGTGCTGATCTGACTTTTGTGATCCCCCCCAGCACCGCTCTGAAGACCTTCTTTTCCCCAAAGTGAAGGTGAAATGTGTGAGCGATGTCTGGCAGCCGGGCTGGAGGATGGATCTACCTTGGCTTCAGTGCTCCAGAGCGTCCCGGAGGAGCTGAAGAGAAGTGACGGAGAGAACAGAGGGAGGACAAGGGGGACTGGGGAAAACCAGAGCAGGACTGTGCGCAGGACATATCAAAGGAGGAAAAGCCTTTGAATATTAGACACAGACGTTCTCGTTAGCTCTTCTTTGTGTTCTGTGTAGCTACAACGAGCGACCAGGATCCTATAGTCACTAAAACCTCATTGTAGCAAATCACACTTGATCTTTGAGCCATTTTTTCTCTTGTTCTCGTTAATAGATTGTTTCTCTCGTTGTTTACATGACAACATCTTCAAGTGAAAACTGAAAACTTTCTTCACTTCCTTCTGGGCTTCTCTTTACCCTGGGAATGCAGCTTTTTGAAAACACTTTGACTCCATTTCTGTGAAAATGGGGAAAATGCAACTTTAGTAGTCCATTTTCTCCTGAGACTTGGTACTTTTATTTCGACAGTCACCGTAATAACAATCCAACTTGGTGGTCCGTCCACTAGAATGTCCGTGTTCTCCATTTGTTAATGTTGAGAGCGAATTATTCTCTGCTTCATGTGTGTTTGTGGTTTTATCACAAAAACAACCTGCACCTACTAGTGGTCTGGTATCCTAACTACATCGTCATGACCTTGCTGTGGAAATGCAAAACCTTCCTGAAACGAAAACGATGTGTTTTTACATGTAACCTTTGTGTAAATCAGGCGTAAACTGTGAAATAGCTTGTACTGTATTTTCATCCAGTAAAGTTTTCTATTTTTAGACTTTGAGACATGTGTGTATGCTTTCATTACAAAATGGCGACAACGTGTGTCCTGGCATGGGAACGACGTCTTTTTCAATGTTTCTGAAGCTTCTGTGTGAACATCGTTTTCAAGACACACTCATGTGCATCTCAAACTTTACTGAAATGAAAAAGCCAAAGCGATGAGTTTTCACAGCGCGGAGGCTCAGTAAATGCTCCTACTGGAGGGTCATGAGTGTTTCCCAGATGCTGGCAACATGGTTCAGTTAACAACTCTCATAGCAGAGTTTCCTTCAGACTGAAGAAGTGTTCGCATTTCAGCATGACTTTGGATGGAAACTATTGGAAATGTATAAATGTTTGTCCTGGTTGTGCCATATGCCTGCCTTGTGTATTAAAATGTTAATGTTATTAACGTATAATACATTTTTCATTCCCGACTTGTAAGAGTAGAAACTGTGAGCTACTATGCATATTTCATTAGTTTGGTGAGATGTATTGGAGTAAATCTGTATATTTATTGCAAATAAATATAAATATCCCCCCCTATAATAGGAATAAATATACAATAAAGGAATTCAGTGTGTGTCAGTACTTTAACCTGATAATACTTTTATCTGTAGTTCCTTTCTCGGTCTCCCAGCCTCTTGTATCTGATTCATGCTCTGAAGAACAGTTTTAAAGTCAAACTCTGATGTGAGCTGACTGTTGAATGAGCCTTCAGATGCGTGTGCAGGATCTGATCAGTGTGACCGAGCCGCATCCGTCTTTCTCCCTGCAGAGGCATGGCTCAGATGAGGAAGCTGGCGTGCGACGGCATCAGGACCAACTCCCGCGGCGAGCCGCTGGTGTCGGCCCGGCAGGAGATCCTCACCAGCCTGGTGTCGGCCCTCGATTCAGTGGTACGTTGAAGATCAGTGATGGAAAACCTTCACACTGAAGGCTGCAGAAACACTACTCTACATTATTACTGAAATAGCAAGTTTCAAACTAGAGTTTTCCCGCAGCAATGAAAAGCAACAACAACAATGGAGTATTTGTTAATGTTACTCCCTGATTGATAATGAATGTTGGACCAACATCCGTGCCTTGCTCAAAGGCACTTTGACAGGGTGCGACAGGCGATGAAACCAGCAACCTTTGAATCAGACAACGATCAAATTTTCCTACATCAAGAAAGAAAAAATAATATAACAGAAAACATAGTGTTAATAAAAAAGTGGTTTTAAATACGATTAGATAAGATAAAGTTTGTCTTAAGGATCATACACTGTTATTTTAAAGAATGCTTTATTCTCGACTATAACAGTAAGTATTGGACTGTCTTGGTGGCCAGTTTTGCCACACAGGCCTGATGTTTGACACTCAATAGATGTCAACAAGATATCTTAATGGCAAATTCCTTCAAAAGTCCAAAATCACCCAGATTGAATACTTTATAGGTATGTCCCTTCATATTCGCGGCAAGTAGACGGATGCAGCTTCAGCTTTCATGTTGCGTTTTCTTCCAGTTCTCTCACTTCTGTCAATGACCCCGAGTCTGAATCCCGTCCTGTCGCCCCACAGTGCATGGCGATGTCTAAGCTGAACGCGGAGGTGGCGTGCGTCACCGTGCACGAGGACAGCGTGATCGCCGTCGGCACAGAGAAGGGCAGAGTGTTCCTCAACTCCAGGAGGGAAATCCAGACAGACTTCTACAAGTTTTGCCGTGAGCTCCCCTCTAAATGCCTTTTAGTCTCTTCAATAATTGATTTGCGTTGGAGCATTGATCGCTTTTCACTACAGCTGAAAGGCGTTTTTGTAAAAATCCACTCGCGTCCCCATCGAGTTTTGGAAGATTCAGACAAAAGCTTCAACAACTGCTGCAGCTGGCCGTTTCTCTCAATAATAAATCACTTCCGGGAACATTAATCACATTAAGGAAACAGTCACAATCTTACATTTTTGCCTTTCAGCTGATAAAAAGGATACACAAACAAACTGTCACGTCTGGTTCATGAAAGCAGATCTGGTGCGTTGTGCACGTGGTCGCCAGTCGTGGTGATACTGGAGCAGCAGCGCAGGCTTCAGAGGTCGTGTCGGGGACACGTTTTTGCTTCTTAAAAGTGATCGAACGTGTTCCTGAAGTGTTGCTCAGCAGCCAGTAGTCGGAGCTGTTGAGCCATCAAACGTCAGCCGTGTGATGAAGAACCCAAAAGAAATAGTTCTCTGTTTCCAGGTGGCTATCCTTCAGCTCCAACAAATGAGCACAAGACCTGCACTGAATTCCTCCGCGTTGTCTTTTTAATTGCTCTCTTCGAGAGATTATTTACATTTATCTTGGCACAGTATCGAGAAAACAAGTTGTTCATTTTATAGGGTGCTATTTCTCAAAAGCTGACGTGTTCATTACTTCTCACAACAAGCCTCTCGATCACTGGTGTGTTTATTTAACCGAAAGAAAGTTCACTTCTTTACAATTGTCATTATCTCAGCCTGCCATCGTTTCAGACGTTAATGCTCACTTTGAACTTTAATCCTTCTCGCTGGCTTCAGGGGTGCCGTGCCTGCAGAGCCTGAGCGCTGGAATCACAAATACCAAAGACCAGGAAGGGGATCTCAGCAAGCTGAGTAAAGACGGCGAACACGGGAAGCCCAGAGCTCCGTCGGACGCCCAGTCCAACATCTTCGTCCTGCGGAAGATGGTGGAGGAAGTCTTCACTGTGCTTTACAGTAAGAAGGCAACAAACACTGAGCAGATTTCTGTCAGCCTTCAGTTTTCCAACAGATTTAATTGGATGCAAAATATCATATTTCCTATACATCCTTACTGGAGCTGTCGCAGCATCAGGTATTCACTCCAGGAATATCACGATAATGACCCATCAAAGTCTTGTTTCAACTGTTTTAGGATTTTTGTTGTTCTTTTTCTGCCAAAACACAAAGTTTGATCAATTTATTTGTCTCAGATCCAGTTTCCATGACAACATTTTGAGGAAAAATGCAAAGTTTTGTGTTCTCGTTTTAAAAAAGTCTCAAATTTATATGGCAAAGTTTTGAAAACGGTGTCCATTTCCACAACAACAGTAGAAATGCTGAAAACCATGTCGTCAGCATGTCAGGCCACGAGTAAGTGCTGTTGTTTGTGTTTGTAGTGAAACCACACATGCGTGCAGGCAACTATTTACCACAGGCGTGGTTCTCACGTGCAGTACCAGTGTTTCAGAAAACTAGCATTTTCCATTTTCACAGAGTCGGAGCGTTTTCAAAAACTTGTGTTCTCAGTGGCTGCGAGCACCGTTGTCACGTGAACCAACACCCAAAACGCTATGACACGTTTTGCGTTTTCACATGAAACTGTTGCCGTGGAAACGTTGTCTTGGGAACTTCAGGCGTAGCTGCGACTCTCAGCACTGTGTGTGACCTTCAGGTGAGGCGGTGGGGAAGAGCAGCCTGGTCCCGGTGCCTTACGAGTGGATCCAGAAGGACCCCGGCTGCGTGGTGGCCCACGGCCTGCCCGACGGCGTCACCTTGAAGAAGCCGTCCGAGTACGACACCAAGACGCTGATGAAGATTCTGGAGCTCAGCCACCGCATCCAGTTCACAGTGAAGAGGTCTGCATCACAGGATTGCTTGCTTTGATTGACTTTAATAGGGAAACAAAGGTTGGCATGTCCTTTGTTTGCGTGGCTGGAAGCACAAAGCTGCCCGGGTCTCTAATGTGGTTACTTATTGGTAGCAGACAGGCTGGTTTGTATCAGCTAAGGATAAACACCGTTTTAATTCAGCCTGGGAAAAACAACATCTCAGGTTACATGTCGCTCTCCGCAGGAAGCAACAGCCTTCAAGGATACCTGCTCAGATTTAACAGCTCTTGCTTCCTGCAGCCAAAAGCTGTTATAATATGTGCTGAAGGAAAGTAGTGGGCCTGGCCAGTCAGACGTGTGTTTTTTCTCTTCAGAGCCAGTTTAACAATGCAATCCAGCGAGCACCACATCTGCTCTCAAGACTTTAATTACCCAGTCTAAGTCCTAAATATGAATTATTTCAATTTGCAAAGCATTCTCGCTGAAGGAAGGGCTGCTTTTAATGACCACGTAAAATTAAAAAGCCTTTTCTTGACTGTCACAGCACACATACATACTATAATATTTCCACATCAAATTCTTGACCTGCCTCATATTGATTAGTCCTCCTATGCTCGAGGATGTTTCCAAATTCTGTGTCCAGTAGAAATGTTAGGTCGAATTAACAGTTTTAAAATCCAGTCTGGCCAAACCACCAAGCAAATAGTAAGAATTTCAAAGAAAACATAGATTTCTAATAAAGAAAGAAAGAAATGTACTCTTAAGAGTACTGGACACAACATGATACTGATTCCCGAGCTGAGATATCGGTGATGCTGCCATGAAATCTAGTTACTTGCTTGTTATCAAACTCGCCTCAAAGCCACGCGGTCAGGGAGAGTTTTAAAAAAATA
Source organism: Blennius ocellaris (assembly GCF_963422515.1). Taxonomy (NCBI): domain Eukaryota; kingdom Metazoa; phylum Chordata; class Actinopteri; order Blenniiformes; family Blenniidae; genus Blennius; species Blennius ocellaris. The sequence continues at coordinate 3,177,741 of NC_137663.1, read as the reverse complement.
ACCTCCCATAATGCAACAACAAGAGGAGAAGTTTTATTTGGATATTTTAATGTATTTCGCACCAGAAGGTTTCATTAAAAAAAGAATGGCTCTCTAAATGGATTTCACTAGCATAGCGCTGTTCCACTGCTGGAGCAGTCCTCAACGCACATTATGTGGTTAGTCACATTCACACAGCAATGCTGGGCACCCTGGGGTTCAGTGTCTCACTACAGGACACTTTGACAGGCGGACATGGGAATCTAACCTGCAACATTCTGATTTGGAAACAACCGCTCTACCAACTGAGCCACAGCTGTGGTTCATGTTGAGAATGGACCCATTTTCTATTAGTAATTGTTTGGTTTTTGTGAAAATGTAGACCTTTCCATCATTGCGTAATAACAAAGAAAATCTTTTCAATACTGAAATTTAAATCAAATGTTACTATTTTAGCCATCTGACCCGCTCAAGATGGAATTGGACTAAAATGAGTTTGACACCCTTGGTATTGATTATTCCAAAGACATTACAAGATAGGCATAAATGAACCACTTACTTCAGAATATATACTTTTTTTCTTTTTTTTACTGGAAATGCATAAGTACACGAAAATGTAACAATCGTATTGGTCCTAATTTAAGATGGGGGGGGAGGGAGGGGGGTTTCTGGGAGGGGTGAGGTAGTCTTGTATTGGAAAAAGAGATATCTGATCTTTTTAATATTTTAAATGTCAGTCAACATAATCTGACCCAGTTTATATTCCAGGAAAAGGTCTCTTTAACATCCAGATAACTTTAATCTGCACCAACAAAAGTGGAGCAATACAGTGATCCAGTGAGGTGCAGTGAGGTTCCTGGCTGGTGAGGCTCCGCCTCCTCTGGACTCAGATTTACATTTTAAGACGTGAAAAGAGCTTCTTATTTCACCCTTCATCCAACAGCATCAACTGGTAAAGCATTCCTCTTTAAGTCACACTGACACCAACACAAACATAAACAGAGTAACATGTTTGTCCTACAAAGAAAGTGTCTTTTATAGAGATGGATAGAGCACTACTTGTGTCCAAGCAATTCATATTTACTGTAAACTAATTAAAGTATAGAGCTGTGTACAGCACTAATCTAATGTTGACCTTCAGTAAATGTTTCTGTTATTTTTCAAACTTTTACATTCTGCTGCTTTAATCAATTTTTATAAAGGTTGTCTATCGAAATGATGAGAAAAAAAATATTTTAGGCCAAAAGTTTAGTTGTCACATACTTGAATTTTTTTCTACTTATTCCTATCTTTAAAAAAAAAAAAAAACTCCTCTCAATGGAAATGATGACCAAAGTTCAGGTCACCTACACCTCCTTGAGGTGAGGCTGGGTCCTCTCCACTGCCTGGATTCCATCCACTAAAGCCCCGGTTCCACCGCACACAAGTGTTGGGACGGAGCGGAGCGGTACGGAATAGAGACCTCGACTGAAATTTTGGCTCGCGTTTCCACTGCAGAGAGGAGCTTAAAAAGTGGGCGGGGCTTATGAGCGCCACAGAAATGTGACGTTACAACAGAAAAGAAAGTCGTCAGATGTAGATCTTGTGAATCCTCTGTTGTTGTTTACATCCTCCACTTTGCACTGTTATTTTTTGCAGCGGAGAGCTGCAGCCGCTTCCGTGTTTGTGAGAGAGTGAACGCTCCGGCCACTTGCCGGCGACTTGGGGCCACTTGCCCCGCGCTCGAGAGCTCGGGTGCGGGGCAAGTGGCCGGAGCGTTCCCCCCCGGTTGGCCGAGGCACAGACACGGGAGTCTGAGCTTTCTGCTAAAACGCAGGAGGTTCTCCACTCCGGCGCTGATCGCGGTCCGGCAGCTCAGCGTCGGAACACGGAGGCGCCGAGCTCCGAGCTCCTCTTCATCGCTGCCGCGGTCCGTCCTCACGATATAGCGCCACTGACCGCGGCTGAACAGAACGCTGACCGCCTCTGGGAAGAGGAGCTGCCGGAGCGCGGTCAGTGCCGGAGACGAAAGCTCCAGACTCCGGTGTCCCGGACGCACATCAGCGCCACGGCGAGCGCTATGCTGCAAACAGAAAACTCCAACGCGATGCAAAGTCCCTCCCCCCGGTCTCCCCCTGCCTCAAGTCGCTCTTTCATCACAAACACTAAAGTTGAGCAGCAAAGAAAAGAAAATGAAAATAAAAACAACCAGTGCGCAGCTGACCACACTGACAGCAGAGGATTCAGCCGGCACATTAACATATTGAGGGCGTGTCGTAAATCACTGACCAATCAGCAGCCAGCTCCTCAACCTCAGACCCGTTCCATGGTCCTGGTACCCCTACGGAAGGGGAGCGGAAAAGCGGTCGCCTTTGGAGCGGTCTGGAGCGGTTTAGACCGCATTCCTGTGGTGACACGTGAACCGGAGCGGTTTAGACCGGTCTAGGCCGGCAGTTTTTCTGCGGTGGAAACGGGGCTTAATACTCAAACCCGGTGATTTTTACTTCATAAAATGTCAACAATGTGTAGTCATACTGAAAATGCATCTTTAATGCAAATCAGTGGAAAATATTATATATGTTATGTATGTTTTTCTTTTTTCATGATGGTGCCTCACCTGCCTCTCCTGACCACACGTCACTGCAGTGATCAGATGCAGGAAAGTGACTCAAAAGTTGAATTAATCCACAGGGGGAATGGCAAAGCAAATTTTAATCTGATGGTGATCGCTGCAGCTGAGAGTGAGAGTCATACAGAGTACCTGAGAGCAGCATTAGAACGCATAAGACGCAGAGCACAAAGAGTCAGACGAGATCCTTGAATAGGAATCTTAACACTGAGTGGCGAAAGACCTGTGAGCTTGGAATTCACTCTGATTTCATGTCCGTCTGCAGGCAAGCAGAAGATCTGTCTCGAGAAGCAAAGTCCAGCATGGACGTCAATCACAATTCTTCCACTGGCGCTATGGCGCAGAGCGGTCACTGCTCGGGGAAGACGGCAGTGGCGGCAGCCCCGCCGGTCACCTCACCCAGCCCCGCCTCTTCCAGCAACTCTGTCCTGTCAAACTTCCTGTACGGGATGCCCATGTCCTCCAAACCTCACCCAGACGGCAAGCTGGACTTCAAGCCCATGTCCCTCCTCAACCTGGGCAAAGACCGACTCGCCAACTGGATGGACAAGAGCGTGAAAGAGGCTGTCGGCAGCGGTAAGAAGCTGGTTTTAGACTTCAAATCCTAAATGTTTGTGCAAATAAACACCTTTGAATGCTCTTTTTTTTATCAAATAAAATGTGTTGAACAGTGTTAAACTGACCAGAAATGATCATTTCTTCTTTTAAAAAGTCTGTAAATAAAAAAGGAATGGTAAAAGACTGACTGCACACCTCATATTACTGTACCTCAGTTTTACTATTTATTGCAGTTTTGTTCAGAAATGGCCTTGAATGTGAACAGCCAGTCGTAATGGAAGAACAGTAAAACCTCTGATGTAGTGACACCCTAAATTCCAAGTGCAAGTGTCCCCTGAAGAAGTGTCCTCTCTTCGGAAGGATGAGTCAAGAGGACAAATTGTAGGACCAAACACCAAATATGTCTGCATGGGTCTTTAGGTACTGAAAAGACACAATAGTTACAAATCCTGTGTGTGTGTGTGTGCGTGCGTGCGTGTGCGCGTGTGTGTGCGGGAGAGTGTGAGAGAAAGAGAATAACTGGAAGGGGTGGTGGAGGCACAAATACTAAAAGAAACAACATTTTAAAGATAGATGACAGAATGAAAAAAACAGATAAAGACATAAATTAACTGGAAATTCTACACACAAATGTGGTGAAATTAAATAATAATTAATAAAATGTATATATAGCCCCATATATATGGCCCTGGCGTCCCAAGAGAAAGAGAGTCCCAACTGAGCAGGCTTTGGAGGACAAGAGGAGGACAGGCCAAACTCCCCCCAGACCTCCCCCACTCACTTATTTATTTTTATATATATATATATATATATATGTATTTTTTTCTTTTAAATTTTGAAATTCATCTCCTGTCCCTCTCCAGGCCTTCTTGCAAGCTCTGGGGGTCTGTTCTTACTGGGTTCATTCATCAGAGGTTCTCCTGTATATGTGAATTCGACAAACACTCACTTTAGTGTGCACGGCTCCGTTTCTTAGCTGTTTTTATTTACACACACACACACACAATGAAAGAAACTGAGAAATCTTCCATGCTGTGTCGTTAACGGTGAAATAAGGGAAGTTACAGTATTAACAGAAGCTGCTTGCCTATCTTAAAGGATCAAACTGGATTGAAGACCTTCATATGGCCCCTGATGAAGATAAGAGTGATGAGAAGTGAAATCTTACCGTGATAAATGTCCGTTAGTGCTTCATCAGAGTGTGCCGGGAGATGATGGACCTCAAGGTGTGCCATTATACGACGTTCTCATTATTTGTGTCAAGGAGCTTGACTCTCGCGCTGTGATTGGCCCGGCAGTCAGTGGGAGTGAGATTCCTATGGTGCACATCTCCAGAGGCTCTTCACTCTGTCCTTTTACAGGTCCAAGGCCCTGACTACACAATGTCCAACGTCCATGTCGCCCGTTGTCAATGTTCAGAGCCCATTGTTCTCTGTGTGTGTGCTTTCATTACACAAACAACCAACAGCCCCCACTAGTGGCCAACTCTTCGTGAAACGTTTACACAACGCTGTCGTGTCAACATCAAACTTTCCTGAAATGAAAATGCAGCTTGGATGATTGATCATTCATTTTTTTTATGAGTCAAAAACTGCAGTGTAATCTGAAAATGAAAAAGTATTTCTATTAATACATTTCAAATGGATTTTTGAGCCACATTTGCTTCCATATGCTTTGTTGTTTGTCTTTCTCACTTCTACCCTTATGGTTTGGAATAATTTAGGCTTTTAATCGTTTTTTTAATCAATATAACATTTTTGATTTAATTATTTGTACAAAATGACATAACAATTTCATAATTTTCAATATTCAGAGCATGAATAAACGGGGCATGGGAACACATTTCGTTAAAGAAAGAAACATATTTTTTGCAGCCCGAGTACATACCTACCTTATATTTCATAAATTGCAGACATATCAAATGTTATGTATCATGTGACATGAGGTTAACATATCCTATACATTATTCTTTATCCTTATTTATTGATATTGATGATATATCGAGCGACAACAGCTGGAATGTCCCCTCTGTGGGATCAATAACTGAATATTTGATCTGATTTAATATTCATTGACATGCTTCAACATTAGTGTTCCCTCCTGTCTGTGATATTTATGATCAACTTTCTTCTTCTCTCCATGAAGAACCTTTCTCTTCTTCCTGGTGTTTGTCCACTATATCAGTGCAGAGCAGCGCCCTCTGATGGAGCATAAATGACCTTTTACAATGTAGAAAACATCAATGAAGGATATATGTTATTTTTTGTCAGTTCGGCTTTCTGAGTTATCTGGTTGTTTAAAGTGTGTTGTTGCATTTTCAGATGAGATTCCGCGACTGGTGGGCGAGCAGGGCCAGAGTCCTCCTGGTGTCCACATCTCCAAGAGGCTTCTCTTCTCCATCGTGCATGAAAAATCAGGTCAGTGTCAAGCACCCGCTAAAGCCAGGACTGTGTCTACAATGCTGCGATGAAAGCCAGCAACTTGGCATTAGCTTTCTGTTGAGATTGTAGTTATCTTCAGAAAACACTATTTTCCTGGTCCAGCACACTCGGGATGGAATTGGGCTATTTCTGGCCCCTGAACGATTTAAAGGGTTTGAGATTGAATTCATTCATGCCTCTAAATCACTTAAAGCCAATCGAAGTTCTACACAGATCCACTTTATTATTATTATTATTATTATTATTATTATTATTATTATTATTATTATTATTATTATTATTATTATTGTGACAGATTGAGTTGGTTACAATTATTTTGCAACTTTGAATGAATAATAAAGTAATTGTAGCAGCGTGTGTGTGATATATATTGATTGACATGGTCGTGTGCTGGATTTCAAAACCGTCACAACATTTGAACACTAAGGATTTAACGTGTTGATTTAAGGGTTGACGCGTTGCCAGTTGGCGCCGCAGAGTTCCTGCTAACTGGCTCCGATTGCAGATAAAAGGCTGCCACCGTCTCACTGCCGTCATACCACACCTCCACGGTTCTTTCTCTCACTGCCGCAGTACGATAACACCCAGCTATTCTTGACGTTTATGATAAATAGGTGAGGAGATTGATCCTGCTGGAGTGTTTGTGTCGTTACCTCAGCTCAACTTTAAGAAGCGCGGGCGGGGGAAACAGCTGGTCCGACTGTGTCCAGTCCCCAAACCCAGCAGCTTTCCTCAAGCCTGCTAATTCTAATTAGACCTTTTTCAGCCCAATGAAGAGCGTAAACACGACAAGAGGAGGTTTGTGGAGGGCTGAGTGCCAACCTGGCTCACAAGGAAAAGGCTCCGTGCACTTAAGTGTTTTTTTACACATTAAACAGATGTGTTGTTTATGAACTTTAGAGTTCCTGAAGGACAGAAACAGGCAGCTGGTGGAGGGAAGGTCCTCCACTGGGAGACTCCATCATCCATCAATTTATCATTTATCCTTCTGTCTGTTCGCATCCATTCATCTGTTACCCATCCAGCCATCAATGTATCCATCCATTCATCCTTCCACCCGTTAAGCATCCATCCACCCATCCAACTATCATACACTTTGGGTTTTTTTGTTTTTTAACCACTCTCTTTACTTTTTTCACATGAACATCATGTCACATATAAACCAACTTTAATAAATACATTTTGGAGTTCTTCTTTATTTAATTATTCAAAGTATAAGTCAGCTGTTATGTCTGTTTATGCGTCACCCTGAACCTCAGCTTCCATAACTGTTAATATTTTAGTCTCCAAACATAAGAAATCCTCAAAAAACATTGTTGACATTGTTAAGTACATACAGTATTAGTACTACATATTAGTTTGAAGACATAAATAAAATCCCAGTGAAGGACCTGTTTTCTCCCCTTTGGATCTGTACAGTAGCCAAATATTGTTTACTGGACCGAGTCTGAACCGTGCTAACGTCCAACCGTTGGAGGGTTTAGCTACTAAGATGTCAATAGCAATCCTTTAAGAAGATCGCTCCGGTTTTACAAAACTGACTTTGTGTCGATGCAAAAGATTAATTTCCCATTTTAAGAAGTACAATAAAGCAGAGTTCATTAAAAGGGTGAAGCTCCAATAAACTGAGATGATTCGATTGACGGAGGCTTTCTTCGTTTTGCAGAAAAGTGGGACTCTTTCATTCGGGAAACTGAAGACATCAACACGTTGAGAGAATGTGTTCAGATCCTGTTCAACAGCCGATACGGTGAGGAATGCCCCGCTTTTTTGTTTGTTCAGCGTCACACCCATAGTGCAGATTTGAGAGATATGGCTGCCTCCTTGCTGCGACATCTCCGTGGCTGTTGATAGATTGGGGTCATTGCTTCGGTTTGATCATCTTTTCCCCTGTGATACCCAGCACATGCATTTTCCATCGAGTCAATCCTTTAAATACTAGAAAAATAGCTACGGTGGAACCACTTCACCAGAAGAAATACGCTGCTGAATATAGAGTTTCCCTCTTTGGATAAATGAGTTTAGCTTCTTCATTAATGATCCTAGAAAAAAAGATTTATCTGATGTTCATCTCAATCAAAATTCCTCCTTTTTCTCCCTTTAAACGGTGCCAAATATTTGATGGTTCATCCTGTATTTGATATTCCTCAATTGTGCTTCCAGTAAAGAGGTTTGGCTGAGTTTCTAAACAGCGGTCACGGCGTCCAGTAAAGGCTGAACCTGCTGGGATTATGGAATACTTCTGAAGAATTACTCTGAAGAAGAAATACCAACCAGCCACTTGCAGCGGCTCAAGTCATCTTCGATAACTTGTGATAACGTTGCTTTGTTCCAGTCGATTACAATCCTGAAACCCACAGCGCCTCTCAGGTCGCTGTTCACTTCAGTATGAATAGAAACTAGACACCGTGTTCATTCACATCAGTGCGCGGAGTTCCAGTCTCAAACCCAACTGAATTATTTTAAGGTGCATCATTTTTCCGTTCCTGAAAGGTTTACACGGCAACGTTTTGAAAACCATGTAGTTTTCATGTTGGGCCACGAGTTGGTGCTGTTGTTGTTTTTGTAATGAAGCTACACACACATGCATGCAGACCAAAATACGCCATAAACAAAAGTTCTGTTTTAACTTGTTTACACAGAAATGATAAAAAGGTGCGTCTTTGGTGGCTCTGAGCTCCATTGTAATGTAAACCGTTGTGTGAACGGGGGCTGAGTATCAAGGAAAGGCTGCGTTTCATTCACAAGGACAACATAACTGCCTCACACGCAGTTAACAGCATGTCAGAGCTCTGAGTAATATTTGGACCATAAGAACGTATCACTCATTAAAGTCGCCATCTTGAAAAAGGGGAGTCAGGGTTCGAGACTTTCTCCTGGTTTGTTGTTAGAACACTGACTGAAAGTCTAATGATCTTTCCCTACCCTGCATTTTCCAAAAACATGAGCTCGAAAGAAACTGGAAACTTCTCTGATCTTTTCCATCCCCACAACTTGGAAAATAACTCGGCAATCGGGAGTTCCTTTGACTTCTGGCAGTTTCCTTCACGGCAGTGGGATGTCACTGACCCTCCGCTGTTCTCCCTGCAGCTGAGGCTCTCGGCCTGGATCACATGGTGCCTGTCCCCTACCGCAAAATAGCCTGCGACCCAGGAGCCGTGGAGATCATCGGCATCCCTGACCAGATCCCCTTCAAGAGGCCGTGCACCTACGGAGTCCCCAAGCTCAAACGCATCCTGGACGAGCGCCACGGGGTCCGCTTCATCGTCAAACGGTAAAACGGGCGCTCGTTCAGTGTGGATACAATACTGTGGTTGAACCCTTAAGCCCCGCCCCCACATTGATCATGCAGCGACACCTTTGCTGATGTCGTCATTATATTTGTATAACAGCAGCTCCAGCTTAGATTTCAGCTATTTGACGGGTATTGGATGTGATTGGCTACTGGGAGTGTCAATCAATGTTTTCAATATAGCACCAGCAACACCGACATATGCAAGAGTCAATTCCTCTGGCATAGTTATAGAAAGAGCAATCTTTTAGTATAATACACATTTTTGCATGCATGCTTTCAAATGTGAATCACAGTTTCCCTTCTTGACACTGAAGAATCCCCCAAAAACACACTAAGATCCCAACTGGAGTTGTGTCTAGAAACGATTTGGAAAACTAACTCCATCTATCTGCGTGTTGCAGAGTGGTAAACCCTGGAAAACTGGTAAACCCTGGTTAATCATTGTAAACCCTGGTTAACTGTGGGAAATCCTGGTTAACCGTGGTAAACTGTGGTAAAACACTGGTTAACCTTTGTAAACCCTGGAAAACTGGTAAACCCTGGTTAATCATTGTAAACCCTGGTTTACTGTGGGAAATCCTGGTAAACTCCAGTAAACCCTGGTTAACCATGGTAAACTGTGTTAAACCATGGTAAATGGTGATAACCCAAGTAAACCATGGTAAACACTAGTAAATAGTGGTAAACACAAGTGCATAGTGGAAAAACCTAGTAAACCATGGGAAACTGTTAAAACCGTGGTAAACTGGTCAATTGGAGTAGCCTAAGGTAAATGGTGGTAAATCCTAATCATTCTAACAAACCCTGGTAAATTGTGGTAAAGCGTCTCGTCCCTCGCCATCACATCTGCTGCTCGTCCCTCTATTAGTTTGGGCTCATTTGAATGAGGCACCACGCCTCGTTGGAGATAACACATCTTTTTAACCGGTCCTGCAGGCGGCTCATCAGCTTGAATGCAATTAGGAAAGACTGAAAATGTGATTAATTCTGAGACGCAGTGCTTTCCTGTTGTCTTTGAGAGATGATGCAGACGCAGGGCCTGATGGGAATTTTCCACTATATTTCTTCTTTACACACAAAAAACACAGTGATCTGTAATATTAATGGTTTCAGATGGAGTTTTTATTTCATTCTGCTTGACTGTGTTTAATTGTTATCAGATGACTTCACATAGAAACACGCCAGACGATATTTCCACAGAGGAGGAATTTCAAGTTGAATGTTGATTTCAGAACTTTATTCGACGGCTTTATTTAAAACCTTCTTCTCACTCATCAGACTGAATTGTATTAACAAAGATAATCTCATGAGGAAAAACAATCCAACATATTGTGCAAAAAGCAAGCTATCATCAAAGTTTTTACATGACGGAGACGATCCATCACGATGCTTCCAACTGAATCTTTTTGAGATAAAAAACAAAGAACTAGCAGTTTCCAGACTCCACCTCAGAGTCACTGTCATCTGGAGGAAAGCAGAAACACTTTCTGACAGCCTGTTTCTCTTTGTGTTTCAGAATGTTTGACGAGAGGATTTTCACCGGTGAGTCTCTGATTGATCGTATTTGAAAATGAACGTGACGCTGAGGATCTGCCTCTAATGTCACACTGCAGAGAGGAAGAGGGTAGTGTGCTATTAAACACACTTACAAAAGGTCCAAAAGTATTTCAGTTAAACCAACATTCAGTTACACTGAGGCCAGTCTGAAGCATTTATTTTAACGTCTTTAATGTTTTTTTCTTAGTGTTCGTGACTGTGTTAACTTTCATTCTGTGTTTTATTAAGAAGAAATGATTAAAATGTGTTTGTAGCGACAGAATAAACTGTTGAGCTCCTCACTATTAGTCAATATCTTCCCAGTTGATCAGTGAGAAACGCTCCATCAGTTGTTTCCTTCCACATGGTGGATGTTAATAGGATGCAGTGTTTGTTTGTTTGTTGATCGACTCACTGTTGTTTGTTGAAGCTGCTGGAAAAATGGCACGAGAGGAAGGAAAACTGGACCTGACCTGCTCGCCTGACGACGGCTTCCTCGACAGTCTGAGCATCCGACAGGCACCCTGGAACTGCTGAGCAATCCTCACAGCAGGTCACACACACACACACACACACACACACACACACACACACACACACACACACACACACCCGTACAGGTTGATCACGTCTCTGTCGTGTTATCATGTCCTTAGAAAGCAGGTTCAAATGAAGTTAGCTCCACATGCTGCATGCAAGATTATAATGATAATTTTCTGTGTACTGAGTTCATGACCTCTCAGCATTTGAATGTGTTTGACGGATGTTTTACTCGTCCATCAGTTCATGCTGAGGCTATTTCATCTTCCAGACCGCCTGATTCGGCTGGTTTGAGGTGTTTGTATGACGTAATGATCAGAGGGCTCAAACTCAGATCCTGGAGGCCGCAGCCCTGCACGTTTTCCACGTTTCCTCCCTCCCTCCCCTTAATGTCTTGGTGGCTCATCACCACATTCAGCACAAAATCAGACAGCGAGCTGCTCGTTACAATCAGCGGTGTAGAAGCAGGGAGACGTGCACACATTATGCGCGCGCGCACACACACACACACACACACACACACACACACACAGACCTTCATCTAATTAACTTTCGTTAATAAACTGGTATCTCAGCCATGAAAAATGAAATTGAAAAAAAAAGTCCGATTTATAAGATTGATGATCTCGCTTTGAGTCGCTTTATTTATTTATTAATTTTTTTTGGCTCCACAGATCAACAAGTGCGTGCGTGAGTCCTCTGGCTGACTGTGAAGCCGGTGTGTGCTCTTTCCTCTTATTTCCCTCTGACAAATCTCTTAACCTTCTGTATGAAATGAAAGTTTTCTCCTTGAGAGTCTCTCTGCACTCAGATTGCCTCCACCACGTTTTTATGGTCTGAATGTGTTTAACACGGCCATAAAACCTCACGCTGTACAAATGCTTCCATCCCTGTAGGTCCCTCAGCAGATTGCATCCCTCTGAGGAGGATTAAAACGGAGCCTCCGGACGGGGAAGTCATCCAGATTACAGTGCCAGGTGAGTGGGGAGCGCTCTGTCTCCACTGGCCAATCACAAGCCTCTTACACAGTCTCAAAAGAGAAAACGTCACTGGATGATGAATACATTCAATACAAGGAAAAGGAACATTTCTAGCTTGGGGAGGAATTGAAGGATAATTCACAGTTTAAACCTCGTTTCCACAATGTTGCAAGTAGCATCACAGGTTGCGTTTACACAGGAAGGTCACGGCGCTGTTTGTTTTTGTAATGAAACCACACACACATATAGCACAGTTATAATGTTTAGAGAACAACGGTCTCTAAACATTAATGGGAGAAGACTGACATTCTAGTGGACAGACCACATAGTTAGATTATTATTATGGTGACCGTCAAAATAAAAGTACCAAGTCCAGGAGAACATGGACTGACAGTCATGACACCATGGAGGAAACTTTGTTCTGATTGTCTCTACTGAGCATGTGCAGAACTACTAATTAACTACGGCCGTGGTAGCGTATCAGAAAACGTGTTTTTTTCCTCGTCTCTGTAGTTGTTTTCTACTGAGGACAGGAGGTCAAATCATTTTTTTTTTTTAAAGTTGTGTCTCTTTATGTGGAAACGGAGTTGAGATGCTTTTAAAAGGTCTGAGCATTTTCAAAAAGTTACGTTTTCCCTCCCTTAGACACACAGAAACACGCGCACACACACTTGAATGTGCAGGTTTAGTTTGTTCCAGGAAGGAAGCGCTGACTCTACACCCCCACTGAAGGGTGTGTTTGTTTCCGTAGAGTCCGGTCCGAGCGGGGAGGAGCCCAGTGAGCCTGCGGCCGAGCCCACTGCCACTGCTCCGTATCCGGCCACCAGCCTCGCCGTCCGCCTCCTCCGCCCCCCCTCTAGCCCTGCCTCCCTCCGCTCCCCATCACCCGCTGGAGAACCATGCAGGTAACCCCCCCTCCAGCAAAATAAGCTGCAGCACGTATGAAACCACTCTTTTCAGACCCTCTACTCTTCCTGTAAGTCATAGCCACACCGAACCTCAACGACTCCCCGTCCTTCCCCCAGCCCCCCCCAGCCCCCCCCCAGCCCCGCCCCCTGCACTCTCAGATATGAGCTGATCTGTGAAGGGCACCATGCATCATGCAGACACCGGCTCTGTGGTCGAGTCATTCTGAGCGATGCATCGTGCTGGCGTGCAGAGTCAACACTCCTCTAGTTTAGCTGTAGATTTAGAGACAATCCACTCCTGGAAGTTCCTGTCCACCAACACCCCCCCCCCCCCCCCCCCCCCCCCCCCCCCCCCCCCCCCCCCCCCACCCCGCCCCCGTAAATCCTCAGTGAATAGAGAAAGGTAACCAAGATCCTTCCAGTAGACACCACGCTGTCTCCAACACGCTCAGATACATGATGTGTGTTCTGACCCACAGCCAGAGGGAACCGACTTAAGGACACGCGAGACAAGAAGATGGTTTTATTGATTTTTTTTTTTTTTTTTTACACATTGACTTTATTTTTAACCTTTGTTTCTGTACTTGGTTTTGACGGAGAAAGGTTACACAGGCAGCGTATCCACGTATGTGTTAAGAGAATAACAAGGGAAAAGCCCATCGACTGGACAAACAAAGTGGGGTTGGAGCCTCAATATGTAACATGACGCACAGCATCCAGTTCTGTTAGAGCTGGAGGGGATCTATTGTCCGGGGCCCGTTCACACCATGTTTCAAGTGCTGTTTCATTTCAGAAAAGTTTCACGTTTCACAATGGCAGAAACACTGAAAATGATGTACTTTCTGGTTGTGCACCAGTGGGAGCTGATGTTGGTTTTTTTTGTGAGGCAAACATTGTTCCTGTTGTGCATCTACTGAGCATGTGCAGAAGAATCATTAATGGTCGAGGTGTGTATGTGCAATAGCAGCCTTTTAGACAAGTTGTGCATTCAGTGGCTCCAAGCATCGTCGTCGTCCTGCAAAGAGACGCAACAAAACTTTGGCTTTCACTTCAAGACCTGTTCCGCTGTTTCTTGGCTCTTCTATGGCCTCATTTTAGTGCCAAAAACCCGAGCACATAAAAAAGTGTCATTGCGCACAGTTAGACCACTTTCTGCGATACCGTTCTGCGCACATGTCTCGGTCTGTGTGCTCGCTGGGAATTCTGCACGTGGTGATGTGAGTTTTGGCACTTTGGGGGCGGGAATTGCATAGATGGCCTCGTAATTCTCCTCCTTTCTGATTGGTCACTTTAAACGTCTCTTGTTCCCAGTCAGAGCCGATCAGAGGGGTAATATGCGGGTCATCACACAGGGCTTTTCCACCAGAAAGAACAGGAGCTAGTTCAGAGCCGGTTCTTAAATGAGCACTGCCAAAGAAACCGGTTCTTTTTTCACTGTTCACGGAGACAAGTAAGAGCCACGTCATTCCGTGCTCGTCTGCAGACAACATGATTGTGGCCATGCTCCACTCTGGGCTCACTGCCGTGCGCATTACGTAATGTAACGCAACGATCCCGAAGATATCTTCACTTCTGCTGCCCGGCATTCTCCACTTTTACTAAAGTAGTTTGGGCTTAATGTCAGAAGTTTTGATCCATCTGGCTATCTTTATTTGCTTTTCATTTGTGATTGTTCAGACGTGGAGACGGAGGATCTCAGCAGCGCACAAGCCGTGAGGTCACAAATTTTGGGTTGTGTGTGCTTGATCGTATCATGCTCGTACAACGTCAAAAATGCTTCATCCGGCTCACTCCGAATCCGAATCACAAGTTACCATTTATGTTGTGTTTGACTATCGATAATTATTAATAATTATCAAAGATAGTTATTAATAATGTTATTGAAATTTAATCTGATCTGTATCAGAACCTCGGAGCTCCACCTGTCTTAACAGGAAATGATAGCCAATTCAGTTCTATCAGTCTCATTAGATATACTAAACAGTTAATTAGGAATTTGAATTAATAGTCAAATTAATTACAATTACCACAATTAACAATAAAGATTGAAGAATTTTTGAGTTCTTGACACAGAAGAGGTCGACATTTCATTCACCTTTGTGCTCATTAATAACACAGTAATTATGATTCCAAAAATTATATTTATTTACAATGAAAACAAATAAACACAGATTCTAACTACCTATATACAGCTTGGTGTGTGTGTGTGTGTGTGTGTGTGTGTGTGTGTGTGTGTGTGTGTGTGTGTGTGTGTGTGTGTGTGTGTGTGTGTGTGTGTGTGTGTGTGTGTGTGTGTGTGTGTGTGTGTGTGTGTGTGTGTGTGTGTGTGTGTGTGTGTGTGTGTGTGTGTGAGATGTGTGATGGAACTACAAAACAAGATGGCGGATCACAAGAAACTACATTCAGATGGAGGTTATCAGAGAGCAGGAAGTCTGTCCTGGGTCTCCACCATGTGCTGGAGAACAATGGAACATTGAAGCTAGTCTTTAGCGTCTGCTTCCTGTGTGTCTCTGCTAAAGGACCATTTCTAGAATGACTTGATGTGAATGAGACTTGTTTTGTAAAACATCAGGAGTCGTCAGATGGTGTTCAGTTACTGTGTGATGTTGTCTTTGATGTGATATGTGTAGGATTGTGAGTTAACTAGTTAGTAAAGCAAAGATTAGCATGCAGACCCTGTGTCTGTGGCAGAGCTAACGTTGGTTTACAGGTTAACTGCTCCTAATATCATTATCTATAGAACTCAATCACTGTAACACAGTGGTTCTCAATTATTTTCTGTCATGCCCCCCCGAGAGGACAGAATTTTTTTCAGGCCCCCCCCCCCCCCCGAATTGTACTACCATCGAGAACCTGATAATATTTATTTATTTATCTGTATAAACCACTGTATGAGTTGCTGGCACCAGCATTCTGCATACAATCGCCTGATTATCAAAATAAATTAATAAAATGAGCTGGAGGCCCTTTTTTTAATCGTTCAAGCATGAATAGAGACACTAATACTGAAAGTCGCGCCCACCTCACGCCCCCCCTGACACCCCACCACGCCCCCCCAAGGGGGCTCGCCCCACCATTTGAGAAGCACTGCTGTAACAGAATCAACACATCTTCATAAAGTTAAACAGTTCTATCATAGCATCAGGTTTAACTAATCTCAGGTAAAGCCCAGTTGTTGTTCCCACTTCCTTGAAGGAGTTCAGTTGTTGTCCTGCTGGAGGGAAGCTGGTGTCTTCTCCTGTAGTTAGCACCTCCTGCTAACTGTGGTTGCTGGTTCTGCAGGCTGAGGAGAAGAAGATGAAGTTGATGTTTCAGGAGTCCTTCTTTGCAGCTCCTGGTTGTTCCTTTTGTCCAGACTGAGGAGCTGGTCGCTCAGGTCTGTGATGGTTTTCCTGCTGGTTGAGGAAAACACAAAGAAGTTCCGTGAGGGTCCCTGGTCCGTCCTGGAGGAACTGCTTGGTTTCCCTGGTTGATGGGAGATCAGACTCTGGGTGCTGGTCTCCGGGTCCTGGGAAGGTCTGACCCTCGTGGTCGGGTCAGCAGAGGAGTGGAGGAGTGAAGGCCCTGGTTGCAGGCCTCTGGTGTTAGCTGTATGCTATCGCTGGGTGAGCGGAGCTGCTGGGAAGCAGCTCTTTCCTGTTCACCGGGGAGGACTCGGGGCAAGACTCAGGCAGAAGTCTCTTCCAAAGGCTCTCATGATCGTGTATCATGACAAATGAAAATGGTCTTTCCTTGGAAATGAACAAACTTTCTGTGGTCCTGTGAGATCCCAACAGTGACCAATCAGAAAGGAGGAAATGATGAGGCTGTCTATGCAATGCCCGCCCCCAAAGTGTCGAAACTCAGCATCACCGCGCTGAGAGATCACAGAATTTACAGCGAGCACACAGACCAAGACAGCGTGTGCAGAAAGTAGTCCAACTGTGCGCGATGACAGGTTTTATGCACTTGGGTTTTTGGCACTAAAATGAGGCCATACCACGCCCAGTCGGATGTTCCTGGTCGACCTCTAATGGGAGACGTTTCACTCGTGGTAAACCTGAACCACCTCAACTGATTGACGAGGTGGAGACTCCACAGGCTCAGAGCTGGGGCTACCTGTCGGGGGGTTCGACCCCCCCATCTTCCCTTCCCAGCATGTTTCTGGACAAGACATTGAACCCCAAGTTACTCCCAGTGAGCACATCTCAACCCGAATCATTTGTTCTGCTTCTCATCCCACAAATGCGGCTCCCTTATTTAAAAACAAATCTGTATTTCAATAAGAATTACTGTTTGTAACAACAAACACATTAATCCATCTATTCATACATTTTTATTCCTCTGAATCCGGAATATTGACTCACTTCTTTTTCCTATGATCTGTTAGTCTCACAATGTTTTGGGTTGTTCTTTTAACCAATGGCGAAATAAACCTGAACCTCCTGTTCGAGGTAAATCAAACTGGTTTTATTCCTGATCTGATGCCAGAATTCCCTCTCCACCAGTAAAACGCTCCACATGTTTGAACTTTGAGGCGGTTTTCGTCTCCGCTGAAGAGTTTCTCCTGGAAAGGATCTTGGTTTTAGCTCACAGTGCTTCTAGTGACGTGTTTTGCTTTGTTTTGTTGATTTCATTGTGCTTTGTTTAAGTTTTCTTTTCTTTCGCAATTGACCACTAAAAGGAAAGAAACTAAAGGTAAGTGCAGCAAAGTGTCACGTTCAGTGTAACCAAAGCTGAAGTAGAATAGTTTGCAGTAGAAAATATTCAAGCTACGTAGACGAGGACAAACTTTAAAAAGTAATTTTGCCTTCATGTGTGCTGAAGAACTTTAACCTCTGCGTTAGATGTGTAGACGATTCTGTCATCAAAATTATTGTAGGAGATTTTTACATTTTGTTGCCGTTTCAAATGACCAAAACAAGCACCTGGTAACACAGTTGAACATATTCTGTGGCGGTTGCATCACGTCCCGAGGTGCACCACATAATACAAACACGCTTTCAACTGCTTCAGAAATAACCAGCAGATCTTACAGATGATTGAAGTCTTGCATTGCATTGCAGTATGTCCTGAAAGAACCTGCCGATGTCAACAGATGTGCACTAACTACCAAATAAAGCCTCGGTTCACTCGCTCCTCGTTCGTGTCGTCGTAAAAAGCTTCACAGCAGCTGGTCTGTACGTTAAAAGTACCAAAGACAGAAAGCCACTGATGAAAGCACAAGCACAATTAAAACACTACAATGAAGTAGATGTAGGTCCAACAATTTTCCAAGTTATTGAAGCTCAGTGAAAAATTCTCATCTTGATCTCATTCTAACATTTTGATTCTTCTTTTCCTGCTTTGTCTTATCTTGAATTTCTTGTTGTTTTTGAAGCCTCTCATGTCTTTTCTGGCCTCCTGCAGCTGAAGCGCTGTCACCCAGTGCCTCCTCCCAGAGCATCCGGCGACCCTCTGAAGGTAACACACACACACACACACACACACACCCGTACAGATTGATCACGTCTCTATCGTGTTAGTTTGTGGAGTAAGTCAGGCAACAAGGAGCGATTCAGTTTTTAAAGTTGCTGTTAGAAGAGAAGTGTCAGAATACATGATTTATGAGTCTGTTAAAAGGCCTTTATTCCACATGTGATTGTAATGTTTTGGTTTATCGTGTGCACCAGACGTGGTCTGCGGCCCTTTCAAGGGGTCCTTAGAAAGCAGGTTCAAATGAAGTTAGCTCCACATGCTGCATGCAAGATTATAATGATAATTTTCTGTGTACTGAGTTCATGATCTCTAAGCATTTGAATGTGTTTGACGGATGTTTTACTCGTCCATCAGTTCATGCTGAGGCTATTTCATCTTCCAGACCGCCTGATTCGGCTGGTTTGAGGTGTTTGTATGACGTAATGATCAGAGGGCTCAAACTCAGATCCTGGAGGCCGCAGCCCTGCACGTTTTCCACGTTTCCTCCCTCCCTCCCCTTAATGTCTTGGTGGCTCATCACCACATTCAGCACAAAATCAGACAGCGAGCTGCTCGTTACAATCAGCTGTGTAGAAGCAGGGAGACGTGCACACAATATGCAGGCCTGCAGCCCTCCAGGAGTTTGAGACGCCTGCCTTCGAGGTTCATGATTCATACAAACAAACAAAATGTTGCCCATTCAAAGCCTTGAATTAAATAAAAGTAGTATTAATCGGTGTGTATCCATTCCCTGTTTTCTCAGTGTGAATGAGTGAATTGAATTAATCCGGCTGATCAACCTCAGGAAATCTTGAAATCAGGGGTGTCAGACATGTGGACCCAAACCGAGAGGAAAGAGGCTCCAATCTGACCAAACCACCAAGCAAATTGTAAAGATTTCTAAGGAAATACTTTTTTTTAGGAGAAATATCTTCCAGAGTAATGACACAACAGAACTCTGTGACCCAAGATGAGTTATCAGTGATGCTACCAGGAAAGATAGCAAACTAGCTTTAGCCTCAAAGCCATGCGGTCATGGTGAGTTTGGAAAAACACCCAGAATGCAACAGCTACAGAGGTGTTTTGACATTTCACTGTTTTTCTCCAGAAAGTTTCATAATATTTCCATTTATACCGAGATCGTAGTCATTTTCTATCGTAAATAGTTGGGATTTTGTGAAAATCAAAACATTTTCATAATGTATACTCTGCAACACAACAAAGACAAACTTTAAAAGTTTACATTTAAAGGTCATTATGCCTTTATTTACCGGCCCACTCAGGATGAAACTGTGTTCTATGTAGCCCCTGAATTAAAATGTGTTTGAAAGCTTCTCCTTTGGTCTTGTGCTGCACCCCAATGATAAATACCCCCCTGCTGTTGGTGTTGGGGCAGCTGGGAGGCATCAGAGTCGTGACATCTGCCCTCCTGTAATCCCTCTTTCCTGTGTGCTCAGCAGGCAGCCTGGTGGACGACATCGGGGAAATGATCCTGCAGCTCCGCAGACAAGTGGAAAGTCTGTTCAGCATCAAGTATGGTGAGGAACCTGCAGCTTAATGACAGCCCACCAGGACGATTAAGGCCCCCACCACAGCGGGGCAGAGTGTTACACCAGGGCTTTTAATGCTCCTGACATGGGGGGGGGGCAGGACTATGAACCAGGGCCATTAATGCCAGACAGGCAGGACGTTATACCAGGATAATGAAGTGTTTCTATTTCATTCTGTTAGCATTAGAGTATATGTGTGTCAACGGACTCCAGAACGTTGTGAACGTTTTTGCATTTTTACTTGAAATCGAGGTGTAAACGAGGCCTACTAGGGACACTTCAGTGGTGGTGGTAATATTACTAGTTCCTAAATTAACATTTTTTTCAATAAAAAGAATAGATTATTTACAATGTCTTTCCGCGACCCGGCCCCGGATAAAGCGGTAGCCAATGGATGGATGGATGGACAATGTCTTTCAAGAGTCTGATTCAAAAGAATAATTACTTTTTGATCTGGAATCTTCCTTTGAGTGAAATAACTTTGTGCTCCGCATCAGCTGAAGCTCTGGGCCTTCCCGAACCGGCCAAGGTGCCATACTCCCGGTTCCAGATGTACCCGGAGGACCTGTACGTCACCGGGCTGCCTGAGGGGATTGCCATGCGGAGGCCCAACTGCTTCGGAGCCGCCAAACTGCGGAAGATCCTGTCTGTCAGCAGCCAGATCCAGTTCGTCATCAAAAGGTATTTTTCCTCCCGATGTCATGTGATCAAGGCACAAAATGTGAGGAAATGGCAATTAGACACACGCTTCTTCACTTTTTGTGCTGAATTGTAAAGATATGTTGCTTAAAAATGTAATAAATCCTCTTTTTCTTCAGGCCTGAGCTTCTAACTGAGCAAGTAAAACAAGAAATGCCTTCCATCCCCCTCTGTGATCCAGGTACGTCTCTGTTTTCACTGGATTCCTGTCATTTTATGGATACGAACTTCTAGCTACTTGCCGACACAGAGTACCAATATGACTTATGAAATGCCACGAAGCCTGTTTCAAACTCCATCAGCAAAAGATACGCAAAAGCTTCTCCTCAAACCACCAGCGTCTGCGTCAACGTATTAAAAAGCATCTTTTTCCTCCGGACAGACCAGCAGTTTGATGCTTCAGACAATATATGCACCATTGTGGCATCATATGTAATCACAGTAACTGAAAATAAGTGACATGTTCAGTTGGTGAGACATTAATATCACAGAAAACCCAGTGGAGAAATCTGACCTGTCTAAGCTATAAGAAATTATTAAGCAAATAATACTATTTTGGTCATCTTTACACTTTCCTTATATGTTATTATGAGTAGTTGTTATCTTTGTGGTAAATTAATTATGTGATAAACAAGAACAAACTGTGACTACAAAGTGGAAATCCATTATTATTCCTCCCCTCAGGGCAATTCAAACGCACTCTGAGTAATTCTCATAAAAGCATCACAATGTGTTCCTTCTTTTAGTGAATTATGGGTTGGGGGAACCAGCAAACTAAGGTTTTCATTGTACGACGTAAACGTCCATACGTCTGTAAATATGACAAATAAATAAATATTATGGAAAATAAAATATAAAACCTTCAAAACGCCATAAAAGCATAAAAGCATTTCCACTTGAAAGTGTTTGTTTACAAATGAAAACAGAAAACTTGTGTAGCGTTTTGGGTGTGCGTTTACACGACAGCCGTTCTCGGTCACTAAAAACATAACTTCTGCTGTTTCCCTGTAAAGTGACGGTCACAACCCACCCTGCATGTTTTTAGCCCACGTTTTCTGGGGAGGCCACGGTCGCCGTGTTTGTCTGGAAACGTGGGGAGGGAGTGGCAAGAGCAGGGAGGGAGTACGTCAATGCAAGGTGTAAGCACGTGGCCCGCACGCCACGCCTGGCCGTGAGTGCCAGTGAGCAGTTTCACGCGTCCTACATTGCACACATGGCAATAGAGTCGGAGGTGCTTACGACGTGCGATATGCCTGCGATTACCACGTCATTCTGTGGAGGCCGTACTTTACACGTGCTGCTCATGTACGGTGTCCTTACTCACTTGCATGTTGTAAGTGCGATGAATGTGAACTTTTCCACCCGATATCCCAGCTGCTCCCTCCTGATGCCGCCCATTCCACCGCAGAGACGCCGGGTTCTGGTGCTGCAAGCAGGGTTGTCAGATATGACTCAACATTTCCAGCCCAAACAATGTAAAAAAAACACATTTCAATAAAAACCCACATTTCAGCCTGTGTAGAAATCATGTGCAACCATCAAACTATATGTTTAAGAACACACAAAAGCACTAAATAAACAGTTTAAAGGTAAGAGGACCTGGTAACACTGCAGCTTCCAGCAGCATGGAGTCCGTGTGTTGTGTACACATTGGCTGGAGAAGGAGCACGCGAGGAGTGAACCCGTACAGGAGTGAACCCGTACAGGAGTGAACCCGTACAGGAGTGAACCCGTACAGGAGTGAACCCGGACAGGAGTGAACCCGTACAGGAGTGAACCCGGAGCCCGAACACAGCGAAAGTTCCTCATGCATGAGAATTGTTATGGCGTGGCTGCATGCTTCAAATCCGTACGGAGGCAGTACTCACCAGGTACATTTTTGCACGTCAGCACGGACTTGCAAGTACAGCGGGTTGTGACCATCGCTTAAACGGGCGTTTTCAAAACGTTGTGTAAACGTGAAACTTTTCTGAAACAAAAACGCAAAAAAGCCTGTTTTTCACTTGGGGTGTAAACGGGGTTTTAGGGCTGATTGGCCATATTTAGCAGGTTCTGCAAAGTGTTTTCTTCTGGGTTTCTTTAAAGTTCTGAAATAGACACGGCTCAGCTCACATTCAGTTCAGAGAATAATCAGAAGTTGTTCCAGCAGGGAGTTGTGGTGAAGCTCTTCAGAGAGTCGGCGTGTTCCAACGTAAGCTGCTGCTTTAAGCACATCATTTGAGGTCAAACCTGGTCCGTGTTGTGTTTTTAAAAGTCCCACCTGCAGCTCTCGCTGCCGTTTCACTCTCACAAAGCTCCTCCGCTGGAACAGAAAATGTTTCCATTCAGTCGACCTCCAGAGGTTTGACCTCTGAGTGTCTCTGTGTTTTTTAAAGAGCTGGACGCCAGCGACCTCACGTCGGTCTCAGACGACTCTGCAGCCGGATCCAAGAGACCCGGATTCTCAGGTCCCTCCTTGTCCAGGTCTGAAAGCCAGGCTGAGGCCGTGCGGGACCGAGGTGTGAGTCTTGTGTCTCTGTCCGCAGAGTGTCTGGAGTCCAAGCTGTCCAGGATCGACTTGGCCAACACGCTGCGGGAACAAGTCCAGGACCTGTTCAACAGGAAGTACGGCGAGGCGCTGGGCATCAAGTACCCGGTCCAAGTGCCTTACAAGAGGATCAAGAACAACCCAGACTCGGTCATCATCGAAGGCCTCCCGCCTGGTATCCCCTTCAGGAAGCCCTGCACCTTCGGCTCACAGAACCTGGAGAGGATCCTGGCCGTGGCCGACAAGATCAACTTCACCATCACCAGGTGGGCGGAGCCACGCCGAGCTCAGCAGCTTTCATTTCAATACGCAGGGCCAAGGTTTTCCCGTTAAACTCTGCAAACTTCAGGAAATAAATGAAACCAGGGAAGAGGTTCAGTGTGGAAGTAGTTTGATCATCTGTGGCATCATAACAGAAAATAAACTGTGAACCCTCCCAACAGATTGTAACGCCACATCTCTTTGTTGTTTTCAGACCATTTCAAGGACTTATTCCAAAACCAGGTAGGAACACAATCTTGTTTTCAATCTTCTTAATACGGGGGCGTCAAGCATGAGGTCCGTGGGCCACAACCAAGAGGCTCCAATCCGCCATGAAAATGATAAAAATACCAAAGAAAAGCACAGGTTTCTGAAGAGTTGTGACGCGACACACTGAGGCCAGGCAGGGAGGCTGCTGGGAAACGAAATAACTCGCCTGGAAGCCTCCAGTTTGTCAAAGCACCCATGATGCTCCACATTTCTCTGTCGCTTGCACCAGAAGGTTCCATTAAAATTGTTCGTTTTTTTATTGAGATTGTAGCAATTTTCCATAGTAATTGTTTGTTTTTATAAACAATAAAGACAAATTCATCATCTGCATAAAGAGAACTCAAAGAACAGGTATCACTTTTATTTGACGGGTCTGAACCACTGAAGATGAAGTGGGACTGTTTGACGCCCTCCATCTAACAGATGAAAGAAGTTCTGAGCTGCAGCATTAACGTTTACATTGTTTTTCTTTCAGCACCTCGGCGAGTTACGTTACTAAAGAAGGCTTACGCCTCCATTAGCGGTGAGAAAACCCGTTCTGCCCTCGAATTCCCTGCCGCTGCCTTGAAACGCCTGGATTTGAAGGACGTGGCTGTTTTGTGGTTGACAGATGACGACGACATCAACCGGATGGGGGAGAAGGTGGTGCTGCGAGAGCAGGTCAAGGAGCTGTTCAACAAGAAATACGGTAAACCGACGACGACGATCCAGTCATTAAAAGCTTCAGAAAGCAGATTTCTAAAGCCACAATGCTAAAATGCTCAGAATCACAGTACTGCAGCTTTGAAAACTGACGAAAAGCTTCAAATTGCTGTGTAGACGCAAATGTTGAAATTCCATCAATCACTCAAACGCATAAAACCAAAGTTATTCTGAATAAGGGTCAATCATATTGAAACTAATAGTGGAAATAATGTTTATATGTATATGATATATAACTAGATTAAAGAGATTTGTGAGACCGATTTCTCCGTCAACTTAACAAAAATATTTGAATAAAAACATAAAACATTTTGGCATTATTTATAAAGTGGTAATTTACACAGTAAGAGCTGTTTAAAGCCTTTAACCAACACTTCAGCTGACTGCTGAATAGTATATACTAGTATATTGAAATATATATATTAATGCTGTCAAAAATAACGTGTTCATTTAATTAAATGATTTGAGACATTTAATTCGTTTTTAAAAATTTGCATAATTAACGTAGTTTTTACTTCCGTTTCTTTTTTTCTTCTTTTTTTACTACCTTAACGGAGCAGCGGCATGTGCAGCACTGTGTGTGTGTGTGTGTGTGTGTGTGTGTGTGTGTGTGTGTGTGTGTGTGTGTGTGTGTGTGTGTGTGTGTGTGTGTGTGTTCTAGAAATAGTCCTTAATTTAAATATCGTCTCTGTGTGTTGAGTCGACATTAATTCCGTGGTAAATAAATATATCAATAAATATCCTTTACAATGCTTGAGTCTTCAGGAGAAAAACAGTGCAATTAATTACAGAAGATTGTGCAATCATTAATTGATTGACAGCACTAATATATATATATATGATGAGATGAAAACTTTTAAAAACAATAAAAAAAAAACAACATAAATATCATAATCATATTTTGCAAATCATTGAATAAGATATTACATTTTTGGAGTAGCATTTAAAAAATATGTTGTGAAACTTGAATAGTTTGTGCTGTTTACTTGTTAAAATGGTCATAATTACAATTGTATTATATTATTATGTATAGCATCTCAAATGTGCAAAATGATGGAATGAATGTGTTTGTCCAGCATGTAAAGAAAGTTTTGAAGCCCTCCACGGGCTGTCCAGTGTTCAAGTGTCCCTGCCTGTGTCCAGGTGAGGCTCTGGGTCTGGACCGCTCCGTGGTGGTTCCCTACAAGCTGATCCGCGGCAGCCCCGAGTCTCTGGAGGTCAACGGCCTCCCGGACGACGTCTCTTTCCGGAACCCCAACACCTACGACATCGTGTGCCTGGAGAAGATCCTGCAGGCCGCCGAGCAAGTCTCCTTCACCATCAAGAGCCAGCTGCAGTGAGTGTCCTTGTGGAGTCAGAGGGATTATAATCTACAGAGATTGTGGCGGATTTGCCTCTGGTCTGACGTGGCCACGCAGATTTAGTCACAGCCTTTTTCTTTCCTTTGAATCCTCCTGAAATAACCTTCTTCTCTCTGCTGCAGGCCGTTTGCAGAGATCTGCAGCCAGGCCTGTAACACAGGGAACACAGGTAGTTCTGTGTGTGTGTGTGTGAGTGTGTGTGTGTGTGTGTGAGTGTTTGGTGTCTCAGACTCTCCTCGCTGTCTCCAACAGGAAGCGACGCCTCCATCAACCGACGGAAACGTAAGCGGGTCCAGGAGAGCAGCCGAATACCGCCGCCGTCCGACCTGCTCTCCACCAATCAGATTCCAATGATGGTGCGTGACACACAGTCCTGTTTTAATGGCATTCAGTTACCGTAACGTCCCTAATAGAAGACCAGGGTAATGGACGTTCAGTTTACGTGACTACGTTTTGAGTGAAAACGCTTTAATTTTGCATTTTCATATCAGATTAGTTGTGGTTTCCACAGGGACAGAGTCATAGCGTTTTCAGAAAGTTGTTTCCAATGTCTCCGACTGCCAATGTCGTGGATACAGATGCTCAAAATGCAACGAATGCTTTCTGTTTTCATTTGAAAACATTGCCATGCAAGAGGTGCATAATGTCCACTGCAATACCACAATGTCTCTCATAGAAGTCCACCATGATTGTATAATTGTACTGTATTTTTTTTTAGTAATTGTACTGTTCATTCCAGGCAGTAAGTCACACTGACGTGATGTGCCTATAGTGCCGCCATGTTGGAGAGGTCTCGCGCTAAACATATAGATCCCAGGCGTGAACATCCACAACATTCTTAGCTGTCTTGCTAGTCCACGTAGCAACACAAAAAATACACAAAAGTGGAGGAAAAGCTCTATCCCTTGGGAGACTTTTTCATCCTCCCACTAATTTTCCCATGAGGTTCCCAGTGGATAGAGCGTTTCCTCAGCTTTAAAATTAGGTATTTTTTTTGTGTTGCTACGTGGACTAGCAAGAGAGCTAAGAATGTTTTTGTGGATTATCAATCCTGGGATCTATATGTTTAGCACAAGCGGGACACCTCCCCAAGATGGCAGCGCTGTAGGCACGTCACAGGCTGTTTTATATCTGTGCTGGGACTTATCAATGAAAATATCATCTGGGACCACTAGATTTCTGTTTGACTATAAAAATTAAAGTATGATTTGACTAAAAAGAAAAATCAACAAACCACTTATGGAACAATTCTTTGATAGTCTGAGGGTGAACAACTTGTGTGCAGTGATTATTTCTATATGCAAATAAACCTGTTCAACGTTTATCGACTGGTGTTTAACAGCATAGTTTAAACTGATGACTGTTTTTTGGTGTGATGTGACTGATATTGCATGAAATATGGTAAAAATACGGTCATGCTGAAAGACTGGCATCAGTTGTGTGTCATACTGAGAGTTTGATTTGCTCCATGTCATCCTGCAGCAGTGGCCCATGTACATGGTGGACTACAGCGGAGTGAACATGCAGGTTCCCGGGAAGGTCAACTACTGAGGTCAAAGGTCAAAAGACCGAGGACAAAGGACGGACTGCAACAAAGGGACGTCAGAAGACAAGTCTCTAACACTAACCAGGAGATCTGTGTGTGTGTGTGTGTGTGTGTGTGTGTGTGTGTGTGTGTGTGTGTGTGTGTGTGTGTGTGTGTGTGTGTGTGTGTGTGTGTGTGTGTGTGTGTGTGTGTGTGTGTGTGTGTCATTCAGTGTTTTTCTATATTTTCTTGACGAGTTACGTTGCAGATTCTCTGAAGGCATCAAAACTATGGGTGAACATCTGGAATTATGTGGTGAAAAAAAACAAAAAGTGTGAAATAATGAACTTCCTCCACGTCGTGACTCCTTTCCTGAATCCCCAGCACTCCTGCACACTCCCACAATAACAAGCAAGCCAACTGCTGAAAAACCAAAACATTCTTGTTGGGCAGGAGAGTTCATGCTCCGAGGAGAAACCGTCAAACTGGCAGGCCACGCCCCCTCGCCGCAGCCTTGTACGGCTCATTTCTCACTTCAAATGTTTTCAGAAATACATTTGGCCAAACAGTTTCAGCAATAAAATAAGGTTTGTGTCCTGGTGGACATGTAGGTTGAGTTTTAACCACAGGAGTGATGCATTCATGGACATCACGTAATTCCAATACGCACCATGTTCTACATGCGAACAGGTTTTGGGGCTCACGCTGTAGCCAGGCTACATGATAAACAATATGACTGATGTGAGACCCAAATACAATTCTGTTGTTTGTGGACGTCGTAATTCCAGGGGCTCGTTCATAGTTTTGATGCTGTGTGTGTGTGTGTGTGTCTGTGTGTGTGTGTGTGCGTGTGCGTGTGCGTGTGTGCGTGCGTGTGTAAATGTTTGTGGTACCAAGGGCTCGGCCTGTGTCCTGGTTCTGGTTCTCCTCCTGGACTCCCTCCAGAGTTTTTCTGTTTTGTTGTTCTGACTCTGAACACACACACACACACACACACACACACACACACACACACACACACACACACACACACACACACACACACACACACACACACACACACACACAAGAAGAAGAAGAAGAGAAAAAAAAAAGCTGTTGGGTCTCGATGATAAACTGACGAAGCGTCTTGGATCACGATCCGGTTCCACATTATTCAGATCTTTGTACTTTTTATTTATTATATTTATTGAGATATAACATGCAGGGATGTAAAATATATTATCGTGTTCTCCGGGGAACGAGCAGAGCGCCGACATCACTGCGAGCGCTGGATTCAAACAGAGGAAACGAAGTGTCTTCATTGGACGAGGAAAAGACGCCTTCTTATGTTAGCGACATGTAAAATACGTCATTTCAGCCTGAATGTATCCTGTAAAGAAGAATGGTATGTTACTCTGCGACGACTCTCTGGACTAACCATATTTAATATGCTGTACCTTAACGCCAATTAGGCCTTTCAAATAAAATGTGTTGCCTTGCACTCTTTACTGTGTCGCGCACTGTTTTTCCCACCGTCTTTGAACGTCTCATCACAAAGATGGTTACTGTAATTTCTAGTGTCTATTGCTTTATTCATTTCTATAATATTTTTAGTTGCTTATTTCAATCTAGTTTTATTTGTGTTCCCGCAGGGCAATTAGTGTTGCAGCAAGTGAAAAATAAAGCTAAACATAAGCACTTACATGAATAAAACATTTAAACTATTATTATTATTATAGTCATGTTATTTTAAGAATTATTGTATTGTATTGATATGACCTTTATTTTAGCAGCTTTCTTCATTTTTTTTTAATAGTTTCATTTATTGATAGTCATTTTATTAAATTGTCATATTTTTGTTATTAGTAATATTTATTTATTATAATAGTTAGCCCTACATTGTTTTATTTATTTGATTATAAGTCATTTAGTTATTGGTAGCTAAATTATAATTATTGAATTAGGGATTTTACATATTTTCTATGTATATTAGTTGTAGTATTGTATTGTTAAAAAAAATTAATTAATTTTAGTAGCTGTTAAGAATTTTATATATATTTTAAAGCATTTATTTTTGTAGCTATTTGGACATTTCTTCCTATAGTTGTATTTATTTTAGCAGCTACAGAGTTTTCAGTCAGTTTGAGTCCAAATGAAGTTCAGTTGAATGAAGATGAATTGTAGCAGTTGTACTTTACTTTAACAGGAACATTAACCAGTAGGAGCAATAACAGGAGCATTAACTAGTAGGGGCATTAACAGGAACATTAGCAGGAGCATTAACCAGAAGGAGCATTAATAGGAACATTAACCAGAAGGAGCATTAACAGGACCATTAACCAGTAGGTGCATTAACAGGAACATTAACAGGAACATTAACCAGAAGGAGCATTAACAGGACCATTAACCAGTAGGTGCATTAACAGGAACATTAACAGGAACATTAACCAGAAGGAGCATTAATAGGAACATTAACCAGTAGGTGCATTAACAGGAACATTAACAGGAGAATTAACCAGAAGGAGCATTAATAGGAACATTAACCAGAAGGAGCATTAGTAGGAGCATTAACAGGACCATTAACCAGTAGGGGCGTTAACAGGAACATTAACCAGAAGGAGCATTAATAGGGGCATAACCAGTAGCGTTAACCAGTAGGAGTATTAACCAGTAGGAACATTAACAGCAGTATTAACCAGTAGGAACATTAACAGCAGCATTAACCAGTAGGAGTATTAACAAGTAGGAGTATTAACCAGTGGGAGTATTAACCAGTAGGAACATTAACAGCAGCATTAACCAGTAGGAGTATTAACCAGTAGGAGTATTAACCAGAAGGAGTATTAACCAGTAGGAGTATTAACCAGTAGGAACATTAACAGCAGTATTAACCAGTAGGAGTATTAACCAGTAGGAGAATTAACCAGTAGGAGTATTAACCAGAAGGAGTATTAACCAGTAGGAGTATTAACCAGTAGGAACATTAACAGCAGCACTAACCAGTAGGAGTATTAACAAGTAGGAGTATTAACCAGTGGGAGTATTAACCAGTAGGAACATTAACAGCAGCATTAACCAGTAGGAGTATTAACCAGTAGGAGTATTAACCAGTAGGAGTATTAACCAGAAGGAGTATTAACCAGTAGGAGTATTAACCAGTAGGAACATTAACAGCAGTATTAACCAGTAGGAGTATTAACCAGTAGGAACATTAACAGCAGCATTAACCAGTAGTAGTATTAACCAGTAGGAACATTAACAGCAGCATTAACCAGTAGGAGTATTAACCAGTAGGAGTATTAACCAGTAGGAGTATTAACCAGTAGGAACATTAACAGCAGCATTAACCAGTAGGAGTATTAACCAGTAGGAACATTAACAGCAGTATTAACCAGAAGGAGTATTAACCAGTAGGAGTATTAACCAGTAGGAGTATTAACCAGTAGGAGTATTAACCAGTGGGAGTATTAACCAGTAGGAACATTAACAGCAGTATTAACCAGTAGGAGTATTAACCAGTGGGAGTATTAACCAGTAGGAACATTAACAGCAGTATTAACCAGTAGGATTATTAACCAGTAGGAGTATTAACCAGTAGGAACATTAACAGCAGCATTAACCAGTAGGAGTATTAACCAGTAGGAGTATTAACCAGTAGGAACATTAACAGCTGTATTAACCAGTAGGATTATTAACCAGTAGGAGTATTAACCAGTAGGAACATT
The DNA here is from genome assembly GCF_963422515.1 of Blennius ocellaris. Classification (NCBI taxonomy): domain Eukaryota; kingdom Metazoa; phylum Chordata; class Actinopteri; order Blenniiformes; family Blenniidae; genus Blennius; species Blennius ocellaris. The sequence goes on along the minus strand of NC_137663.1, from coordinate 3,146,858 downwards.
AACAGCAGCATTAACCAGTAGGAGTATTAACCAGTAGGAGTATTAACCAGTAGGAGTATTAACCAGAAGGAGTATTAACCAGTAGGAGTATTAACCAGTAGGAACATTAACAGCAGTATTAACCAGTAGGAGTATTAACCAGTAGGAACATTAACAGCAGCATTAACCAGTAGTAGTATTAACCAGTAGGAACATTAACAGCAGCATTAACCAGTAGGAGTATTAACCAGTAGGAGTATTAACCAGTAGGAACATTAACAGCAGTATTAACCAGTAGGAGCATTAACCAGTAGGAGTATTAACCAGTAGGAACATTAACAGCAGCATTAACCAGTAGGAACATTAACAGCAGTATTAACCAGAAGGAGTATTAACCAGTAGGAACATTAACAGCAGTATTAACCAGTAGGAGTATTAACCAGTAGGAGTATTAACCAGTAGGAGTATTAACCAGTAGGAACATTAACAGCAGCATTAACCAGTAGGAGTATTAACCAGTGGGAGTATTAACCAGTAGGAACATTAACAGCAGCATTAACCAGTAGGAGTATTAACCAGTAGGAGTATTAACCAGTAGGAGTATTAACCAGTAGGAACATTAACAGCAGCATTAACCAGTAGGAGTATTAACCAGTAGGAACATTAACAGCAGTATTAACCAGAAGGAGTATTAACCAGTAGGAGTATTAACCAGTAGGAGTATTAACCAGTAGGAGTATTAACCAGTGGGAGTATTAACCAGTAGGAACATTAACAGCAGTATTAACCAGTAGGAGTATTAACCAGTGGGAGTATTAACCAGTAGGAACATTAACAGCAGTATTAACCAGTAGGATTATTAACCAGTAGGAGTATTAACCAGTAGGAACATTAACAGCAGCATTAACCAGTAGGAGTATTAACCAGTAGGAGTATTAACCAGTAGGAACATTAACAGCTGTATTAACCAGTAGGATTATTAACCAGTAGGAGTATTAACCAGTAGGAACATTAACAGCAGCATTAACCAGTAGGAGTATTAACCAGTAGGAGTATTAACCAGTAGGAACATTAACAGCAGTATTAACCAGTAGGAGCATTAACCAGTAGGAGTATTAACCAGTAGGAGCATTAACAGCAGTATTAACCAGTAGGAGCATTAACCAGTAGGAGTATTAACCAGTAGGAGCATTAACAGCAGTATTAACCAGTAGGAGCATTGACCAGTAGGAGCATTAACCAGTAGGAGTATTAACCAGTAGGAGCATTAACCAGTAGGAGCATTAACCAGTAGGAGCATTAACAGCAGTCTTAACCAGTAGGAGCATTGACCAGTAGGAGCATTAACCAGTAGGAGTATTAACCAGTAGGAGCATTAACAGCAGTATTAACCAGTAGGAGCATTAACCAGTAGGAGTATTAACCAGTAGGAGTATTGACCAGTAGGAGCATTAACCAGTAGGAGTATTAACCAGTAGGAGCATTAACAGCAGTATTAACCAGTAGGAGCATTAACCAGTAGGAGTATTAACCAGTAGGAATATTAACCAGTAGGAGTATTAACCAGTAGGAGCATTAACAGCAGTGTTAACCAATAGGAGCATTAACCAGTAGGAGTATTAACCAGTAGGAATATTAACCAGTAGGAGTATTAACCAGTAGGAGCATTAACCAGTAGGAATATTAACCAGTAGGAGTATTAAGCAGTAGGAGCATTAACAGCAGTATTAACCAGTAGGAGCATTAACCAGTAGGAGTATTAACCAGTAGGAGCATTAACAGCCGTATTAACCAGTAGGAGTATTAACCAGTAGGAACATTAACAGCAGTATTAACCAGTAGGGGCATTAACCAGTAGGAGTATTAACCAGTAGGAGCATTAACAGCAGTATTAACCAGCAAGAGCATTAACCAGTAGGAGTATTAACCAGTAGGAGCATTAACAGCAGTATTAACCAGTAGGAGTATTAACCAGTAGGAGTATTAACCAGTAGAAACATTAACAGCAGCATTAACCAGTAGGAGCATTAACCAGTAGGAGTATTAACCAGTAGGAGCATTAACAGCAGTATTAACCAGTAGGATTATTAACCAGTAGGAGTATTAACCAGTAGGAACATTAACAGCAGCATTAACCAGTAGGAACATTAACAGCAGTATTAACCAGTAGGAGTATTAACCAGTAGGAGTATTAACCAGTAGGAGTATTAACCAGTAGGAACATTAACAGCAGCATTAACCAGTAGGAGTATTAACCAGTGGGAGTATTAACCAGTAGGAACATTAACAGCAGCATTAACCAGTAGGAGTATTAACCAGTAGGAGTATTAACCAGTAGGAGTATTAACCAGTAGGAACATTAACAGCAGCATTAACCAGTAGGAGTATTAACCAGTAGGAGTATTAACCAGTAGGAATATTAACAGCAGCATTAACCAGTAGGAGTATTAACCAGTAGGAGTATTAACCAGTGGGAGTATTAACCAGTAGGAACATTAACAGCAGTATTAACCAGAAGGAGTATTAACCAGTAGGAGTATTAACCAGTGGGAGTATTAACCAGTAGGAACATTAACAGCAGTATTAACCAGAAGGAGTATTAACCAGTGGGAGTATTAACCAGTAGGAACATTAACAGCAGTATTAACCAGTAGGAGTATTAACCAGTAGGAGTATTAACCAGTAGGAACATTAACAGCAGTATTAACCAGTAGGAGTATTAACCAGTAGGAGTATTAACCAGTGGGAGTATTAACCAGTAGGAACATTAACAGCAGCATTAACCAGTAGGAGTATTAACCAGTAGGAGTATTAACCAGTGGGAGTATTAACCAGTAGGAACATTAACAGCAGCATTAACCAGTAGGAGTATTAACCAGTAGGAGTATTAACCAGTAGGAACATTAACAGCAGTATTAACCAGTAGGATTATTAACCAGTAGGAGTATTAACCAGTGGGAGTATTAACCAGTAGGAACATTAACAGCAGCATTAACCAGTAGGAGTATTAACCAGTAGGAGTATTAACCAGTAGGAGTATTAACCAGTAGGAACATTAACAGCAGTATTAACCAGTAGGATTATTAACCAGTGGGAGTATTAACCAGTAGGAACATTAACAGCAGCATTAACCAGTAGGAGTATTAACCAGTAGGAGTATTAACCAGTAGGAACATTAACAGCAGTATTAACCAGTAGGAGCATTAACCAGTAGGAGTATTAACCAGTAGGAGCATTAACAGCAGTATTAACCAGTAGGAGCATTAACCAGTAGGAGTATTAACCAGTAGGAGTATTAACCAGTAGGAGCATTAACAGCAGTCTTAACCAGTAGGAGCATTGACCAGTAGGAGCATTAACCAGTAGGAGTATTAACCAGTAGGAGCATTAACAGCAGTATTAACCAGTAGGAGCATTAACCAGTAGGAGTATTAACCAGTAGGAGCATTAACCAGTAGGAGTATTAACCAGTAGGAGCATTAACAGCAGTATTAACCAGTAGGAGCATTAACCAGTAGGAGCATTAACAGCAGTATTAACCAGTAGGAGCATTAACCAGTAGGAGTATTAACCAGTAGGAATATTAACCAGTAGGAGTATTAACCAGTAGGAATATTAACCAGTAGGAGTATTAACCAGTAGGAGCATTAACAGCAGTATTAACCAATAGGAGCATTAACCAGTAGGAGTATTAACCAGTAGGAATATTAACCAGTAGGAGTATTAACCAGTAGGAGCATTAACCAGTAGGAATATTAACCAGTAGGAGTATTAACCAGTAGGAGCATTAACAGCAGTATTAACCAGTAGGAGCATTAACCAGTAGGAGTATTAACCAGTAGGAGCATTAACAGCCGTATTAACCAGTAGGAGTATTAACCAGTAGGAACATTAACAGCATTATTAACCAGTAGGGGCATTAACCAGTAGGAGTATTAACCAGTAGGAGCATTAACAGCAGTATTAACCAGTAGGAGCATTAACCAGTAGGAGTATTAATACAGTAGGAGCATTAACAGCAGTATTAACCAGTAGGAGTATTAACCAGTAGGAGTATTAACCAGTAGGAGCATTAACCAGTAGGAGCATTAACCTGTAGGAGTATTAACCAGTAGGAGTATTAACCAGTAGGAGCATTAACAGCAGTATTAACCAGTAGGAGTATTAACCAGTAGGAACATTAACAGCAGTATTAACCAGTAGGAGCATTAACCAGTAGGAGTATTAACCAGTAGGAGCATTAACAGCAGTATTAACCAGTAGGAGCATTAACCAGTAGGAGTATTAACCAGTAGGAGTATTAACCAGTAGGAGCATTAACAGCAGCATTAACCAGTAGGAGTATTAACCAGTAGGAGTATTAACCAGTGGGAGTATTAACCAGTAGGAACATTAACAGCAGCATTAAACAGTAGGATTATTAACCAGTAGGAACATTAACAGCAGTATTAACCAGTAGGAGCATTAACCAGTAGGAGTATTAACCAGTAGGAGCATTAACAGCAGTATTAACCAGTAGGAGCATTAACCAGTAGGAGTATTAACCAGTAGGAGTATTAACCAGTAGGAGCATTAACATCAGTATTAACCAGTAGGAGCATTAACCAGTAGGAGTATTAACCAGTAGGAGCATTAACAGCAGTATTAACCAGTAGGAGCATTAACCAGTAGGAGTATTAACCAGTAGGAGTATTAACCAGTAGGAGCATTAACAGCAGTATTAACCAGTAGGAGCATTAACAGCAGCATTAACCAGTAGGAGCATTAACCAGCAGGAGTATTAACCAGTAGGAGTATTAACCAGTGGGAGTATTAACCAGTAGGAACATTAACAGCAGCATTAACCAGTAGGATTATTAACCAGTAGGAGTATTAACCAGTGGGAGTATTAACCAGTAGGAACATTAACAGCAGCATTAACCAGTAGGAGTATTAACCAGTAGGAGTATTAACCAGTAGGAGTATTAACCTGTAGGAGTATTAACCAGTAGGAACATTAACCAGTAGGAGTATTAACCAGTAGGAGCATTAACAGCAGTATTAACCAGTAGGAGCATTAACCAGTAGGAGCATTAACAGCAGTATTAACAAGTAGGAGTATTAACCAGTGGGAGTATTAACCAGTAGGAGTATTAACCAGTAGGAACATTAACAGCAGCATTAACCAGTAGGAGCATTAACCAGTAGGAGTATTAACCAGTAGGAGCATTAACCAGTAGGAGTATTAACCAGTAGGAGTATTAACCCGTAGGAGCATTAACCTGTAGGAGTATTAACCAGTAGGAGCATTAACCAGTAGGAGTATTAACCAGTAGGAACATTAACAGCAGCATTAACCAGTAGGAGTATTAACCTGTAGGAGTATTAACCAGTAGGAGCATTAACCAGTAGGAGTATTAACCAGTAGGAACATTAACAGCAGTATTAACCAGTAGGAGCATTAACCAGTAGGAGTATTAACCAGTAGGAGCATTAACAGCAGTATTAACCAGTAGGAGCATTAACCAGTAGGAGTATTAACCAGTAGGAGTATTAACCAGTAGGAGCATTAACAGCAGTCTTAACCAGTAGGAGCATTGACCAGTAGGAGCATTAACCAGTAGGAGTATTAACCAGTAGGAGCATTAACAGCAGTATTAACCAGTAGGAGCATTAACCAGTAGGAGTATTAACCAGTAGGAGTATTAACCAGTAGGAGCATTAACCAGTAGGAGTATTAACCAGTAGGAGCATTAACAGCAGTATTAACCAGTAGGAGCATTAACCAGTAGGAGCATTAACAGCAGTATTAACCAGTAGGAGCATTAACCAGTAGGAGTATTAACCAGTAGGAATATTAACCAGTAGGAGTATTAACCAGTAGGAATATTAACCAGTAGGAGTATTAACCAGTAGGAGCATTAACAGCAGTATTAACCAATAGGAGCATTAACCAGTAGGAGTATTAACCAGTAGGAATATTAACCAGTAGGAGTATTAACCAGTAGGAGCATTAACCAGTAGGAATATTAACCAGTAGGAGTATTAACCAGTAGGAGCATTAACAGCAGTATTAACCAGTAGGAGCATTAACCAGTAGGAGTATTAACCAGTAGGAGCATTAACAGCCGTATTAACCAGTAGGAGTATTAACCAGTAGGAACATTAACAGCATTATTAACCAGTAGGGGCATTAACCAGTAGGAGTATTAACCAGTAGGAGCATTAACAGCAGTATTAACCAGTAGGAGCATTAACCAGTAGGAGTATTAATACAGTAGGAGCATTAACAGCAGTATTAACCAGTAGGAGTATTAACCAGTAGGAGTATTAACCAGTAGGAGCATTAACCAGTAGGAGCATTAACCTGTAGGAGTATTAACCAGTAGGAGTATTAACCAGTAGGAGCATTAACAGCAGTATTAACCAGTAGGAGTATTAACCAGTAGGAACATTAACAGCAGTATTAACCAGTAGGAGCATTAACCAGTAGGAGTATTAACCAGTAGGAGCATTAACAGCAGTATTAACCAGTAGGAGCATTAACCAGTAGGAGTATTAACCAGTAGGAGTATTAACCAGTAGGAGCATTAACAGCAGCATTAACCAGTAGGAGTATTAACCAGTAGGAGTATTAACCAGTGGGAGTATTAACCAGTAGGAACATTAACAGCAGCATTAAACAGTAGGATTATTAACCAGTAGGAACATTAACAGCAGTATTAACCAGTAGGAGCATTAACCAGTAGGAGTATTAACCAGTAGGAGCATTAACAGCAGTATTAACCAGTAGGAGCATTAACCAGTAGGAGTATTAACCAGTAGGAGTATTAACCAGTAGGAGCATTAACAGCAGTATTAACCAGTAGGAGCATTAACCAGTAGGAGTATTAACCAGTAGGAGCATTAACAGCAGTATTAACCAGTAGGAGCATTAACCAGTAGGAGTATTAACCAGTAGGAGTATTAACCAGTAGGAGCATTAACAGCAGTATTAACCAGTAGGAGCATTAACAGCAGCATTAACCAGTAGGAGCATTAACCAGCAGGAGTATTAACCAGTAGGAGTATTAACCAGTGGGAGTATTAACCAGTAGGAACATTAACAGCAGCATTAACCAGTAGGATTATTAACCAGTAGGAGTATTAACCAGTGGGAGTATTAACCAGTAGGAACATTAACAGCAGCATTAACCAGTAGGAGTATTAACCAGTAGGAGTATTAACCTGTAGGAGTATTAACCAGTAGGAGCATTAACCAGTAGGAGTATTAACCAGTAGGAGCATTAACAGCAGTATTAACCAGTAGGAGCATTAACCAGTAGGAGCATTAACAGCAGTATTAACAAGTAGGAGTATTAACCAGTGGGAGTATTAACCAGTAGGAGTATTAACCAGTAGGAACATTAACAGCAGCATTAACCAGTAGGAGCATTAACCAGTAGGAGTATTAACCAGTAGGAGCATTAACCAGTAGGAGTATTAACCAGTAGGAATATTAACCAGTAGGAGTATTAACCAGTAGGAACATTAACAGCAGCATTAACCAGTAGGAGTATTAACCAGTAGGAGTATTAACCAGTAGGAACATTAACAGCAGTATTAACCAGTAGGAGCATTAACCAGTAGGAGTATTAACCAGTAGGAGCATTAACAGCAGTATTAACCAGTAGGAGCATTAACCAGTAGGAGTATTAACCAGTAGGAGTATTAACCAGTAGGAGCATTAACAGCAGTCTTAACCAGTAGGAGCATTGACCAGTAGGAGCATTAACCAGTAGGAGTATTAACCAGTAGGAGCATTAACAGCAGTATTAACCAGTAGGAGTATTAACCAGTAGGAACATTAACAGCAGTATTAACCAGTAGGAGCATTAACCAGTAGGAGTATTAACCAGTAGGAGCATTAACAGCAGTATTAACCAGTAGGAGCATTAACCAGTAGGAGTATTAACCAGTAGGAGTATTAACCAGTAGGAGCATTAACAGCAGCATTAACCAGTAGGAGTATTAACCAGTAGGAGTATTAACCAGTGGGAGTATTAACCAGTAGGAACATTAACAGCAGCATTAAACAGTAGGATTATTAACCAGTAGGAACATTAACAGCAGTATTAACCAGTAGGAGCATTAACCAGTAGGAGTATTAACCAGTAGGAGCATTAACAGCAGTATTAACCAGTAGGAGCATTAACCAGTAGGAGTATTAACCAGTAGGAGTATTAACCAGTAGGAGCATTAACACCAGTATTAACCAGTAGGAGCATTAACCAGTAGGAGTATTAACCAGTAGGAGCATTAACAGCAGTATTAACCAGTAGGAGCATTAACCAGTAGGAGTATTAACCAGTAGGAGTATTAACCAGTAGGAGCATTAACAGCAGTATTAACCAGTAGGAGCATTAACAGCAGCATTAACCAGTAGGAGCATTAACCAGCAGGAGTATTAACCAGTAGGAGTATTAACCAGTGGGAGTATTAACCAGTAGGAACATTAACAGCAGCATTAACCAGTAGGATTATTAACCAGTAGGAGTATTAACCAGTGGGAGTATTAACCAGTAGGAACATTAACAGCAGCATTAACCAGTAGGAGTATTAACCAGTAGGAGTATTAACCTGTAGGAGTATTAACCAGTAGGAGCATTAACCAGTAGGAGTATTAACCAGTAGGAGCATTAACAGCAGTATTAACCAGTAGGAGCATTAACCAGTAGGAGCATTAACAGCAGTATTAACAAGTAGGAGTATTAACCAGTGGGAGTATTAACCAGTAGGAGTATTAACCAGTAGGAACATTAACAGCAGCATTAACCAGTAGGAGCATTAACCAGTAGGAGTATTAACCAGTAGGAGCATTAACCAGTAGGAGTATTAACCAGTAGGAATATTAACCAGTAGGAGTATTAACCAGTAGGAACATTAACAGCAGCATTAACCAGTAGGAGTATTAACCAGTAGGAACATTAACAGCATTATTAACCAGTAGGGGCATTAACCAGTAGGAGTATTAACCAGTAGGAGCATTAACAGCAGTATTAACCAGTAGGAGCATTAACCAGTAGGAGTATTAATACAGCAGGAGCATTAACAGCAGTATTAACCAGTAGGAGTATTAACCAGTAGGAGTATTAACCAGTAGGAGCATTAACCAGTAGGAGCATTAACCTGTAGGAGTATTAACCAGTAGGAGTATTAACCAGTAGGAGCATTAACAGCAGTATTAACCAGTAGGAGTATTAACCAGTAGGAACATTAACAGCAGTATTAACCAGTAGGAGCATTAACCAGTAGGAGTATTAACCAGTAGGAGCATTAACAGCAGTATTAACCAGTAGGAGCATTAACCAGTAGGAGTATTAACCAGTAGGAGTATTAACCAGTAGGAGCATTAACAGCAGCATTAACCAGTAGGAGTATTAACCAGTAGGAGTATTAACCAGTGGGAGTATTAACCAGTAGGAACATTAACAGCAGCATTAAACAGTAGGATTATTAACCAGTAGGAACATTAACAGCAGTATTAACCAGTAGGAGCATTAACCAGTAGGAGTATTAACCAGTAGGAACATTAACAGCAGTATTAACCAGTAGGAGCATTAACCAGTAGGAGTATTAACCAGTAGGAGCATTAACAGCAGTATTAACCAGTAGGAGCATTAACCAGTAGGAGTATTAACCAGTAGGAGTATTAACCAGTAGGAGCATTAACAGCAGTATTAACCAGTAGGAGCATTAACCAGTAGGAATATTAACCAGTAGGAGTATTAACCAGTAGGAGCATTAACAGCAGTATTAACCAGTAGGAGCATTAACAGCAGCATTAACCAGTAGGAGCATTAACCAGCAGGAGTATTAACCAGTAGGAGTATTAACCAGTGGGAGTATTAACCAGTAGGAACATTAACAGCAGCATTAACCAGTAGGATTATTAACCAGTAGGAGTATTAACCAGTGGGAGTATTAACCAGTAGGAACATTAACAGCAGCATTAACCAGTAGGAGTATTAACCAGTAGGAGTATTAACCAGTAGGAGCATTAACCAGTAGGAGTATTAACCAGTAGGAGCATTAACAGCAGTATTAACCAGTAGGAGCATTAACCAGTAGGAGCATTAACAGCAGTATTAACAAGTAGGAGTATTAACCAGTGGGAGTATTAACCAGTAGGAGTATTAACCAGTAGGAACATTAACAGCAGCATTAACCAGTAGGAGCATTAACCAGTAGGAGTATTAACCAGTAGGAGCATTAACCAGTAGGAGTATTAACCAGTAGGAGTATTAACCCGTAGGAGCATTAACCTGTAGGAGTATTAACCAGTAGGAGCATTAACCAGTAGGAGTATTAACCAGTAGGAACATTAACAGCAGCATTAACCAGTAGGAGTATTAACCAGTAGGAGTATTAACCAGTAGGAACATTAACAGCAGTATTAACCAGTAGGAGCATTAACCAGTAGGAGTATTAACCAGTAGGAGCATTAACAGCAGTATTAACCAGTAGGAGCATTAACCAGTAGGAGTATTAACCAGTAGGAGTATTAACCAGTAGGAGCATTAACAGCAGTCTTAACCAGTAGGAGCATTGACCAGTAGGAGCATTAACCAGTAGGAGTATTAACCAGTAGGAGCATTAACAGCAGTATTAACCAGTAGGAGCATTAACCAGTAGGAGTATTAACCAGTAGGAGTATTAACCAGTAGGAGTATTAACCAGTAGGAGCATTAACAGCAGTATTAACCAGTAGGAGCATTAACCAGTAGGAGCATTAACAGCAGTATTAACCAGTAGGAGCATTAACCAGTAGGAGTATTAACCAGTAGGAATATTAACCAGTAGGAGTATTAACCAGTAGGAATATTAACCAGTAGGAGTATTAACCAGTAGGAGCATTAACAGCAGTATTAACCAATAGGAGCATTAACCAGTAGGAGTATTAACCAGTAGGAATATTAACCAGTAGGAGTATTAACCAGTAGGAGCATTAACCAGTAGGAATATTAACCAGTAGGAGTATTAACCAGTAGGAGCATTAACAGCAGTATTAACCAGTAGGAGCATTAACCAGTAGGAGTATTAACCAGTAGGAGCATTAACAGCCGTATTAACCAGTAGGAGTATTAACCAGTAGGAACATTAACAGCATTATTAACCAGTAGGGGCATTAACCAGTAGGAGTATTAACCAGTAGGAGCATTAACAGCAGTATTAACCAGTAGGAGCATTAACCAGTAGGAGTATTAATACAGTAGGAGCATTAACAGCAGTATTAACCAGTAGGAGTATTAACCAGTAGGAGTATTAACCAGTAGGAGCATTAACCAGTAGGAGCATTAACCTGTAGGAGTATTAACCAGTAGGAGTATTAACCAGTAGGAGCATTAACAGCAGTATTAACCAGTAGGAGTATTAACCAGTAGGAACATTAACAGCAGTATTAACCAGTAGGAGCATTAACCAGTAGGAGTATTAACCAGTAGGAGCATTAACAGCAGTATTAACCAGTAGGAGCATTAACCAGTAGGAGTATTAACCAGTAGGAGTATTAACCAGTAGGAGCATTAACAGCAGCATTAACCAGTAGGAGTATTAACCAGTAGGAGTATTAACCAGTGGGAGTATTAACCAGTAGGAACATTAACAGCAGCATTAAACAGTAGGATTATTAACCAGTAGGAACATTAACAGCAGTATTAACCAGTAGGAGCATTAACCAGTAGGAGTATTAACCAGTAGGAGTATTAACCAGTAGGAACATTAACAGCAGTATTAACCAGTAGGAGCATTAACCAGTAGGAGCATTAACAGCAGTATTAACCAGTAGGAGCATTAACCAGTAGGAGCATTAACCAGTAGGAGTATTAACCAGTAGGAGCATTAACAGCAGTATTAACCAGTAGGAGCATTAACCAGTAGGAGTATTAACCAGTAGGAGTATTAACCAGTAGGAGCATTAACAGCAGTATTAACCAGTAGGAGCATTAACCAGTAGGAGTATTAACCAGTAGGAGCATTAACAGCAGTATTAACCAGTAGGAGCATTAACCAGTAGGAGTATTAACCAGTAGGAGTATTAACCAGTAGGAGCATTAACAGCAGTATTAACCAGTAGGAGCATTAACAGCAGCATTAACCAGTAGGAGCATTAACAGGCAGGAGTATTAACCAGTAGGAGTATTAACCAGTGGGAGTATTAACCAGTAGGAACATTAACAGCAGCATTAACCAGTAGGATTATTAACCAGTAGGAGTATTAACCAGTGGGAGTATTAACCAGTAGGAACATTAACAGCAGCATTAACCAGTAGGAGTATTAACCAGTAGGAGTATTAACCTGTAGGAGTATTAACCAGTAGGAGCATTAACCAGTAGGAGTATTAACCAGTAGGAGCATTAACAGCAGTATTAACCAGTAGGAGCATTAACCAGTAGGAGCATTAACAGCAGTATTAACAAGTAGGAGTATTAACCAGTGGGAGTATTAACCAGTAGGAGTATTAACCAGTAGGAACATTAACAG